>NC_140997.1:65644550-66070249 GCF_052327205.1 Somniosus microcephalus | reverse complement strand
CAGCGCCGCAATTCAAACTTCCCGCCGACCTCACAAAATGGCGGCCGCCCTTCTTCACCCGCCGGGCTCTGAGTCCAGCCCCTTCCCCGGGGTGTCTTCCTCTCTTCTCTATCTACTTCCTTCACTCTCTCTCTCTCTCTCTCTCTCTCTCTCCTTCCCTCTCTCTCTCTCCTTCCCTCTCTCTCTCTCTCCTTCCCTCTCTCTCTTCTCTCTCCTTCCCTCTCTCTCTCTCTCCTTCCCTCTCTCTCTCTCCTTCCTCTCTGTCTCTCTCTCCTTCCCTCTCTCTCTCTCTGTCTCCTTCCCTCTCTGTCTCCTTCCCTCTCTCTCTGTCTCTCTCCTTCCCTCTCTCTCTTTCCTTCACTCTCTCTCTCCCTCCTTCCCTCTCTCTCCCTCCTTCCCTCTCTCTCTCCCTCCTTCCCTCTCTCTCTCCCTCCTTCCCCATCTCTCTCTCCTTCCCCTCTCTCTCCTTCCCTCTCTCTCTCTCCTTCCCTCTCTCTCTCTCCTTCCCTCTCTCTCTCTGTCTCCTTTCCTCTCTCTCCTTCCCTCTCTCTCTCTCTCTCTCCTTCCCTCTCTCTGTCTCTCCTTCCCTCTCTCTCTGTCTCTCCTTCCCTCTCTCTCTCTCCTTCCCTCTCCTCTTCCCTCTCTCTTTCCCTCTCTCTCTCTCTCTCCTTCCCACACAGACAGACAGACAGACAAACTCATTTATATATATCTAATAAAAATTATTTCTACTTTTCATAACAACATGCCCTCAAAAAACCCTCGGCACCGCCGGACACTCCAGCTAGTATGATATAATGTAAACAGCCAAGCATGAGAGTGTCACAAAAAAATATTTTCATTTGAAGCAAGTTTTGTAAAATGATGGGTAAATACCATTTATATATGTGATGCCTGCATCTTTCAGTATCAGACTAGCTGCATTTCTGTGGGTGGGGGCAGTGCTGTGCAGGGGCCAGGCATCTTCAGGCATCTTTTGGGTGAGGAGAGGAAAAATTGGAAGGCAAAAAAACCCGGGGGGGAAATTAGGAGAATTATTTTTATGCAGCGAGTTGCTATGATCTGGAATGCACTGCCTGAAAGGGTAATGGAAACAGATTCAATAGTAACTTTCAAAAGGGAATTGGATGTATACTTGAAAAGGAGAAAGTTGAACGACTATGGGCAAAGAGTAGGGGGAGTGGGATGAATTGGATAGCTCTTTCAGAGAGCCGGCACAGACACAGTGGCAAAATGGCCTCCTTCTATGAGGGGTCTAGAATCAGTGGCCATAGATACAAAATTAAATGTAAGAGATTTAGAACAGAGAGCAAGTGAAACTGTTTACATAGAGAGTCACACAGTTGTAGAATTAGGATTAGTGGTTGTGGCAGAAACTATATCAACAGTGAAGATGAGATTGGATAGGACGATGACGGGGATAAAAGGATTTGGGAACAGGGCAGGAAATTGTGCTTAAAGCTATTTGCTTGCGTTGAGGGTAAATGCTGACACAGACTGGTTGGGCCAAATGGTTTGTTTTCGTGTTGTAACTTCTATGCAATGTTCCCTGTGAGCTGCGCTTTGTTCTGCGCGGCCTGTTTCTTTTAATGCGCGGTCCCTTTAAATTTCTGCACGTGCGCCGTATTTACAATGGAAAAGCCGGTGATCGGCCTGCGCGAGACCTTTCCCGTTACTGCAGCTTAGAGGGAACATTGCTCCTATGTGTGACACCCATACCTAAAATAAAATCCAACACTCATAGATAAAATCAAAGGCTTGTACATAAAAAAATTAAAACTCATATGTAAAAAAAAATCAAATGCTCATACAAAAAACAATTCAAACACCCGTATGTAAAAAAATAGTCAAACATCCACAGGTTAAAAAAAGATCAAACATTCCACACAAAAATTCATACTTTCATCACAAAAATTCAAATTCTCAGACACAAAAAATGGTCTGGCTGCCTGACCCTAGCTTATCATTTTGGCTGGTTGGTGCTCCCCGCTCTCTATATTCCAGCTTTAGCAGGGGCTCTGCACTTCTTAGCCTGGTCTGGCTTACCCCACCACCATGCATTGTCCTCTGCTGCTGGTCATTTTTTGTTCCTGTGCCATCTGCCACCCAGTCTGTTCTGCTCTACCGCTAACTACACTGGTCTGTTCTGCTCGGCCCAAGGTCCAAGGAGGGGGAAACAGAGTGGCTGTTTTTTATACATCCCTGGGAAGGGGAAGTCGATCCATGCGCCCACTCTGGATCACTGACCCCTGTTAGAAGTGCAGATGTATGTATGTATATTTTTTTATTCGTTTATGGCATGTGGGCATCACTTAAGGTCAGCATTTATTGCCCATCCCTAAATGCCCTTGAGCGGGTGGTGGTGAGCCGCCTTCTTGAACCGCTGCAGTCCGTGTAGTGAAGGTACTCCCACAGTGCTGTTAGATAGGAAGTTTCAGGATTTTGACCCAGCGACGATGAAGGGTCGGCAACATGCTTCTAAGTCAGGGTGGTGTGTGACTTGGAGGAGAACTTGTAGATGGTACACACTGCAGCCACAGTACGCCGGTGGTGGAGGGAGTGAATGTTTAAGGTGGTAGATGGGGTGCCAATCAAGCGGGCAGCTTTCTCCTGGATGGTGTCAAACTTCTAGAGTGTTGTTGGAGCAGCACTCATCCAGGCAAGTGGAGAGTATTCCATCACAATCCTTGCTTGTGCCTTGTAGATGGTAGAAAGGCTTTCCGGAGTAAGGAGGTGAGACACTCACCACAGAATACCTAGCCTCTGACCTGCTCTTGTTGCCACAGTATTTATGTGGCTGGTCCAGTTAAGTTTCTGGTTAATGGTGACCCCCAGGATGTTGATGGTGGGGGATTTGGCGATGGTACTGCCATTGAAAGTCAAGGGGCGGTGGTTAGACTCTCGCTTGTTGGAGATAGTCATTGCCTGGCACTTCTGTGGCACGAATGTTACCTGCCACTTATCACCCCAAGCCTGAATGTCATCCAGGTCTTGTTGCATGCAGGCATGGACTGCTTCATTATCTGAGGAGTTGTGAATGGCACTGAACACTGCAGTCATCAGCGAACAGCCCCATTTCTGAACTTATGTTGGAGGGAAGGTCATTGATGAAGCAGCTGATGATGGTTGGGCTTAGGACACTGTCCTGAGGAACTCCTGCAGCAATGTCCTGGAGCTGTGATGATTGACCTTCAATCACCACAGCCATCTTCCTTTGTGCTAGGTATAGGGTTGCGAAGGGGTGGAAAGTTTCCGGTAAATTTCCGGAAAGTTTCTGCGGGAAGTTTAGCTTGGGAATTTTTGGAATTTTGCCCAAAAAAGCACATGCTAGCATAATATTGTTTTTTTTTTGTATTTGTTTCATTTTTTTTCACAGGTCCTCTCTTAAAATTACTAACGGAGATGGAATCTTAATTATTATGGAATTTCTTAATCAATTTTTGTTTATCTTCTTACTTGGCTTGTTTTAATAATTACAAGTTTTGTGTGTGACTGTGAACAAATGTGTCCTGATTGGTTGGATGGGTGGATGAGCGATCAGCTCCCTCTATTGGTGATGTAGCGTCGTGCGTGCACTGGTCATGCTTCCATCACATGTAGCATCAGGAAAAATTTACTCACCCTGTTGCAATCGTGCTGATTGACCGCAGTTCGACACAGAGACGAATGCCCATTATTTCTCTGCATAGAACAATGCCACGTTTACCGTCGGATGTGTGGAAGCATTTTACCCCAGGCATTAAAGATGGAAAGACTGTGTACATGTGCAAACACTGTACAAAGCCATATGTAAAGAATGCCACAAAGATGTAGCAGCATTTATCCAAATGCAACAACTTCACTCAAAGCTCACAGCAGTCAGCCCAGAGTTCCTCTGCTTCCATTCAAGAAGATGATGGGTCACATTCAGCATCAGGCTCCTTATCATCAGTAACTCCTGGCCCACTTGGAAGGTTCTTTGATAAAATGGATAGCCATAGCCAGGAAAATGCAGATGAGTGCTGACATGAATCTTGTCATTCATGTGGAAATGACTTATGAAATGATACTGGGCGGCCTGCTGGTGGCGCTGTCCAGGGAGGGTATAAATACTCGGGCATGGGCTCAGCTTGCTCAAGACATTCTTTAACAGGAACTAGTGAAGGACACAACTAGATCTCCATGTTGAAAAACAGTTGATTAAAGCCTTGTTTAATACTCAGACTAAGTGCCTAGTAGCTTTCTTATGTCAAGTGCCTTGCTCGAGCTGTATATGTGACAGGCTCACCCCTCATGCTCACAGCCAATGTGTACTGGAAGAGATTTTTCAATGTTATTCACCCTGCATACTGTCCTCCCACCAGACATGCTTTGTCTACTTATTTGCTGGAGGCTGAGTATAACAGAGTCCAAGGAAAGCTCAAAGAAATGATAGAGATGGCAGACTGTGTTGCAGTTATCTCAGATGGGTGGTCAAATGTACAAGGGGAGGGCATCATAAACTACATCGTCTCCACTCCTCTCCCAGTGTTCTTCAAGAGCACAGACATGAAGGACAACAGACACACAGGCACATACATTGCTGATGAGCTGAAAGCGGTCATCAACGATCTTGGATCACAAAAGGTCTTTGCAGTAGTTACTGACAATGCTGCGAATATGAAGGCTGCTTGGGCTCAAGTGGAGGAGGCCTGTAGTGTATGTACTTTGCAGAAGGAACTATATTCTGCAGCCCCTGTATACTGCAGTACCAGTAGTGACCACCCCTGTATATAAGCCTGTGTAGTAACTTTTGCATAGTAGTTCCAGTTTGTCTCCACTCAGTAAAGACCTGTTATAACCAACTCCTGCAGTCCGTGTCTCAATTACACACGGACATAATACTGGCGACGAGCAGATCCGAACTTACCTACAGTCTGCACCACCTCATGGGGATCCATCCCTGAAGCGAAGTTGTCAGAGGTCGAGGCCAGAAGGAAGAAAGAAAAAAAATAAAATAAAAAATAAAACAAACAGAAGAAACGGGCGTCGACCGTGGGCAACCGCCTCTGATTCATCGGAGTTGAAGATTTGCAGGAGAGGCTGTCGAGAGCGGGGCTTGGTTATCCTGTCGATGGTGTTCCAGCTAATCGGGCTGGTGGCAGGTAGTGCACTGATCCTTCCTGGGCTGCGGCGGGCTAGAGCTCGATCGGGTGGCTTTTCAACGGGGCCGAGCAGCGTTGTCGGGAAGAGGAGAGAGAGAGAGAGAGGGTGGAGCACACAGGGCGTGGCCGGTGCTACGAAGCCGGGCAGCGTACAGACCCGAGAAGAGGGAGGAAAGTGTCCCGCAGGGTTGCTCCGACGACGGGGAAATAAAAGAAATTAGAAGCGCAGAAAGCCGCGAGGAGCTGCAGTTTGCCACGGGAACCGCGGAGAGCGGCGTTAGCAGCAGCGCGGGGGGAAGTGCGCGAAGACCATAGGGCATCGCCATCAAGGCATAAAATGCCAGCAACAGCGCTAGCAGCAGCGGGGAAGACGGAAAGCGCGGGAGGCGCCATTTTGTTAAATCGGGGAAGAAGGCAAAGCGCGGGAGGCGCCATCTTAGATTTCCAAGATGCCGAAGACTGGCAATATCACTGCCTTCGATAATGCAATAGAAGACTGGACCACGTATGTGGAAAGAGTCGAAGTATATTGCGAGGCAAACGAAGTAGCCGATGAGAAAAAGGCATCGGTACTACTAAACTTAATGGGCGCAAGAACGTACGGCCTATTGCGGAACCTGATTACCCAAGCCAAACCGATGGCGAAGAGTTTTAACGAAATTGTTGATATCCTACAGGAACACCTAAATCCTACACCGCTGCTGATAGCAGAAAGATTTAAATTCCACAGGAGAAATCAGCATAAAGATCAGAGCAATGCTGATTACCTTACGGAACTACGCAAGCTATCAAAGCACTGCCAGTTCGGAGCAGGACTGGCAGATACCCTACGGGACAAATTTGTCTGTGGACTCCTGAGTGAAGGAACCCAGAAGAGGTTACTCTCAGAGAAAGAGCTGATGCTAGATAAGGCTTTCAGCGTGGCAGTATCGTACGAAGCAGCAGCAAGGGGAGCTGTGGAAATACAGCAAAAGCCACAGGAATACGGCACCCACGAAATGACACGGGGATTTGAAAAATGTTATCACTGCAGCAGAACAACCCATGACCAGAAGGACTGCTGGTCCAAGGACAAAATATGCAGGCAATGCGGAAAAATGGGACACATTGCACGAGTTTGCAGGTCTGGGAAGAAGACTAACGACAACAAAAAGGCTACTAAGGAAAAGTACAGGAAAGTACAAAAGATGACGGACAGTAGTTCCGAAGACCAGATGAGCGATAGTGAATCCGGGAACAAGAGACTAAGCTATCTCAAACTTCACAACGTAATCGCAAAAGAGGATCACCGAACCATTTGGGTCACCCTCACGATAGCAGGGTCCCAAGTCAAAATGGAATTGGATAGAGGATCAGCCCTGACCATCATGAATCGACGAGACTACGAGCGGCTATTCTCACACATACCCTTGAAAGAGACATCCATTGTCTTGAAGACATATACGGGGCAAAAAGTATACCCCAGAGGGAAAATAAGGGTGCCTGTCGAATACAACGGCAAGGAAATACAGAAATTGTATCTGTACATACTGCAAGATGGTGGACCACCGTTATTGGGACGTGAATGGATCAGAAAGATAAGTTTAGACTGGCACTCCATTCAGGCACTGACTGTGGCTGGTAAAAAGGATGACGACGTCACACCTGGACGATTGTCAAAAATCTTAGCTAACGCCAAAGAGGTATTTCAACAAGAACTGGGAACTCTTAAAGGCGTAACCGCCTCGATAAAAATAGAAGAGAATGCAATTCCCAAGTTTTTCAAAGCAAGACCAGTACCATATGCAATTCGCCCAGCCGTCGAGGCAGAGCTGGAGAATGCAGGCGTGTTATCTAAGGTAGACTGGAGCAAGTGGGCGACACCCATCGTTCCTGTCATGAAGAAAACGTTAAACAATAAGTCTGAGGAGCCAAGGAAGGTTCGCATCTGTGGGGACTTCAAGGTGACGGTGAACCCAGTCCTTCACACAGTACAATATCCTCTCCCGAGGATAGAAGATATTTTCGCCTCACTATCTGGAGGGAAGCGTTTTACAAAAATTGACCTAGCACAAGCATATTTGCAGATGGAGGTTGAAGAATCCTCTAGGAAGTATCTCACGATAAACACTCACAAAGGTCTTTACCAGTATAATCGACTGGTATTCGGAGTAGCATCAGCTCCGGCGATATGGCAAAGAGCGATGGAACAAGTCCTGCAAGGGATTCCGGGGACTCAGTGTTACTTGGACGACATCCTAGTGACAGGTGAAGATGACAGTGAACACCTTGCCAACCTAGAGCAGGTGCTCACTAGACTAAGAGAACATGGGCTACGAGCCAATCGCCCCAAGTGCGAGTTTTTTAAGAAACAGATATCGTATTGTGGCCACGTGATTGATGAAGAGGGGTTGCATAAGTCCCCTGACAAAATTGAAGCGGTAGTTAAGGCTCCAGCGCCTGAAAATGTGTCGCAACTGAGGTCATTCCTCGGATTGGTGACTTACTACCATAAGTTTTTGCCGAATTTGTCCACAATTCTGCACCCACTGAACGCCCTGCTACAAACTGGAGTAGCATGGAAATGGAGCGATGAATGTAAGCGGGCCTTTCAGAAGAGTAAAGACCTAATCACTTCAAGAGACGTATTGGCTCACTACAACTCATCACTACCGATAAGACTGGCGTGTGATGCGTCTCCCTACGGCATTGGAGCGGTACTGTCACATAAATTCCTTGATGGTTCAGAGAGGCCGATAGCTTTTGCGTCACGCTCGTTAACTTCTGCCGAGCGTAACTACGCCCAGATTGACAGAGAGGCCCTCAGCCTGGTGTGGGGGGTGAAGAAGTTCAATCACTACCTGCACGGTCAGAAATTTACTCTACTAACTGATCATCAACCTCTTGTCTCCATTTTCAACCCTCAGAAGGGCGTCCCGACAATGACAGCACAACGGCTGCAGAGGTGGTCCCTTTTCCTAGGGGCACACCAATATGACATCGAGTACAAAGGAAATAAACAGCATGGGAATGCTGATGGATTGTCGCGCCTACCGTTGCCGACAGTGGAAGAGGACCTGCAGTGGATCCAGTGGAGATATTCCACTCGACCATAGTCGAATGTCTCCCTGTGACGAATGCAAACATAGTAAAGGAAACACGAAATGACCCGACACTCTCCTGGGTCTATGATTTAACCGTGAAGGGATGGCCAGCACATGGCGAACCACTGTTGCCAGCATTCTCGCCGAGAAGAGAACAGCTGTCAGTGTGCAGAGGAACCTTGATGTGTGGATCCAGAGTAGTAATTCCACCCAAATTGAAGGATAGAGTGCTCAATGAGCTTCATGAGGATCATCTGGGAGGGGTAAAAATGAAGAACTTAGCCAGAGCGTTTGTGTGGTGGTCGGGAATCGATAGAGAAATCGAAGAGATGACCAAGAGCTGTACAGGATGCCAGAAGGTCCAAAACGCCCCACCACAAGCCCCTCTATATCCATGGGAGTGGCCCTCATCTCCATGGCAAAGGGTGCACATTGATTTTGCTGGTCCATTTATGGACTCGATGTTTTTAATTGCGGTGGATGCACATTCAAAGTGGCCAGAGGTAATAAAAATGTCCTCAACCACCACAGAAAAAACTATCACAGTCTTACGAACCATATTCGCCAGAAATGGGCTGCCTGAACAGATTTGCTCCGACAATGGACCACAGTTTGTGTCTGAAGAGTTCCGGAGGTTCTTAAAGAACAATGGTGTTAAGCATTACACATCCGCCCCATATCATCCAGCCACCAATGGATTGGCTGAGAGGTTCGTTCAAACATTCAAGAAGGCTATCAAGGCAATGTGTAATGAAGACATACCCCTACAACACAAGGTGGATAACTTCTTGTTTGCCTACCGGAATGCGACACATGCAGTTACCAACCAAACTCCAGCCATGATGTTCTTCAATCGAAGACTACGATGCCGCTTGGATTTGGTTAAGCCAAACATCAGAAGAGATGTGGAGAACAGGCAGTTTCAGAATATGAATGAAAGGCCGACCAGGAGTTTTAAGATAGGTCAACCAGTTTTGGCCCGGGACTACCGCACAGAGAAATGGCAGCCAGGAACGATCTGTACATGGCAAGGGCCTCTAATGTATACCGTGGACGTTGGAGAGAGCATTGTAAGACGCCATGCTGACCAGATTCTAGAGTCACTGGAAAACGTCAATTCCACACCATGATCCGATACACCTGGTGATGAAACCGAAGTACCAATTGCATCTACCTCAGAATCGGTGATATTGGAAGCAGACGAACCAAACAACGACGTTGATCCCGAATCAACTTTGCCAGAAGAACCTGATACCCCAAAGAGGCGTTATCCAGACAGAATCAGGAAGCCTCCTCAAAGACTGAACTTATAATTGCTTAACTTCAGCTAATGTATCTAGCAACTGTAATTGTAAATATGTTATTTAATTATTAATCGAATGTTATGTACTGTTTAGCTAAAAGGGGAGGAATTGTAGTGTATGTACTTTGCAGAAGGAACTATATTCTGCAGCCCCTGTATACTGCAGTACCAGTAGTGACCACCCCTGTATATAAGCCTGTGTAGTAACTTTTGCATAGTAGTTCCAGTTTGTCTCCACTCAGTAAAGACCTGTTATAACCAACTCCTGCAGTCCGTGTCTCAATTACACACGGACATAATAAGGCCTACCCTCATATTACGTCTATTGGGTGCGCAGCTCATGGGCTCAACCTGCTCCTCAAGGACATCATGGGTTTGAGAACCATGGAAACACTGTACAAGAGAGCCAAGCAAGTTGTTAAGTATGTCAGGGGAAATCAGGTATTTGCAGCAACCTACAACTCCAAGCAAACGACAAAGAACAAGAGCACCACACTGAAGCTGCCCAGCAACACTAGATGGGGTGGCATTGTCATAATGTACAACAGCCTTCTGGAGGGTAAGGAGTCACTCAAGAAATGGCAATATCCCAGTCTGGGGATATGGAAACCACCATCAAGAAAATACTGGTGGATGATGTGTTTTGGGAGAGAGTGGTTAGCAGCCTTAAACTACTCTCACCAGTAGCATCTGCAATTGCTCAGATTGAAGGAGATGATGCTGTCTTGTCAGATGTTCTCAGGCTTTTTACTGATTTAAAAGAACAAATCAGCATTGCCCTACCCACATCCCTGCTGCTCAAAGCAGAGGAGAAGGCAATTGTTCAACTCATACAGACGCATCAAGAATTTTGTGTCAAGCCGATTCATGCTGCAGCATACATGCTGGACCCAAAGCATGTTGGGAGACCAATACTTTCTGGAAAACAGATCAACAGCGCTTACAGTGTGATTTTTACCCTCTCACGCCACCTCAATCTGGACGTGGGCAAAGTTCTGGGAAGTCTGGCAAAGTTCTCTACCAAGCAAGGTCTTTGGAATGGGGATGGGATATGGGGATCATGCAAGCATATCAGTGCACATACCTGGTGGAAGGGGCTTTGTGCATCTGAGGCCCTGTCACCCATTGCATCAGTGATACTCCAAATCCCACCTGCATCAGCGGCTTCTGAACGAAACTGGTCACTTTTTGAGAATACACATACAAAGATGCGCAACAGACTGACTAACAAGAGAGTGGAGAAACTGGTGGCTGTTCGGGCGAACCTACAACTTATTGAGCCAGATACAGAAGTGTCCACCACACAGTTAGAGAGTGACACAGAGGAGGAAATGGACACGTCAGAGCCAGAGTCAGAGAATCAGGAGGAGCAATGATGAGTAGAAGACTCAGAAGACTCATGAGTAGAAGACTCAAAGGGACAAAATAAGGACAAATTACAGGCTAAATAAGCTGATGTAGGAATCAACGGATTCCTAACTGAATCACTGAGGTTGAGTCAGTTCAGTAAATCAACTGAATTTAATTAAACAAGTGAACAAAACAAAAACATGCAGGAGCAACAGCAAACGGGTCTATACAGCAGCTTGTTCCACGAGGTCTGAACTCAGGACCTCCCACTCTCTGATGTCATGACGTCATCACGTTTCCCGCCGTTTGGGGCATCACGTGACCAACATGATGACGTCATCGCGTTGTTTCAGGGCTTTTACAGAAAGCCTGTTTACACTCAGCAAACAAACATAGATGCTGTAACATTGGTTTAAAGACAGCTATGCGTTTGTACAGGAGTTCATTGGTGGTTTTGCCACATGCGCCCCCCCAGAAGTGTCTTTAATCGTCAAAGTCAATCGCAGAGGAGGTCGGACAATCCTGTCGGAGCGACTCCGATATTCCTGGAGAGGGATGGACGGTGCAGGAGAGGAGCTGGGTCGCGGGGGCGACGGGCCAGGCGTGGCGGCCGCGGGCGGGCGGTCGCCCACGACGCGGCGGCTGCGCTGTTTCAACTGGCTGCTTGAGGTCCAGGTGTGCAGCCTTGAGGCAGTCCACGGAAATGTGGTCGGGTTTACCTCCGACGTCCACTAGAAAACTCTTGGCGCCCGCCTGCAGTACTCGGAAAGGGCCTGTGTATGGAGGCATGAGGGGACTACGGTGGGCATCCTGCCGGACAAAAATGAATTTAGCCCTCATAAGCTCCGGCGGAACATCTGATGCGGGCAGTCTGTGCTGTGACATCGGAATGGGCCGGAAAGCGTGCGCTGCGGCCCGGTGAACCTCCAGTTGTTCAGTGGCGGACCACGGACGCGTCGGCGACGGGAGAAACTCGCCGGGGACCCTGAGCGGCTGGCCATAAACCAGTTCAGCGGCCGATGCCTGCAGGTCCTCTTTAGGCGCCGTGCGCAACCCGAGCATCACCCATGGCAACTTATCCATCCACGCGGTCCCTTGGAGGGTAGCCCGCAGCGATGCCTTCAAAGAACGATGAAAGCGTTCGCATAACCCATTGGCCTGCGGGTGGTAAGCTGTGTTGCGATGGAGCTTGGCGCCCAATTCTGAAGCCACGGCGTTCCACAAAGCAGACGAGAACTGCGGCCCGCGGTCTGATGAAATGTCCGATGGCACGCCGAAACGGGCAACCCAGGACGAAAGAAAAGCCCGGGCTACATCCGCGGAGGTGGTGGACGTCAATGGAATGGCCTCCGGCCATCTGGTGGTACGGTCGACAATCATCAGAAGATGCGTGAATCCTTGTGATGGTGGTAGTGGGCCCACGAGGTCGATATGAACATGATCGAATCGCCGCTCCAGTACCTCGAAAACGGCAACAGGAGCTTTGACGTGGCGCTGCACCTTCGCCCTCTGGCACACGACACAGGTGTTGGCCCAGTCGCACACATCTTTTCTCATTCCCCTCCAGACAAACTTGGATGCTAACAATTTCTGTGAAGCACGCACGCCTGGGTGTGCAAGGCCGTGCATGATATCGAATACTTTCCTGCGCCAGGACGACGGAACGATCGGGCGTGGGTCTCCCAGGGAGACATCGCAGAGCAAGGACGTGCCGTCTGAGTGGAAAAGTACGTCCACTGGCCGCAGGCAGGATGAATCGGAACGGAAAGCGTGCGTCTCCAGGTCAGCCGCTTGGTCAGCCGCCATTAGCGAATAATCGAGACCCAGCTGGACGGCCTGGACGGCCGCACGCGAGAGGCAGTCGGCAACAACGTTGTCCTTGCTGGCCACGTGCCGGATGTCGGTGGTAAACTCGGAAATGAAAGTGAGTTGCCGTTGCTGTCAGGTCGACCACGGCTCAGTCGTCTTGGCCATGGCAAACGTCAGGGGCTTGTGATCCACGAAAGCGACAAATTGGCATCCTTCCAATAAAAAGCGAAAGTGGCGGATGGCCAGGAACAACGCCAACAGCTCCCGGTCAAATATGCTATAGCTACGTTCGTTACTACGTAACTGGCGGCTAAAAAACGCCAGCGGTTGCCATGTCCCGTCGACCCATTGCTCTTGCACGGCGCCGACGGCGTAGTCCGACGCATCTGTCGTGAGCGCGATGGTGGCGCCGGGCAGCGGGTGCGCCAACATCGTCGCATTGGCGAGGGCCTCCTTCGTGTCCCCAAAAGCGCGGTCCATAACCGGCGCCCAAATCACAGGTTCCTTCCCCGGTTTCCCTCGGAGTGCCTCGTAGAGCGGCCACATGAGCTGGGCAGCCCGGGGGACAAAGCGACGGTAAAAATTTACCATGCCGAGGAATTCTTGGAGCGCCTTGACGGATTGTGGCCGTGGGAACGCAGCGACGGCTGCCACTTTCGCCCGGAGTGGCAGTGCCCCTTCTGCGGTGGTGCGGTGGCCCAGAAAATCGATCTGCCTCAGTCCGAATTGGCACTTGTTTGGGTTAATTATAAGGCCATGTTCCTGGAGACGGCGGAAAAGGACGCGCAGGTGACGTAGATGTTCCTCCTTTGACGCGCTGGCGATGAGGATGTCATCGAGGTAGACGAAAAGGAATTTGAGATCTCGTAGCACCGAATCCATGAGGCGTTGGAACGCCTGCGCTGCATTTTTGAGTCCGAAAGGCATTCGTACAAATTCAAAAAGGCCAAACGGGGTAATGACCGCCGTCTTCTGGACATCCTGAGGGTGGACGGGCACTTGGTGGTACCCGTGGACGAGGTCGATCTTGGAGAACCACGAAGTGCCGGCTAAGTGGGCGGAAAAATCTTGAATGTACGGTATCGGGTACCGGTCCGGAGTCGTGACCTCATTGAGGTGCCGATAATCACCACAGGGCCGCCACCCACCGCCAGGCTTTGGCACGATGTGTAGCAGAGATGACCAGGAACTATCTGACCGGCGAACGATTCCCAGCCGCTCCATAGTGGCGAATTCCGCCTTCGCGGCTTCGAGTTTACTGGCCTCTAATTGCCGAGCCCGGGCGTAAACCGGGGGGGGCCGGTCGTCGCGATGTGGTGTTCAACACCATGTTTGGCGGTCGTCGCCGAGAAGGTGGGTCGAGTGAGCTCCGGAAATTCCTTGAGCAGGCGGGTGAACTCATCGGGCGTCGACTCGGTGCGGGCAACCGCGTGGGTCGCGCCGGAGCCCCGAAAACAGGGAATGGGGGCCCGTGAGGCGGCATGAATCAGGCGGCGATTACGTACGTCGACCAGTAGGTCATGTGTGCAGAAAAAGTCAGCGCCGAGGATTGCCAGTGGTATCGTGGCGGTTATAAACTCCCAGTGGAAAAGTTGCCCGCCGAGACACAATCGGATCCGCCGCTTCCCGTACGTACGGATGGCGCTGCCATTGGCGGCCTGTAGTGGAGAACCGCGCCTTCCAGATCGGACGTCGAGGACCGAAGCGGGGAGGATGCTGCACTGGGCGCCCGTGTCGCACAAGAAACGCCGGCCCGAAATGGAGTCGGTGATGTAGAACAATTTCCCAGAATCACCAACTGTCAGCGTGGACGTGAAACTGACCTCAGGGTCTCCCCTCCGGTCGCGCAATCGGTTTTGCTGCTTTCTCGGTGCCGGCGGCACGAATTTACACGGGGGTCAGCAGCATCTGTCTTTCTGACCGAAACGGGCGTGGTAGTAGCAAAGGCCGGTCTGTGGAGGCGCCGAGGCGAGGTTCTTGGAGGCGGGACGCGTTGAGGTGGCACAGTACTGCTGCATCACCACGTAAATGGTGTCGGCTTTGGCCGCGAGCGCCACACCGTCCGTAGCCGTCGACCTGGCCAGGGCTGCTTGCACCTGCTCAGGGAGCTGGCTCAGGAACAGTTCCCAAAATATAAAACACTGCGGCTCTGACCCGAGGAGGGTGAGCATGTGGCTCATCAACTCGGAAGGCTTAGCATCGCCTAACCCGGGGAGTGCGAGCAAGCGTCGCGCGCGCTCCGCCTTCGTGAGACCGAATACTTGCATGAGGCGCGCCTTGAGCGTTTCGTACTTGTTCTCCACGGGCGGGGTCTCCAGCAGGCTGATAATTCGGGAAGCCGTCGAGCTGTCCCGTGCGGAGACCACATAAAGGTAACGGGTCTGATCCAGCACTATGTTTCGCAGTTGGAACTGAGCCTCCGCTTGAACGAACCAGGAGGCTGCCTGTTGTTCCCAAAATTGAGGGAGCTTCAAACTCGCTGCATTTACATCCATCTTGTTCTCGAGCTTGCCTCCGCGAAAATCGTCCGTGAAGCTTCGGGGTCACCAATGTAGGAATCAACGGATTCCTAACTGAATCACTGAGGTCGAGTCAGTTCAGTAAATCAACCGAATTTAATTAAACAAGTGAACAAAACAAAAACATGCAGGAGCAACAGCAAACAGGTCTATACAGCAGCTTGTTCCACGAGGTCTGAACTCAGGACCTCCCACTCTCTGACGTCATGATGTCATCACGTTTCCCGCCGTTCGGGGCATCACGTGACCAACGTGATGACGTCATCGCGTTGTTTCAGGGCTTTTACAGAAAGCCTGTTTACACTCAGCAAACGAACATAGATGCTGTAACATTGGTTTAAAGACAGTTATGCGTTTGTACACGAGGTCATTGGTGGTTTTGCCACACTGATGCTCTTTTTATTTTATTTTATTTTAGATGGTTCTTTTTTGTGGGGGTTCAATAAAGTTCAAAATTATAACCTAAATAAAGTTTTGAAAGCCTGTTTTTATTTGTATGGAACAGTATGTCTATTTTGATGACAAAGATAATATAAGGGTCAAAGACAAAAGCCATCAGTCTGCAAAAAAACTCAAAATTCCCATAAATTCCCGAAAATTCCCATGGAAAGTTTCCTCTTTTAAAAATTCCCGGAATTTTGCAACCCTAGCTAGGTATGATTCCAGCCAGTGGAGAGTTTTCCCCCGATTCCCATTGACTTCAGTTTTACTAGGGCTCCTTCATGCCACACTCGGTCAAATGTTGCCTTGATGTCAAGGGCAGTCACTCTCACCTCACCTCTGAAATTCAGCTCTTTTGTCCATGTTTGGACCAAGGCTGTAAAGAGGTCGGGCGCCGAGTGGTCTTGGTGGAAGCCAAACTGGGCATCAGTGAGTAGGTTATTGGTGAGTAAGTGCTGCTTGATAGCTCTGTCGATGGCACCTTCCATCACTTTGCTGATGATTGAGAGTAGACTGATGGGGCGGTAATTGGCCAGATTGGATTTATCCTGCTTTTTGTGGGCAGGGCATACCTGGGCAGTGTACCACATTGTCGGATAGATGCCAGTGTTGTAGCTGTACTGGAACAGCTTGGCTAGAGACGCAGCTAGTTCTGGAGCACAAGTCTTCAGCACGATAGCCGGGAGTTTGTCGGGGTCCATAGACTTTGCTGTATCCAGTGCGCTCAGCCATTTCTTGATATCATGTTGTAAGGGGTGGTGTGTGTGGTCAGCTTTGCCTCTGACTCCTGAGTGGTTCGAATCGCTCCCACTCCCTTGGTTCTAGACCTGGACTTATTTGGGGGTTGTAATGAAATTGCATCAAACAACTGAATTTGATACAAGAACTTTGGTTTTTATTTGAGACAAGAAAATATACACAGCACATTAATCTTATCACTCTAAAAGGGGGAACACTTCGGAATATACGAGGGAGAATGACAATAGACAAAATACTTCACCCCTCCCAATCCCACTACACTAACTAGGTTGGATTCCAGGGGACCAGGGAAATGCTCACCAAACGCAGGAATAGTTTGTAGAGTGGGAAAAACTTACAGATCTTCGGTTTCTTCCGAGTTGGTTTCTTGTTGGTCGCGGTGGCCCAATATTACCTAGTTGTTGGTTGTTGGTTGTTTGTTTCTTGGGGCCCTTGGTTGCCGCGATTCCTTCTGTTCTCCTTCTGTTGTCCTTCTGTCGATTGATTGTCCTGAGGCTGATGTCTTTCGAATGAGCTGTGCCTCTTTCTGTGTCTGTCCGAACTGTACTGCTGACTTCAATTCACTGACTGCTGTTTCAATTCTCTGACTGAACTGTACTGATCGAACTGATTGAACCCATCGAACTCATCAAACTGATTTCTTGTGGAGACAGGTCTTTAGTTTATACTAAACGAAGTCTGCTAATCTTGTTAGATTTTGGGCGGGCTCGTTAATTTTGATTGGTCCCATTTATCTTTAATTGACTTTTAGCTAGTTTCGGGATTGCTTCGAAATCAGTTTAAGTGTGTGAAGTGGTTTTGGATATTTCTCTGTGTGGTTAATCTGTTGTTCGATTGTCTTCTCCTGCTGGGGCCAGGGTCTCTTTTGTTGATCAGTGGCATGTACTGTATTATTCATGTACTTGATGGCCCTGTAGTTTTTTGGCGGGAACTGTCCTTCCGTGGGCCTATTGTCTTTATGTGGAATGACTGAGACGGTCCAGAACATTCCCAGACAAACTGGCCTTTGCCAATACTCAAACTGTTTGTATTTCAGGGGCCCATTCCACCTCCTTTTGTCGCAGCCTTCCACAGGCCTGGACATGCCTTTTAAAATAGCTAAAAATCCTGGGGTTTTGATTTTTAAGCCCCTTTTGGCCCAATATTCTTTTAAACAGTCCAAAATCTCTTCTTTTCTTGGTTTGGGGGAACCTGTAGAATTTTGCAAGCCTTACAATGTGGAGTGAATCGAATTGGCTGAAGACTGGCTTCTGTGATAGTGGGGCCTCAGGAGGAGGCCGATATGGATCATCCACTTGGCACTTCTGGCTGAAGATGGTTGCGAACGTTTCAGCCTTGTCTTTTGCACTCACGTGTTGGGCTCCACCATCATTGAGGATGGGGATATTCATGGAGCCTTCTCCTCCCGTTAGTGTTTAATGGTCCACCACCATTCACGACTGGATGTGGCAGAACGGCAGAGCTTTGATCTGATCCGTTGATTGTGGGATCGCTTTGCCCTGTCTATAGCATGCTGCTTCCGCTTTTCAGCATGCATGTGTTGCAGCTTCCCCAGGTTGGCACCTCATTTTTAGGTACACCTGGTGTTGCTCCTGGCATGCTCTTCTACACTCCTTATTGAACCTGGGTTGGTCCCCTGGCTTCATTGTAATGGTAGAGTGAGGGATATGCCGGGCCATGAGTTTACAGATTGTGGTGGAATACAATTCAGCTGCTGCTGATGGCCCACAGCGCGTCATGGATGCCCACTTTTGAGCTGCTAGATCTGTTCTGAATCTATCCCATTTAGCACGGTGGTAGTGCCACACACGATGGAGGGTGTCCTCAGTGTGAAGACGGGACTTTGTCTCCACAATGACTATGCGGTGGTCACTGCTACCAATACTGTCATGGACAGATGCATCTGTGTAGATTGGTGAGAACGAGTAGGTTTTTCCCCTCGTGTTGGTTCTCTCACCACCTATCACAGCTATGTCCTTCAGGACTCGGCCAGCTCGGTCATTAGTGGAGCTACCGAGCCACTCTTGGTGATGGACATTGAAGTCCCCCACCCTTGTACATGACTATAGTGCTTCTTCGAAGTAGTGTTCAACATGGCGAAGTACTGATTCATCAGCTGAGGGAGGGCGGTAGGTAATGATCAGCAGGAGCTTTCCTTGCCCATGCTTGAGACTTCGTGGGGTCCGGAGTCAATGTTGAGGACATCCAGGGGCACTCCTTCCCGACTGTATACCACTGTGCCGCCACCCCGGTGGGTCTGTCCTGCCGTGATGGTGATGGAGGAGTTTGGGACATTGGCTGAAAAGTATGATTCTGTGAGTATGACTATTTCAGGCTGTTGCTTTACTAGTCTGTGGGCACACGTCCCCAGATGTTGGTGTCTGTAGCCAGTGCCGAGGTCAATGCTGGGTGGTCTGTTACAACTGAGTGGCTTGCTAGGCCATTTCAGAGGGCAGTTAAGAGTCAACCACATTGCTGTGGGTCTGGAGTCACATATAGGCCAGACCAGGTAAGGACAGCAGATTTCCTTCTTCTGGACATTAGTGAATCAGATGGGTTTTTACGACAATCCGATAGTTTCATGGTTACCATTACTGATACAGTACTAGCTATTTAATCCAGATTTATTTAATTAACTGAATTCAAATTCCCCAGCTGCCGTGGTGGGATTTGAACTCACGCTTCTGGATCATTAGTCCAGGCCTCTGGATTACTAGCCCAGTGACATTACCACTACACTACTGTCCCCTACATGTATGTCATATGAGGACAATATTGGAGTTGGCTGTGATGTCCCCTGCAGTTGAATAGTCTGCTGGTATTTACTGTCACGGTTTATTCATCAATAATGGTGATATGCCATAGGTAGCTGAGGTACCTGGAACCCATGAAACTCTACTTCAGCAGGGGGTTGAATGCTTTAGAGGGAGAAGAGAGAAAAGAAAATTGGTGAAGAACAAAGTGCAATGAAAGTATCACAATAAAATGCAATTAGAAGCTAAAATTACAAAGTGTTTGAGCAAACCACGCTTCCAGAGAACTTTCTATTTTATGCTGTCAACTTCATGCGCCCATTTGCACCATTTCGATAATTAACTAAAGGGCAAGATATGAAAATCAAAAATGGTATGGAACTAGGTGGCATACCGAGTTGAATTCTGACATTCCACCTCTGTGATCTATGTTTCAATGCAACCCAGATTAATGCGATTAACTGTAGGAATTCTAAGTGAAATGAGCTTGGGCTAGTTCCCAGTCAGAACATTTACAGCACAAAACTATCTTTGATCTGGCACAATTTTTAGTCTCGTTCAGGGAGATTAGTGAGTGTGGAAAATGGAATATCACTGCACTTGGAGTTTGGAGATTTGGTTTAAGGAACATGTTGAGGGTGTTAAAGGTAGCTCAAAGCAGCATGTAATGTTATAACTGAACTGGGACCGCTTCAGGATGATTTGGGATTTAAAGACCAGGAAAATGTTCCCTTTGTCATCGATAACATCCCTCATCTTCACGCGGATAAAGCTTCACTACAAGAATTATATCCAGTACCTAATATCTAATCCTACTGCTTGATTTTAAAGTTCCTGGTATACAGTCCCTGTTTGAATTGGATATTCTACTCTAATTGAACACCTCATTTTTTAAAAAAAACATTATTGGTAAACACAATTTTCTGTCACATATTTTGCCCGATACTGGGGAAGTCCAACACTGTTTTTACAAGAGATAAATACCATTGATTTTACTTCATACAATGCATTATGGGAACTGTTGCAATACTGTTGCCAGTTTTTTTTAAACTAATTTTTTACTAATTTCGATAATTAGTTATTCAACCCGGTAAAAAGCCAAACACTCTTTCTCTATGTTGCCTTGACAATACCAATATCAATTTCAAATGAGGTAAACCTAACACATTCTGGATTCTGATTAAAACACTTTTTTTAAACAGAAACAAAAGTGTATATAAATATCCTTGTTTATTATTAATGTTTTTTTCAGAATCCCTTACTAACAAATGAATTGGAAGGATATAGTACTATGTTACTTATTGTCTCAATCCTGTTTGCAGGCTATTTTCAGTTTGTTTGCAATAATTAAGCTACAGTTGGAGGTCTATCAGTTGGCATCAAAAAACCTAGGGCTGTCTCTTAATAGTGATAGTCCTAAAGTTACAACCTTAGGATGTAGCCCCTTTGAAAGGAGGCACTATGGCTTGGATTTTGAGGTCAGTGGCGAACGAACACCGCCAGCCGTACATTACACTTACACTTGCCGTTTAAGCAACGCCTCGATTTTAAAAGTCTCATCCTTGTTTTCAACTCCCTCCATGGCCTTGCGCCTCCCTATCTCTGTAATCTCCTCCAGTCCCACAAATCCCCCCTCCCCCGTCCCGAGATATCTGCACTCCTCTAATTCTGCCCTCTTGAGCATCCCTGATTATAATCGCTCCGCCATTGGTGGCCATGCCTTCAGTTGCCAAGGCCCTCAGCTCTGGAATTACCTCCCAAAACCTCTCTACCTCTCTTTCCTCCTTTAAGACGCTCCTTAAAACCTACCTCTTTGACCAAGCTTTTGGTCATCTACCCTAATTTCTCCTTCTCTGGCTCGGTGTCAAATTTTTTGTCTTATAACACTCCTGTGATGCGCCTTGGGATGTTTTACTATGTTAAAGGCGCTATATAAATACAAGTTGTTGTTGCTGTTGCCCACAGACTTTCTGTGGGGTTTTGAACTGGTACTTACTGTGATTAGAGAGCCATTTTGGCGCAGAGACCTCTACAGGGAATCTGGGACCTGTGTGAACAGAGCAAGCAACTGTGTATCTCCTTAACCAATTAGATTGAAGAATCCTTACTGAGGCATGCAGAGTCTGAACCAGGAAGTGTCAGTTTAATTATTTAATTCAATGTCAAATCATATACAGAGAGAGATAAAAGAGACAGAAAGAAAAAGTTTAACTTTTTTTTACATTTTTTTAAAATTTCCAACAATTAAAATCTGAAGGAATGAGACTCCACACTAATTTTCAGTGTCAGAGGTTGTTTGCTAGTAATTAAGACTTAGCACACCATTAAGAATGATCTTACATTGGAATGGGTGCAGCCCCTCTTCCACTATTTGAAGGGGCTGCTCCTCAATTTCTGGCTGCACTTCAGTCCCACGCTCCTGATCTTTGGGCACCTGGTGCGGGGGGGAGTGGGCGGATCAGGGGAACTCCTCGTAGGACTGCTCCTGGGCCTGGCCAAAGTGGCCATCAACTGGTCCAGGCAGCGGGCGGTCGAGGGGGTCATTCGGCCTGACAGCCTGCCTCTCTTCCGCAGCCACGTTCGCGCCCGGGTGGCCCTGGAGATGGAGCATGCGGTGTCCGCCGGCACGCTCGAGGCCTTCCGTGACCGGTGAGCACCGCAGGGACTGGAGTGCATTTTCACCACTGGCAATGGAATTTTAATTTAATTATGTTTCCTTTAATGTTTTAAGTTACAGTTTATTTGTTAAATGCTTCACCAGAAGAGTACACTGGAATGGGCAAGCCCTAACTTTTTCTGGTGAGTTTAGTGGGTATCTATCATGTAAGTACAATAACTTCACCCTGTTCTATGTGTTTCAACAGGGAATCTCTGGCTGAGCAACCGTTATAGCGAAGCTTTTGGAGGAGCAAGGCAACTCGGAGGGCAACTTCCTGATTTCTGCGTTTAACTGCGCATGTGCGGTCGCCGGGAGTTGATGTCTGATTTGCACTTTAATAACAGTGAGCGCTGAGAGCCTCACCATTATTCTTACTGCAAGATCCGGCCCTATATTGTTTCTTTGTCGGGGGGGGGGGGGTGGTTGGGGAGGCCTAGGTATTTCTACCGGCCTACTTACAAGAAGATCTTTTCTTGACATTGCAAAGTATCGGTGGGTGGTGGGGGGAGGTAGGTATAACAGGGTGGCTGCCTGAATCCACAGCTTCCATGTCAGCCATTTAGCACTGAGATGAGGAGAAATTTCTTCACTCAGAGGGTGGTGAATCTTTGGAATTCCCTACCCCAGAGGTCTGTGGAGGCTCAGTCATTGAGTATATTCAAGACAGAGATCGATAGATTTTTGAATATTAAGGGAAACAAGGGATCTTATGGAATGGCGGAGCAGGCTTGAAGGGCCAAATTGCCTACTCCTGCTCCTATTTCTTATGTTCTTAGCGTCAGAGTCATAACGGCACAGAAGGAGCCCATTTGGCCCATTGAGTCTGTGCCAGCTCTCTGTAGGGCAATCCAGTCAGTTCCATTCCCACGCTCTATCCTCGTAACCCTGCAAGTTTATTTCCCTCAAGTGCCTATCCGGTCTCCCCTTGAAAACATTGAGTCGGCAGCGGGTTCCAGGTCCTCACCACTCGCTGCGTAAAAAGCTTTTTCCTCACATCCCCCCTGTATCTCTTGCCCAAAACCTTAAATCTGTGTCCCCTAGTCCTTGTACCATCAACTAGTGGGAACAGCCTTTCCCCGTCTGGCCTATCCAAACATGTCATAATCTTGTACACCTCTATCAAATCACCCCTCAACCTCCTTTGCTCTAATGAAAACAAATCCAGCTTCTCCAACCTGTCCTTGTAGCTAAGATCCCCCATGCCCGGAACCATTCTGGTAAATCTCCTCTGCACCCTCTCAAGGGCCTTCACATCCTTCCTAAAGTGTGGTGACCAGAAGTGGACACAATACTCCAGTTGTGGCCTAACTAGTGCTTTATAAAAGTTCGACATAACTTCTCTACTTTTGTACTCAATACCTCTATTTATGAATGGTGTGGAGATGCCAGAGTTGGACTGGGGTGGACAAATGTAAGAAGTCACACAACACCAGACTATAACCTGGTGTTGTGTGACTTCTTACTATTTATGAAGCCCAAGATCCCATATGCTTTGCGAAGCACTCTCTTAATATGTCCCGTCACCTTCGGGGACCTACGCACAGGGTCTTACGTTAAATGGGTTTGCCAGCTGACACACTCTCTGGCTGGCATTACAACTGTGACTGCACTGCTGCCAGCTCTGGTCGGGAGAGGTTTACCTTACATGGTGAGTATCCAGTGTTGCTGTGCGGAGCACGTGTTGACACCTAGTGAGTGTGTGTGGAGGAGGAGGGGGCGGGGCCACCTCCCGTCAGCGCCGCGGTTCCCGGCATGCCCCGCTCCATTCCAGAGCCGCCGCCGCCCGCGTCAGGAGCGGAACCGAAAGCAGCGTCCGCAGCCCAGCCACAGCCCGGGGGACGGGGTTTCGGGCCGCTTCGCGCACTGCACTCGGTCCGATTGGGTGGCTCGGCGTACCTTCCGACGGCGGATGACATGTTGTTGGGAAGGTAATGAGCCAAAGACCCCTGAGCACTCGGTTGAACAAGCGGCAGCGCTGGAATGACTGGGACCCAAGGTTAGTGAGCGGAACGCGGCCTAAAGCTGGTGGGGCTCGCCTCCCTACACTCGCCCGCCCGCCTCGCCCCACCCACCCACCCACCTCCGCTCTCGCCGACCCAAGAGAGGACTCGGCTCCCCCTAATTCGGCACTCCTGAGAGAGAGAGAGAGAGAGAGAGAGAAAATCCCCCACCCGAGCCCGGCCGCATTTCTGGTTTCCACGATGGCTCAGCAGCGTTGTACACAAGCACAGGCTTACTTCCCCACTGGAGTCTCGGGCTGCGCCTAGGGCCTAGCGCTGTCAAGCACAATGCGCTGGCCGCTGTACATCGCCATAAAGCTTGACATCTTTATTTCAACGTGTGGCCGATGTGTAGTAGATGAATAAAACATCACCACCCAAAGGGTTAGTTTTTAAAAAAAATCATAAAGATCCTTTAAGTAGGTGACAGCTCTACGGTTCAACGTGTCAATCACTGAAGGGGTGGAGTGGGAAGATTGGTTTCGTTTAAACGCCTGTCATTTATTGCGGGGGCACACCAAAATGTGTTTTTATTCTATATTTTACTTCGATTTTTGCGTTAATAAGTATTAGATAACATGTGTGTTATCTTAGAGTTTCTTTTTGGTAACTTGTCGGCTGTGATCAGTGAAGTTTGTTGTACATTACCTGAAAGCTTAATAATGTAGTCAATTTTTAATTTGAACGGTTTATCATTGCAAAGCTAGCTCTTTTGTCAGTTGGATTTTGTATGGTTTAAGTACTGAAATCTCTTCTAGCATTAATAGGGGCTTCCCATGCAATGCATGTCCAAGTTGTTTATACATTTTTACAAAGTGGAAGTCCTGAACATATTTGGGTTTTATCCTTTTTTCAATTATGCATAAACATGAGGTGTGCAGGCCCTTTTAATCAGATACTGTGTTTTACACATTTGTTAATTGCCCCTGTGTAAAACTGACATATCGGCTAAGTTGTGAAACATTTTGATTTCCAATACTGTGGCCAAGGTGCTAGCATTGGCTTTGTGGGAACACTCTTGTTTCTGAGTCAGAAGATCATGGATCTTCAGAGGCTGACCTGTTGAAACCAAAAGCACTGCAAAAAAAAAAAAATTGAGCAGATTGGATTTTTTTTTAAAGTCCTAGTGAAGTTCCTACTCTTCACGTAGGGGATTACCTTTTTGTTTTTGTATGAATGCTGTGAGACTGGTTTCTCTAAATGTGCACTATACAAATGTAAATTAATAGTTTTAGCAGATCTCTTTTGACCACCAGTTTGGTCAGCGCTGTACTTAAGTTTGTGAGTTGGTGCCATAAAATATACATAGTCTGTTCTTTCCTTGTCTTGAAGTCTGTGGCATTTCAGAGCTTTATAATTCCTGTTTTTCTTAAAAATGCTGCCCATTAATGGTCATTTTAATAATGTGAAAATGTATTGCTTTAATATAATAGACTTCCTGTATTTTGCCTTTTGGGAGGAATGCAGAAGCTGTTGTTTCTCAACGTGAATGTGGGTCCTTATTGATGGAGCTAAAAGTGTGTTTAAACAAATTGTATTGGGAAGCCTTATGAGCTACTTACTCTATATCTCCGTATAATTTCTCTAATGTCAACATCTCGCCATATAGACATTTCCTAATTACAACAGGGACTCTTAAGATGACTTCTGGGCTGGCAGCTTCCCATTGCGCTGCTCCTCCTTTGCAACTCTCTCTCTCGCCATCCTTTGCTTTCTCCGTCCGTCTCCTCTCCTCCAGTTATTAGGATCTGCTGGTCTCTGGGCTTTACTGTGACCTCTAACTTTGCTACTGCTCTCTAGTGAGACTGTATTCTCTGCTAGACCATCTGTATTCTTGGTCTGCTTCCACATGCTCTATTTTCTGCTCATCTGCATGGAATTTTTCACTCTTATGCTGAGCTGGCTTTGATATGTTCCTGCTGGATTACATCCTGGTCTGGATTCTTCTCCCTTGCTGTTGAATGATCTGCTTTCTGCTTGACTCCCTTGGCCGCTGATTCCACTCATCCTCAGAACTCCCTTTTCAGCTTTTGATGAACTAGGTTGAACTGGCTCCTCAAGCTCCTACTGCTGCTTCTGCTCTTGTGTGCTCCTCACCCCCCTACAGCTGTTCATTGGTCCAATTCCCTCATCTGCAATGATCTTGTGGATTTACCGATCAGCCTCCACTGGCTCGCTGTAGTTCACTGCTCTTGGTCCTTGGGTTTTACTCCCATTGTTCCTTGCTCCTCTGCTGGTATATTGAATCTGCTGTCGTGCGCTGCCAACATCTCAAGTCACTATGCGTGTCCACTGGACCCCTGGATCACCCTCTGCTGGCTCCTGATCAACACTCTACTCCTCGTCAGCCCTATTTTTCCACTAGACAACTTCCAGCAACATGCCCACTATTACTCTGCCCCTCAAGCAGCTTGTGGATGCACTTGCTCTCCATAGCTGTCTCTGAACTTGGACGATGGTTTGTCAATGCTCCAGGCTGACTCACTCTTGTCTACAAGTCAACTTCATTCCACCACTGAACCTCAGAGTTCAACTTTGGATTCTTATATTCTCCTTCCTGTCTTCTGTTAATGACCAGGACACATGTCTCCTAATCTGTGCCATGGACTTGTAACCTGAATTTCCTTTGTATTCATTTGTATTTACATTTTAACTGCCACTCTTATCAAGCCCATTAATTCGATTTCTTTTTCTTCCCCTTCTTGATCCTTGGTCTTTTGACACGGTTGACCACTCCATCCTCCTCCAATGCCTCTCCATCGTCATCCAGCTGGATAGGACTGCACTCGCCTGGTTCCATTCTTATCTATCTAATTGTAGCTAGAGAATCACCTGCAATGGCTTCTCTTCCTGCTCCCGCATCGTTACCTCTGGAGTCCCCCAAGTATCTATCCTTGGCCCCCTCCTATTTCTCATCTACATCATCCGAAAACACAGTTTCCACATGTATGCTGACGACACCCAGCTCTACCTCACCACCACTTCTCTCAGCCCCTCCATGTTCTCTAAATTGTCAGACTGCTTGTCCGACATCCAGTTCTGGATGAGCAGAAATTTTCTCCAATTAAATATTGGGAAGGCCAAAGCCATTATTTTCGGTCCTCGCCACAAACTCTGTTCCCTAGCCACTGACTCCATCCCTCTCCCTAACATCTGTCTGAGGCTGAACTGTATTGTTTTACCACCTTGGTGTCATATTTAACCCGGAAATGAGCTTCCAATCACATATCCGCGACATAACTAAGACCGATTTCCACCTCCGTAACAACAACAACAACTTGTATTTATATAGCGCCTTTAACGTAGTAAAAAGTCCCAAGGCGCTTCACAGGAGTGTTATAAGACAAAAAATTTGACACCAAGCCACATAAGGGGAAATTAGGGCAGGTGACCAAAAGCTTGGTCAGAGGTAGGTTTTAAGGGTGTCTTAAATGAGGAAAGAGTGGTAGCGAGGCGGAGAGGTTTAGGCAGGGAGTTCCAGAGCTTGGGGCCTAGGCAACAGAAGGCACGGCCACCAAAAGTTGAACGATTATAATCAGGGATGCTCAGGAGGGCAGATATCGCCCGTCTCCGGCCTTGCCTCCGCTCATCCGCTGCTGAAACCCTCATCCGTACCATTGTTAACTCTAGACTTGACTATTCCAACGCACTCCTGGCTGGCCTCCCATGTTCTACCCTACGTAAACTTGAGGTCGTCCAAAACTCGGCTGCCCGTGTCCTAACTTGCACCAAGTCCCGTTCACCCATCCCCCCCTGTGCTCACTGACCTACATTGGCTCCCGGTTAAGCAACGCCTCGATTTCAAAATTCTCATCCTTGTTTTCAAATCCCTCTATGGCATCGCCCCTCCCTATCTCTGTAATCTCCTTCAGCCCCACAACCCCCCCGAGATATCTGCGCTCCTCTAATTCTACCCTCTTGAGCATCCCTGATTATAATCACTCAACCATTGGTGGCCATGCCTTGTGTTGCCTAGGCCCTAAGCTCTGGAATTCCCTCCCTAAACCTCTCCGCCTCTACCTCTCTCCTCCTTTAAAATACTCCTTAAAACCACTACCCTCTACCTCGCTGCATTCTCTAAATGGTCCATCGAGGCACCCATCTCTGCCCCCTTAAGTGCAGCAAGCCAAATTTCCATCATACTCTCTCGATTACCTTCCTGCCCAGGCCGACTGTGGGGGGGGGGGGGGGCTAGTCTTGAACTTCATTCCCGTCCTGCTCACCCCAACCACTACTGCCTCCTTCGATTCTGCCAGCCAATCAATAATCACTGCCCCTCTCCGCATTTGCCTCCACAATACCCATTCAGTCCCGAACAAGGTCCTTGCCATGCATGATCTTATTGTGGACAATTGCCTTGACAGCATAGCTTTGACTGAAACTTGGCTTGTGTGTGATGACACATTGCACCTTACTGAAGCATCTCTGCCCGGCTATACATTCCACCACCTGCCCCGCTCAAACAGTCAATGGCAATGCGGCCCAGTGAAGGGAGGAGGCAAGGTAAGTTGACCTGTAGATTGTGCTCAGCCTTGGTGATTTCAATCAGTGGGTCAGCGCAGAAGCTGAGGGAAGATATC
The DNA here is from genome assembly GCF_052327205.1 of Somniosus microcephalus. Taxonomy (NCBI): domain Eukaryota; kingdom Metazoa; phylum Chordata; class Chondrichthyes; order Squaliformes; family Somniosidae; genus Somniosus; species Somniosus microcephalus. The sequence continues at coordinate 66,041,870 of NC_140997.1, read as the reverse complement.
TCGGAGAAATTTAGGATGGGGCTTGGGGAGTGGCAGTAGGGAACAAGGATTTCAATGTGTTCCTGCCTTCCAGATCTGTGCCCAACTTTCCCACAACTCTTGATTTCAGCACGTAATCTAGGCTGGCATTACTGAGGGAGCGCTACATGTCGAAGATGCCATCTTTTGGATGAGACGTTAAGTCGAGGTTAACATCCTGTTAAGCCCCGCTGTCGTCACTGGACGAAGAAGAGCAGGGGAGTTCCCCTGGTGGCAGGGCCAACTAATACCTACAACGGATGATCTCATCATTTACTTCACTGCTGTTTGTTGGAGCTTGCTGCGTTTTCTACATTACAACAGACACTACACTTCAGAAATGTACTTCATTGGGTGTAAAGTGCTTGTGGATGTCCTGAACAATGTTCCCTTTAAGTTGCGCAGCGGTCCCGCGCAGCCGACTTTTAAATAGAAAAATTGTGCATGCATGGTATTTTGAATGGGCCACGCAGCCTGTTAAGAGGCTGCGTGGCCCCCCAAAAATTACAGGGAACATTGGTCCTGAGGAAGTGAAAGGTGCTATATAATTTTTAAAATTTGCATCTCTTATGCCATTGCACTGAATAGCCCTAATCAAAGTCATAAATGACATCTTTTGTGGTGCATTTTCGCTCTTTGACCTCTGTGCAGCCTTTGACATGGTCAACTGCATCCTCCTCCTCCAACGCCTCTCCTCTGTTATCCAGCTCAGTGGGACTGCCCACACTTGGTTCTACTCTTACTAATCCAATGATAGCCAGAGCACCTCCAGAAATGGCTTCCCTACATCTGCACTATTACCTCTGGAATCCCCTAAGGATCTTTCCTTGACCCCCTCCTCTTCCTCATCTACATGCTGTCCCTTAGCGACATTATTCGATTCGAAGACATGGGGTCAGCTTCCACATGTATGCTGATGAAACCCAGCTCTTCCTTTCCATCACCTCTCTTGACCCCTTCACTGCCTCTATGCTATCAAACTGCTTCTCTGACATCCAGTTTTGAATGAACCACAATTTCCTCCAGTTAACTGTTGGTAAGACCGAAGCCATCATCTTCGGTCCCCACCACAAACTCAGTACACTTGCCGCTGACTCCATCTCCATCCTCTGCCACTTTCTCCGGTTAAACCAGACTGCTCCTAACCTTGGTGTTCTATTTGACCCTGATCCATTACAAAGACCCATTACTTCCACCTATCATTGCCTATCTCTGCCCCTTCCTCAATCCATCAGCTGCTGAAACACTCATGCCTTTGTCTCCTCTAGACTCGACAATTCCTATTCTCTCCCGGCTGGCCCCTCATCTTCCACTCTTTAGCTTTCAGCTCATTCAGAACTCTGCCCATTTCCTATCGCGCAGCAAGTCCCACTCCCCCATCAGTCCTGTGCTTGCTGACTTGCATGGGTCCCCCAACTCCTCCAAGTTGAAATTCTAACCCTTGTGGTTGTATTCCTTAATGACCTTGCCCCTCCCTATCTCTGTAACCTCCAACCTCCTCCGGTCCTACAACCCTCAACTCACAGTTCCTCCAACTCACAGTTCCTCCGACTCCCACCCCAATCTCTTTCACCCCCACCGTTGGCGGCTGTGCCTTCAGTTGTCCAGGCCCCATGCTCTGGAATTAGTTCCCTAAATCCCTATGCCTCTCCACGTCCTTCTCTTCCTTTAAGACCCTCCTTAAAACCAAGATTTTAGCCATCCCTCCTAATATCCTTTGACTCGGTGTCCATGTTTGTCTGATTACACCTCTGTGAAGGACTGAGTTTTTCTTTCTAAGTTAAAGTGCTATATAAATGCAAGTTTTTGTTGCACTGAAAGCAGTAAGACCAATTTGAGTTGCTTTATCAGCTTGCCACATTTTTTGATCGCCCACTGCTGTGACCACTATTGCGATTTGCCTCTCACTGTGATGGCAGGAGACTCAGGGCTGTGGGCTCCTCGACCATTCTCTGACTGATGGTGATTATTCCTTTTAATTTTTGCTATCTGTGATTGATCCAGAGCTGCAACATTCTGTTCCAGCCAAGGACCATTAAAGGTATCCTTAAATCTCCAGCTATTAGTGGAGACTTGGTTTAGTTTAGATTGCTCTTGATTATAATTGGTCAGTAATTGTGTAAAACAATTTCATTCACTGAGGCTGTTCTGTTCTTTGATTTTCTATTTTTAAATTAAACTTTCAGCAGTGCTGCTGTGTAAAATTCAGTTTTGATATTCATTGCAGAAAGGAAACGTGGTCTGTATAGACAAATATAGTTTTTAAAATAATCCGGCAATTTACGTACAACTGCGTCGATTTGTATTTTAACTTGGTATATATTCTTGAACCTTGAGAACTATTTGGTCCTTTGAGAAGCATGTACTTCTTAAAGAAAATTTAATATTCTTTCTATTAGAGTGTAACTAATTCTAATCAGAGATGGGAAACAGTTTTTGGTCTCTGTTCAGCCTTTGTTTATTTTGTTCAACATAGCGCTAGTATTTCACTTGGGTCTCCATGCTGACATGTGGATTTATTTTCACCAATATGGCAACAATGAATCCAATAGTCACTCGCAGCCCAGGTGAAATACGAGAGGTGTGTTAAATAAAAGTGGTGTTTGCTTAAAGGCAGAGCAAAAATCATCACTTCTGGTTCCTACCTCTGATTACAATTACTCTCATAGAATATTTGATTTTCAAGAATGGTAGTGAGCAGCTCAGCACTCCTTTTTAAATTTAAAAAAAAAATGAACCAAAGGCAAACAGAGAAACTTGTGTCCGATAGAGTATTTGATTGTTTGCATTCCTGTGAGAAATGGTTACTTTAAAATCAATAGAAGCAATGCTACTGACATTAAAAAAAGGTTTCACTATTGGGTGATTAGAGTTTCAACTTTAGGATTATTTTAGCACAAATTTTCTAACAATATGTACAATAATTTTAATCCTTTCTTTGCTAATCCACTATTTAGTAATGGGCTGAGGTGATGTACCTTCAGGCTAGTGTGGAACCTATAGAAAAGTCAGTAGTACACCTGCCCACTCTAGAACGAAGATAGCCTTTGACAACAGATTTAAACTCCGTCTTATGCCCACAGGATCCTGCTATTGATTTGATTTTTATATTTGAGGCAAGAGATAGCAAATTCATACAAATGTCATATACAAAGCATTTCAGTTTCTCTGGCAGGTTGCAGTGCTGAAAGGTTTAAACTGTTACTGTACATTTGATGCCAGTTAATGCTTTTGTAAAAATATAGTAGCTGCTTGTTTAATGGTGCTGAAAAAATGCAGCAGTGATCTTTCCAGCCTATTATGTTATCAGGATCAATGATTAAGGCCATCATATATGTTCATTTTTTCATCTTGTCCTTGAAAATATGAATTTCCAATATCAGACTTTGTTGTTTTATAACAAGCAATTTGGCTGATTTTCTTGGGAATCTTAAAGTAGTATCCTTTCTGTATTCACTTAGTGTAAGTATATTTGACTAATAATTTAACCAAATCTATTGCATGCATGTTCAGTAGTGTAAACTTAAATGCTATTAATGCCTGTATGCTTCAGGGGTTATGCACTACAGACTTCAGCTCCTTTCACTTACTCAAATGTAAAAGAAACTTTTTCGCTCCTTTCTGTGAATTGTCAATAGTAAATATAAATTGCTTTGGCTATCTACCCCTTTAAACAAACCCAACATAACTTAGAGAAGGGCAAGGGGGGATGGGGGCGGCGTGATGGGGTGGAAACCGGCATCCATGGTGTGACCATTGTGCACCTGGTGCTGATTTTCAAATTATAGAATGCAATGCATCATTATTTAGGCCTGTTCCAATTAATCACATTTAATGTCAAGAGTTGAAATTAGGGTGATTGTTTTGTAGTGAAGCCCTAATATTTGTCAAAATTTGAATGCATTCTTAAAAACTTGTTCTATTTCAGAATGCTAAGGTTACACGTGGGCCATTGTTTAGAACCGGTTTTCTTGGTATTCTGGTAGTTCTCCATCGAAGATGTTGCTCACAAAGACTAGGTAGTTACAAATTGATTTTTGTCTCGCGTCAGGAAACTTCCATTTTAAGGAAGCAAAATTAAAGCACCACTCAAACTCCAAAGAATTCCAAGTTGTCCAGGAATGATTTCTTTTAACATTGTCTCAGAATGCTCTGATTGGATGTTGTCTAGAATGTATCCATCTCCGTGGCAATCGTTAGACCTGGACTGTTTTTGAAAACAAAAAGCTGAACATTGAGAATGCAAACATTTTATTAATGAGACATGAAGCCCAAACAAGACTTTGGTGTATTTATTTTTTAGTTACTTAAAGGAATGCATAATGAGTTCTAAAGTAGCAGTGATTAGAATGACTTGATTACCCCAGTGGAGATTACTGGCTGCCTGTGAGTGAACTGTAAAGGCAGTAACCAGTCACGTGTTTCAGTGAACATGAACCATAAGTTGTTAACCAACCCCTAAGATTGAATGGCTGTAAAAATACATATGACCTGTTGCACTTGGAGAATAGTTTGTTTTTGAAAATGGCTTTGAACAAATAATATTGCTGAGCTCTGGTAGTCTCTTAATTATTTTACCTTTAAGGACCTTTAAAGTCAGTTTTTAATTGCCAATTTGAAAACCCAGGTGTTTTCCAGACTCCCCTTAGTGTTAAAAAAAAATAAGTGGGGAAAAATTGAAGGCCAAAAACCGTGTTAAAGAACAGATTTATTTTGAACATTGCTAAAACTTAAAAGAACAAGAAAGGGACTTAAAACAGGTCAAGTCAAGCTAAATGACAACTACAGTTATTTGCTCAATTTATGGATACCACTTTCATGAGATTCACCATCAGACTGTCACTTACGTGTGTTTTTTTTAAAACTAAAAGTAAAATTGAAGAACCCATGTTTATTGTGGCTCATCCATTAACCTCTCACTCTGGTGGTATATTAAATATTGTTGGAGATTATGCACAGGGGAGCAGTTGCAATTTTGCTTTAGTAAACAATGCCTCAGTGTGTGACCTGAGTCGGTCTTTGATTGATGACTTCAGCCTTCAGGGGACCATCAGTTGGGTCACTGTCAGTGCACTGCTGTCCTTGCTCCAGTCATAACCAGGGTAACAGAGATTTACATTTGCTGGAGTATAAAGAATATAGTCCTCCTAACAGTCCCCTTAAAGAAAATCCAGATTGTACAACCTTGGTTTCTGTTCCTGTCGAAAATCGGGTCCGGATATGCACATCGCATTCATGACCTCTGAATGACACCTATAGAACGCAGTATGCTTGCTGATCTCCAAACCTGATCTTTGGTAAGAAAACAATGGGAAATTTCAGGATTTTTTCCCTCAAATTTGGGAGGAAATCAAATTTTTTTTCGTGGTGAATCAGTTTTAAAAAAAATCCAGGAATTTATTGGAGGTAATTGGTTTAAAAACTGATTTTAAAGTCAATATTTATCTTGGATTAATGCCTTGAAGGTTATGACTTTGGTGAATTAGGGTGTTGCAGAATTCACTATTGTTAATTCAAATATTTTTCAGCAGCTTTGCATATCTCCTGGGAATCCACTTCCATTGAGCAAACTGTTCAATTTAAGGGGGCAGGGGGGGAAGAGAAAGTATTCGGAAGTAAAGGTATGGTAGTATAGAGGTTATGTTACTGAGAATGTGACTTCAAACCCCACCATGGCAGTTTGAGAATTTGAATTCAGTTGGAAAAACAAAGCTGGCATCAGTAAATGTTGTCATGAAGCTGTCAGATTCGATTGTCATATGGAAAACCCCCCAGACTGGTTCATCAATTTCCTTTAGGGAAGGAAACCTGCCGTCCTTACTGAAATGTCGTAGTGAATAGTGGATCTCTGTAGCGTTCTTCGTAAGTTGAATGATATTTCATTTTATAATGTCAAGCATTTTACACTCCATGCTCCATGTGTAACTTTGCTCACAAGCTGAATTCTGATCGATCCCTTTAACGCCACAATGTCTCGTTGCCGTAATCAAAGGTTAATTGCTGGTGAGGAATGTTTGCAGATTACCCAGTGCTTGTAAACATAGAAGATAGGAGCAGAAGTAGGCCATTCGGCCCCTCGAGCCTGTTCCACCATTTAATGAGATCATGGCTGATCATCCAAATTCGGTACCCTGTCCCTGCTTTCTCCCCATATCCCTTGATCCCTTTAGCCTTAAGAAATATACCTAATTCCTTCTTGAATATATTTAATGAATTGGCCTCAACTGCCTTCTGTGGTAGAGAATTCCACAGGTTCACCACTCTCTGGGTGAAGAAATTCCTCCTCATCTCAGTACTAAATGGCTTACTCCTTAGACTGTGAACCCTAGTTCTGGACTCCCCTGCCATCGGGAACATCCTTCCTGCATCTAGTCTGTCTAGTCCTGTTAGAATTTTATAAGTTTCAATGAGACCCCCTCTCATTCTTCTAAACTCTAGCGAATATAAGCCGAATCGACCCAATCTCTCCTCCTACGTCATTCCTGCCATCCCAGGTATCAGTCTGATGAATCTTCGCCGCACTGTCTCCATGACAAGAACGTCCTTCCTCAGATAAGGTGACCAAAACTGCACACAATACTCAAGGTGTGTTCTCACCAAGGCCCTGTACAACTGCAGCAAGACATCCTTGCTCCTGTACTCTAATCCTCTCGCTATGAAGGCCAACATACCATTTGCCTTCTTAACTGCCTGCTGCACCTGCATGCTTACCTTCAGCGACTGGTGCACAAGGACACCCAGGTCTCGTTGCCCTTTTCCCAATCTATTGCCGTTCAGATAATCTGTCTTCCTGTTTTTGCCACCGAAGTGGATAACCTCGCATTTATCCGTATTATACTGCATTTGCCTTGCATCTGCCCAATCACCCGACCTGTCCAAATCATACTGGAGTTTCTCTGCATCCTCCTCACAGCACACACGCCCACCCAGCTTTGTGTCATCTGCAAACTTGGAGATATTGCATCTAGTTCCCTTGTCTAGATCATTTATTTATATTATATATAAAGTTTCATCTGACCCATAAGAAATTACAGGAAACTTTGGTTTATCCGGAAGTTGTATGTCCAGAAACCTCGATCTAACGGCAGAAATCAGCAGCCGTTTTGTTAGGGTTTTTTTCTCTCTTCTAGCATTTTTTTAAACAGTCAGTCTCTGGAAAGCCTCTCTGAAGCTGTTGCTAAGCTACAGCGACGCTTCCAAGGTACGGGCCGACTGTTTACAAGCTGTTGCTAAGCAACAGTGTTTGTTGTCCGATACGGAGATGAAAACCTCCGTATCCTTCAATATTAGCGCTGGTCTGTCTGGAAGTCTTCATAGCTTGGCATCACGCCGGTCCCATCGGTGCCGGATCTCGCGAAGTTTCCTGTATAGTGAAATAACTTTGAAATGTGCCAGACACTCAAGAAGCCCGACAGCATCCAAGACAAAGCAGCCTGCTTGATTGGCACCCTGTCCATCACTGGCGCACCGTGGCTGCAGTGTGTACCATCTACAAGATGCACTGCAGCAACTCGCCAAGGCTTCTGCAGCACCTCCCAAACCTGTGACATCTACCACCTAGAAGGACAAGGGCAGCAGGCGCATGGGAACACCACCACCTCCAAGTTCCCCTCCAAGTCACACACCATCCTGACTTGGACATATATCGCTGTTACTTCATCGTCACTGGGTCAAAATCCTGGAACTCCCTCCCTAACAGCACTGTGGGAGTACCTTCACCACACGGACTGCAACGGTTCAAGAAGGTGGCTCACCACCACCACCTCAAGGGCAACCAGGGATCAGCAATAAATGCTGGCCCTGCTGGCGACACCCACATCCTGTGAATGAATTTAAAAAAACTGACAAGCTTTTTTATATTCAATTTCCTGTGGTGTTGCGTATACTAAGTTTTATGAACACCATGGAATGCAGAATGTATTCTGTGACCAGGACAAAGCTGTGCCCATTGAAAGTCACAATGTCTAATTGATTTTAGACTTTGTCCTCACCCAGTTTACTTAAATACTCTTTAAGCTGCAGGTGAGAATGCTGGTTTCATTTTCTGATTGTTGAAGTCATTCAGAGGTTACAGATATTTTCATTGCTATGTCAAATGACTGGTTTTGTTTCTTGCTTTTCGTAACAGACAGGCAATGTGCTTTAGATATACTGTTTTTATAATGTTAGCAGCCCTCCCGTGGTGTTGCTCAAGGTGAGCCAGCAGATGTGCTAAAGCTCGATCGGAAGTTAGTGCGATGGTTACAGGAAGTACGCACTGTCCGCAAGGCTTTCGATATACTGGTAGGACTCTGAGGCTGTGGTGTTGCAAGGATGGAGTTGCATGTAGCTGAAATATTTGGAACGGCTAGTCAGATGTGTTCAGATAGCGACGTGTGTTTTTGGATTGTTTCCTGCGAAACAATTACCAACTGTAGGTGGATAAATTTTGTTCCCCTCGTGTACGATTACATATGTAAATTAATCTGTCATGAAGTGAGAAGATATTTCCACATTTCATTATGAAACCAAACAGTTGTCCTTCCTCGTGTAGTCTGGTTTCTGTGGCTATTTTTTAATTATAGAGGCATCTTTTTTTTTTTTTACTTTCCCACTCGCAGGATCATTTTCTCAATGGGGGTGATGGTGGGTGCAAGCTGTTTTGTGGAGTGGGCCTTCATCACAATGATGTTGAATTTAGTGGATAGAAAGGGATAATTTGCACAGGGAAGTTGCTTGGTGGGGGAGTGGGAAGGAATGAAGAAGTTGAACATGATGTAGCTTAGTTGGGGGTGGAGACGATGCTTGGACCGTGGTTCTGGGGGTGGGGTGGTGGAATAGGTGAGGCGTGTGATGCTGTGAGGAAATGGTTCCCAGAGGGAGGTGATTGGCCCATGGTACGCTCGGGGGAGTTGTTGGGGGGGGTGTAGGGGGTTGAAATAACTCTGAAGGGGGAACCAAGATATATACATGGTGCACAATAGTGGGGCTGGGCGATTTATGGGTTTGCTACTTATGGGGTTGGATGTGGCAGAGAATGGCAAACATTTGTGGGTGGGGGGGGGTGAGTAGATTGTAGGATGCTGCACTGTTTGTGGGGGGAGGGTGCAGTGGACAGTTAAGATTCTTCAGTGGAGAGAAGGATTTCTTTGCAACTGTGGGCATAAGTACAAATTAAATGTCCACATCTTCTGTGAGCGATCCATTCAATGAAAATTCACTCCATCTATTTGATATTCACCACTTTGCCGCACTTTTCTTTTCATGGTATCTGGTTGGTTGGCTGCGGGCAGGGAGAGAAGATGATATCGGCCGGCCCGTCACACCTGGAGATACAGTCGGGGGAGGACAGTACTGCGGGGTACTAGAATTCAGCATTGAAATTCAGATTGATTCGTATTGTAAGCAATTCTTCTTTGAATGTTAACTTTTGTCTGGTAGGCATTTTGGTGCATCTGTTTTCAGGTACTGATGGTACAAAAGATAACAAAGAATAGGGATAGACAGTTGGAAAAGCGAAGCAAGAAAAAAAAAACTTTTGAATTCCAAGGGAAAGGAACAGGCTTTAGGTTAAAAGACTATAAAATGATGAGTGAGTAAAATGCAAATTAAACTGAGAAAAATAAAAGAAACCCAAGACTTCAAAACAAAACTTACTTGGAGGAAAAATACGGCGACTGGAGATGCTGAGATTTTTCAGAGAAGCTCTGAGGATTTTTACAGACTGCGTACAAAGCCAGATAGTTTAATTACAGCATGATAAATTTACATAGGTAAAACGCGTTATGAATGTGGATACAGGAAATTATAATGAGAAAAGGTTGTCACAAGGTTTTGACAACAGGAAGTGCGAGCAGATGTAATATTTTAATCAGCTATATTCCTCATTATATATTAAAAACACAATGTGGACCATAACATTATACAGGTAGGTGGTGCTGTGATAAATATTTTCTGTTTAAATCTCCTAACGTTACATGTGGAAGCACTGTATGCTGCATATTCAAATTGCCATGTTAACTGCAAGCACTCTTCATTTGGTTTCACGATTCCTTAGTCAATTGTCCACCGAAAAGAGTTGTTAAAATGTGTTTAGAGGTAAAACTTGCTTCAAAGGGGTTATGGTAGGTTGTGAATCCAATGTCAGACAAAAGGTGCTTAATATGATCCCTAGAGATCAAAACAAGAGCAGAACACAGGCACTAAGGAAGGCAGTCTGGTTTTGGAAGCAGGGCTTTACAGGCAATCGGATAGTAAACAATCCAGCAAGGGGTGAAGGGAAAGACAGCAGGAAGCCTGGAAACCCATTCAACAAAGGGTTGGGTGGAGTTGGTGGGCTGCTAAATTCTCCTAGTAGAAGTCCATGGCTGGCGAACTCTCAGCGCGGTGAGGAGGACGACATCTGAGAGACCACAAAGATTGATTCACCAAGAGGGCCCAACAATTCTCTTGCACCCATGTGTGCCTCTTGCCTTACTCCACCAATGCCTCTTTCTTCAGTCACGCATAGGTCTCGAGGAAGGGCCTCATTGGGAGGAGAGGGGGAAGAGTGACTAAATGACCAATACTTTAGTAATCAAGGGCAAAGCCTGGAATATTTGAGTGGGTTGAGGCACGTGTTCTCGGTCACTGCCACACCATCTGCAAAAGGTATTTCTCCCCCCCTCAGTCTACTGTTGAGATTGTTTTCCTTGCTGTCCCTGCTGAAATTAAAATCGCTGGTGGATGCACTGGGAGCTCCCCTTCCTCCCCCATCTGCCTTCCCCCATTCCTCCTCCTCCTTCATTCATCACAGAATCTACAGTGCAGATAGAGGCCATTTCGGCCCATCGAGCCTGCACCGACACATCCCACCCTATCCCCATAACCCCACGTATTTAATCCCCTAACACTAAGGGTCAATTTATCATAGCCAAATCAACCTAACCTGCACATCTTTGGACTGTGGGAGGAAACCGGAGCACCCGGAGGAAACCCACGCAGACACAGGGAGAATGTGCAAACTCCACACAGACAGTCGCCCGAGGCCAGATTTGAACCCGGGTCCCTGGCGCTGTGAGGCAACAGTGCTAACCACTATGCCACCGTGCCCCCCCACGTGCCTCTTGCTTTACATTATCCTGATTTTATTGTCACAACAAATTCCAGCCTCTAATAATAGCTCCCCTGGAGTTTTAGTTCTGAGTTTTCAATACTTTCCCATCAATGGAGAGGAAGGAATGGGGCACACAAACAGCAAGTCTTGGCACAAATGGTGAATGGCCAGACTTTCTGTTGATTGCTGTATAATTCTGGGCTGTATAGGTGCATTTACAATTCTGGGAGTTATAATCTGCTACCCTGATTAATTTCTTCATGCAGTTGACAGAATGATGGTTATGGGAAACCTCATGAACTCAAGCCCTACACTTCTTGGAAGCATTGGCAATAACCATTATTAGAACATTTTAAATAAACAATACTTACTGTATAAGTAAGTGTACAAATATTTTTTTTGGCTAACCTTATTTCCAATACCAAGTCCAGCTTAATGGGAAAAAAAAACAAGATGGCAGCTGAAAGGATTTTCACAAATGGGCTGGAAATTGCGGTCGGAGGCTTCCTGTGGGCGAATGCCTCTGAACCGCAAGTAAACTCCACACCTACCTGGTGCCTCTGTACTTTCGAACACTTGCACTCCTGGGCGTGCAGGCGTACGCCTGCGGAAAGGCCCACGTTTCCCAGGGGTGCACGCGGTTCGCAAGCGGCTCTGGGATCACGTCGGCCAGCCTAACCAATCACAAAGGGGGATTCCATTTACGTACAGAATTCCCATAAGCAGAATAGAAATTGCCTAAAAAACACTTTCACAACACTGAAATAAAAATAAATCATCACATGGTCAAAATTAATTGAAATACAGTACAATTTAAATAAACATTTAAAACAAAAAATTTAATCCCTTTTTCAAGGGGCCAAAAATAACGAAACTAATTTTAAAGGTTTTTGTATGGTTAAATAATTTTAATTTTATTTTAATATTTATTTAAAACCGTGCACTGGTAAAAGACCGTACGCCTGCTTTTGCCAGCCGTAAGCGTTTTGTGGGCAGTTGGGCAAATAGTGCAACTCTGCACCAGCGAATGTCCATTTCCTGTTTTTGGAGAGAGTTAATTGCTTTTGCTTCTGTTCCTTGCTATTGGGCAGCTGCTTGGTTGCTAATTTTTGACTGGTAGCTTTTGATCCCACTTGTGATCTCAACATTGGTAGGTTCTCTATTTACTCAGTTGTGATTAGTTGCTCTTCTATGTGCTGCACCCAGAGTTTGATGGGGGGAAAATGTGTGCTATCCTATAAATTGAGACGGTTCAGCGTTGCCTCTACCACTGCTTAAGTGGGCAGTTCAAAAGCTTGGGAAAAGGTCAGTGAGAAAGTCCATGTGCATGCCTGTCTGTCTAATTATAATTATATGTCTGCTTTTCAAAATGATTTAACAACTTCTTAACTAACCTTTTTGTAGAGGAACTTTGTCCTTTTTCTATGGCTACCATAGGCATAGGAAATTAATTCTCTAAGGAATTATAAATGTGGGTTGTATCCAAGAACTTTATAAAGATTGCAGTTACAGGTGAAATTGGATTTTTAAGCACTTTTTTTTGGCGCTGGTTACAAAGCAGAGAAGACCAAATCTCAGAAAAATGACGATTTGCGTTTTTAAAAATGGGTCACAGTGCATATCACGGGGGCCCTAGGGTGAGCAGAACAATTATCCCCTCTATTTAATGGACTTGTCTCATTAAAAACATTGAGTCAAACACAGTGTGGGACTGCAGTCACATGTAGGACAGACAGTAGGGGTGGCGGGCTCACTTCCCTGAAGGACGTTGGTGAACCAGTTGGGTTTTTACAGCAATCTCAAGTATTTTCTGTTGCTAGCCCAGAAATTACCAGGTTTATTGAATTCAGGTTCAGAACTTGCCATGATGAGATTTGAACTCTCTGCCTCTAGGTTGTAAGTCCAGTATCATAACCACGACACTACCTTTCCCATTATATTTATAATTTTACTTTACTGTATGATGTTTCACTTTTTAGGATTGACAGTGCAACAGCCGATCAAGACAATTTAAAGTATCCTTTGGCCAGAGATCGGGGCATTTCTGCCTCTTACGGATTGCAATCTTCCAGTTCCGTCAGTGTGTCTCGGCATAGACACGATGATATTCGAATCCTCACTGGATTTCAAAATGAAGAAGGGGGTAAGACTGGCTTAAAGCTTTAACTATTTTCAACTTCACGTTCCTCCATTGCATCCTTAATGAGTTTGATTTTCAATATTACCTTCTACTGTATATTAGGATTGAGTGTTTTATTCTCTCAATACATCAAGCTGCTTCTAGTAAATAAACCTACATTTAGTTCCACAATGAATAAATAGATTCATCCTGATGCATCTCATCAGGCTTCTGAATGTTGAAACTCTGCATTCTATTTTTTAAAATCTGCTCCTCTGTTGCAAAATGCCCAAGAAGCATGAAGCATGTTACGATAGTTTGTTAGAAAAAAATCTCATATGCTAGGCCAGTGTATTGTTGACAAATTAGCTACTCAAAGTCCACATCCTTGTAATGAGAATGGAATTAATTGAAAATCTGAATGCTAGACTAGCATTATCAGAAACGCGAGAGAAAATATGATCAAAACAGTGGAGGGTAAAATGTTTTTTCCAGTTATGAAACCAAAACTTTACCATAATTTAACATTTACCCTAACAATGCTACGATAATCTTGACGCTGCACAATTTATGAAAGATTTGTAGTCCCAAGTGTTTGATACCCATTTAAAAAAAAATTCATTCTTGGGATGTGGCTGTCGCTGGCAAGGCTGGTATTACAGATCACAGAAACCCCACAGTGCAGATAGAGGCCATTTCGGCCCATCGAGCCTGCACCGACACATATCCCACCTGATCCCCGTAACCCCTACACCAACACATATCCCACCCTATCCCCACGTATTTAATCCCCCTAACACTAAGGGTCAATTTATCATAGCCAATCAACCTAACCCGCACATCTTTGGACTGTGGGAGGAAACCGGAGCACCTGGAGAAAACCCACGCAAACACGGGGAGAATGTGCAAACTCCGCACAGACAGTCACCCGAGGCCGGATTCGAACCCGGGTCCCTGGCGCTGTGAGGCAACAGTGCTAACCACTATGCCACCGTGCTGTCCTTAGTTTTCCTGAGAAAGCAGTGGGCCAACTGAGTGGCTTTCCAGGTCACTTCAGAGGGAAGTTAAGTGTCAAACACATTGGTGTGGGACTGGAGTGACATATAGGCCAGAGCGGGTAAGGATGGCAGGTTTCCTTCTCTAATGGATATTAGTTTGGTCTTTACGACAATCTGGCACTTTTTGTGGGCAACACCTCTGAAGCTTTCTAATTGCCTCTAGTTTTATCTTAAATGAGAGTTCTCTTCCTCTTGTTGCCCATGGTGGAATGAATGAAGGCTTCAAAGGCAAGTGTGTTGCTTGGGAGGTAAACTCCAGGATGAGATGGTGTATGCTCTTTTGTGTGCAAATTGGCTATGTTTTCCTACATTACAACAATGAGTACACTTCAAAAGGTACTTAATTGTCTGTGAAGTGTTTTAGGACGTCCTGAGGTTGTGAAATGCACTATATAAATGCAAGTTCTTTTTTCTCTTTCGTAGGCAGTGTGTGGGGTAAGGTCGTTGTTTGGGGTTACTGAGGGTTGACTGGCTATCTTGACTCGCTCCAAGTCTCGTTCGCCCATCACCCCTGTGCTCGCTGACCTACACTGGCTCCTGGTCTGACAACGCCACAATTTAAAAATCCTCCCCCTTGTTTTCAAATCCCTCCATTGCCTCACCCTTCCCTATCTTTGTAACCTCCTCCAGCCTTACAAGCCTTCGAGATCTCTGCGATCCTCAAATTCTGGTCTCTTGCGCATCCCCGATTTTAATCACTCCACCATTGGCGGCCGTGCTTTCAGCTGCCTTGGCCCTAAGCTCTGGAATTCCCTCCCTGAGCCTAGCTGTCTTGCTACCTCTCTCTCCTTTAAGATGCTCCTTAAAACCTACCTCTTTGACCAAGCTTTTGGTCATCTGTCCTGATATCTCCTCCTGTGACTCGGTGTCAAAAATGTTTATAGTGATATCACTCTTGTTAAGTGGCTTGAGACATTTTGCTAAGAACATAACAAATAGGAGCAGCAGTAGGCCATGTGGCCCTCTGAGCCTACTCTGCCATTCAATAAGATCATGGCTGATCTTCTACATCATCTCCACTTTCCTGCACTATCCCCATATCCCTTAATTCCCTTAATATTCAAAAATCTATATACTCAACAACTGAGCCTCCACAGCCTTCTGGGGTAGAGAATTCCAAAGATTCACCACCCTCTGAGTAAAGAAATTTCTCCTCATCTCAGTCCAAAATGGCCGACCCCTTATTCTGAGACTGTGACCCCTGATTCTAGACTCCCCAGCCAGGGAAAACATCCTCCCTGCATCTACCCTGTCAAGCCCTGTAAGAATTTTGTATATTTCTATGAGATCACCTCTCATTCTTCTAAACTCTAGAGAATATAGGCCTAGTCTACTCAATCTCTCCCCATAGGTTCCTGGGATGGTGGGGGGAGGATTGTCCTATCTGGTGAACCTTTGTTGCACTCCCTCTATGGCAAGTATATCCTTCCTTGGGTAAGGAGACCAAAATTGTACACATTACTCCAGGTGTGGTCTCACCAGGGCCCTATATAATTGCAGTAAGACGTTTTTACTCTTGTACTCAAATCCCCTTGTAATAAAGGCCAACATACCATTTGCTTTCCTAATTGCTTGCTGTACCTGCATGTTAACTTTGTGATTCATGTACAATGACACCCAGGTCCCTCTGAACACCAACTTTTCCCAATCTCTTACCATTTTAAAAAAATACTCTGCTTTTCTATTTTTCTTACCAAAGTGGATAACTTCACATTTTTCCACATTATATTCCATTTGCCATATCCTTGCCCACTCGCTTAGCCTGTCTATATCCCCTTGAAGCCTCCTTGCATCCTCCTCACAACTTAAATTCCCACCCAGCTTTGTATCATCAGCAAACTTGGATATATTGCATTTGGTCCCCTCATCCAAACCATTGATTTAGATTGTGAATAGCTGAGGCCCAAGCACTGATCCTTGTGGTACCCCACTAGTTACAGCCTGCCAACCTGAAAATGCTATGCTAAATGCACTATATAAATGTAAGTTTTTGTTGAGAGAAAAAAGCCTTTGGTAACTCCAGAGATCTAGTGTTACTTAGTTTTATCGGTCTTGAAAACTTGGTTTAGGCAGAAAATTGCTGCTACCTTTTGCAATAGGGAGAACACCTCAGCCTGGGCTGTTAGCAGCTGTAGATTGCTGTATCCTTGTACAGGTAGACTATCCTTTATCCGAAAACCTTGGGACCAGCCGTGTTTCGGAAAATTTCGGATTTCGGAAGGTGGGTTGGGGGGGGGGTTGGCGTCGGCGGGGGTCCGCAGTCGTGGCTTGTCCGTTGCTGCTAGCCTGGAATGCAATGAAGTTCCGCATTTCCACCAACAGGTCGTCGTGCTCGGTCGGAACAGGGGCCGGCACCGCCGCGGGCTCAGAGCTCTCGTTGCTTTCGAGCCTTTGGAAGAGAGTCAGGTGGTTCGGCGGGGGGTCGTGCGCACGACTTACGCTGGCCCTCTGCTCAGCGTAAGTCGGCGGGGGTCCGCGCGGGGTCGTGCGCACAACTTACGCTGACCCTCTGCTCAGCGTAAGTCGTGCGCCACTGGTCATGTCGTGCGCACGACTTACGCTGACCGAAAAAACCTTCGGTTTTTAGAGGGTTTCGGTTTTCGGAAGTTCGGATAAAGGGTAGTCTACCTGTACTCCTTTACAGATGTTGAAGGAGCATCCATTCACTTGGAATTAATTTTGTTGCATTTGCATTTTGGAATGTCAACTATCATCCAGTAAGTATTCCATTATCTTTTTGTGGAAATTGTGATGCATTTTTTTTTTTTGAAAGTTGAAACTTTTTGGAATGAAGAGGGCAAAAGATGCTCATAAGAGACTTTGGTGCGATGGGCTGTTGGTTAATGTACCTTCTGGCTATTATCTCCTGGAACTCGGTTTTTCATTGCTTTCAGGGTTGGTGAGGAATTTCCCAGAATTTACCTAGGGGTTTAAAAAAAATCTGTTTTGACAGTCTCTGGGGGATTACACAGTTGCTGGTGGATATGCCTCCTAATATTGCTGCCTTTGTCCGAGTATTGATTTTTGCCTGATTATATTTCTGTGAAGCAGCTTGGAACTTTTTCTACATTAAAGGTGCTATATAAATGCAAGTTGTTGATGCTTTCTCTTGATATGTTGTGTGTTTTGAAACTTTACCTAGTATTCCCTTTTTAGGTGTTTCCTCCCGTGATGGGAGTAAGTGAGGTGGCTGGTTGCTTGAGGTGGGCCTGTGCCTTGTGCTGGTTCCTGAATTGGCTCCACTGTGTTGACTCCTGGGGTGATGCCTGGTTCTGTTTGCTTGCAGCCTCTAACATTTGGGAGGGAACACCGTGTGTGTAACATTTCAGTGAAAGGCACTCCCTCAGCATGTGCAACGATTTGCTTGGGAGAAGAGCTCTGGGTAGCAGTGAGGGCAACAAACCTGCACAATGGCTCACTTCATCCAAGTAGGACAGCATAGCTGCTTATAGACTGGAACCCAAGGTCTCTAACGGCAGTTTGAGTATTAATTAGAGAGTGTCCGACTGGGCTTATGACCCCTCGTCACTCACGGACTGTGCTGCAGATGGATCTAGAGTTGCCATTCACTCCAGTTCTGTTAGACAGGCATGTACAACTACACAGATGCAGGTAGCAGATTCCTCCACCGTCGCCATCGGACTGAATGGAGCGAGTGACCGTGTTTTGAGATGCTGGGCTCATAGGTGTCATTGAGGCTTCTTGTGGCTTCTTTGGGTACACCTGTATGAACAGGTGACATGTTAGAATGGTCACATAACTAAAGTTAGCTGTAGTTTGCTGTGGTTGTATACCTACGTGCAAGTGGAGGAAGAATGACAAGAAAGGAATACCAACCCTGAGCTTCATGGATGCTTGCAGCTTCACCATGGATCATTCTCTCTTCCTTTCTCGGGCATCACTATGTCAAACTGTTCATATTGATTGAGGACTCTATCTCCATGTCTGTCTGTATACTGCCTCCGCACTCTTTCTCCTCCTCCTTCCCCCCCCCCCCCCCACCGCTATGTGTGTCACTTTGTCCTGCAAACAGAAAAGTAGTGCTGAGAAGTTGGAAGTTTGAAGAGCACACTGCTTGTTTAGGAGTAGTAAATGATCATGAAGGGTGGTTGTGTTGTAAGCTTGCTTTGTGAGGTCAGTTTTCTGAATGCTCATACGCCAAGCGTTGCAGTTTGAAGTGGCAGTAATAGTGCCCTGCTGCAGTAAGGTGTGCAAGTAAAGCTTGGACGAACCTGTTCTGTAGCGTGCAGTCTCAAATAGGATGCAGCTGGGTGAGAAACTGTTCATGGTCATCTTTGATCATCTACTTGATATGGTGGCTAGCTCTACCATGGCAGGCTGTTAACTCCTGTTCCTCATCTGCAATCACATCCTGTGTAACTGTGTTCACTCTGGTAGCCACCTCCTGCCAAGTGGCCTGCACACCCCTTCTGTAGAGGGTGCCCTGGGCCGGCAACCCTCTTTTGCTGCACTTAATCAATTCACCACCTGTAAAATTCCAACTAAATATAGAGATACTTTGCATCTTTGGCCAGTCATGATTCTTTCTCTGTACAACATCATTATAGCACCCCTTTTAAATGGCAGTTTCAGCCTTTCAGAGCGGAAACTGCTGATGGCAAGCTCTCGCAGACTGGCCAATCTGGATCGGGAGTTCACTATGAATAATGAATGAGGCTGACCTTGAAAAATCCTGCCGAATTGACATGATGTTGACGAGCACTAAGTTTGCTGCTCTAATGTCTATTGTTGGAAAATTTGCCCGTTTATTTTTCTATGAACTGTGCTCGGTTGTGTGACCTCGGGTTAAAGAAAATATTGAACATATAAACCCAAGATTAGGTTGGTTTGGGGGAAAAAGGTAAATATTGAAACAAGAAATAATGATCTGCTTATGTATAATTAGATGAATATCTTGCTACAGCTTTCTATGGATTGGTGGTGGGGAAAGAGGAGGTGAGAGTGAGTTTTACAATTGTGCGCGTATTTGTGATCCAATATTTTAATTACTTCTAATATTAAATTGGCTGCCTTTTGAGCACCTTTTCGCAGAACTGTACCAGTGTAAGGAAGGAAGTTTGCAATGTTTGCTACTTGGGCTACTGGAAGCATAGGTGTTGCCCGCTTACACCAATGAACTAAGGGCCCTTGATGACGCTAATACTTTGATTTTGCACAGCTAACTGGTACAGTACTAGCTTCATGTAGGTAGCTTCTCAGTGAGCAGCGGAGAGTTATATGGCAATCTGCCCTCCCAGTGTGGAGGGAGTGACGAGAGTTTCATTTGTATGCATAGGCAGATTTAAGTTTTCATGTTATTTTGCTTGAGCACTAACATTCCTAACTGTTTAGTATAGATTTGGCGATGCAGTATACTGAATACTGCTCTTTATTAAGCATCATCATTTCAGGCTTCATGGTTATACCTAATCTGCAGAAGTGGCTGTGTCTATTTAACAAATAGAAATCTATTATCCCATTGGGCATGCTTGCTTTCAAAAGTGAAACTTAAAACCATTGTTATAGTTGTGTTTACTTTTCCAGAACCTCAATGGTAACTAAGTATGGAGATGAATAACTAGAAACAGTATAATCATTATCCCAACCACAGCTTAAACTAAGCAGGTACAAAGAAGTAGTGATATAAGAGCACCACTTAGAGATGCACAGACTGTAAGTGCGAGCCTGAGTGACTGCAGATGCTGCACTAAACTAGCATGATGAATCTCAGCATGGTACTGGTCCCAAATGTGCTGTGTGATGGGGCATTTGTTTGTATCTTTAACATCTAATTATCCTTACAGTCATAACTGTTTGAAGAAATTGCTTGGGGCTTATAAATTCTACCGCCCCTTTCTTTTTTCCCCTGTAGAAAGGAGGTCAGAAAGAGTAAAAGTGGGATTGAGAGCAGAGATTCTGCTATAAAGGGAGAAAATGAGCACTGGACAGTGTGCCATAAGAGCCTTCCTTATGTCAGGTATGGGCCTAGATTAGTATTACATATAACGCTGAACTAACAGCACTGGGAATGTACCAGACAGCAGCAGATTGGGCTAGACGAAAGTATGAATGAGGTAGACCAGGAGAAGACCAGAGCAAAAGCATCCAGTAACACTCAATCTTAGAAAGGACAGCAGTAACTTAAACAGGATGTTCTATTACAGCAGTAGTTTAGCTGCAAGTTATTTCATCATTTTTGTGACTTTTTAAGTAATGGCTGGAGCTAACATTTCAAAAGTTGATTTTATTTTGTGTATGGTGTGTTTGCAATCTGTAACCCTAGAACAAGCAGAGTAGATGTTGAGTAATAAAGCAACTTGAACTGTGTGGTCTTTCTGTAAAAGATTCTTTTGGTGGGCTTTATTTCCAAATGCTTGTTTCTGTCTCTCTCCATCACTGCTTCCTCGCTCAGGCTCCAACTAAAATTGCAGTGACATCATTGGGCCAAGATCTGCATATTTAAAAGGGACCCCACTGCGGCCCTGCAGGTGGTCTCGCCTGCTCAAAAGAGCAGGTTAACATCGGGACGTGGCAGAAAGGCAGCAAGATCAGAGGGGGTAGTGGATGCCCTAATTTTAACTGTCCCTGCCATTTTGGGGAGTTAAAAGCAGGCATACTTAGTGGGAATTGTGATATTTCTCTTAATCAGACTATCCTCCTAACGCCAGTAACTATTGCAGGGTGTGGTAAGTTTTATATTTTTACAAATCCTAAATCCGTCCCGTTTGTACAAATCTTCACATCCAATTACTTTAAATACTCATTCTAGTTTTTAGGAGAGATGCAATGGTGCAAGAATTCACGTTATAACGCACCATTTCACAGGCACATCAGGTAGACATCCCATTGTGCTTATCTGGTGACCATGGTTAACTTTTAGTTCAAAATTGGATTCCCTTCAAGGAAAAAACTGAAACCCACCATGCTCTTTCCCAATAGGGTATAATTCTATTTCTTCGCTCTGTTCTCTGGTTGGATGTTTGCAGTTTGGAATGCTCGGGTTTTTACTATGTGGGGCGTGATTATTTTAATATTTATTGATGGTAGGCAATTTCTGGCACAAATCGCTTGTTTCTCCTCCTGAAATCATGTGATGTGTATTGTCAATGGCCAGAACTGAAGTAGCAACATAAATGACCAGTGTGCCGAGCATGGTGGGAATGGATACTGGAAATGCTGTATCAGTAATGCCAACTCCACCGTCTCATAAATCATGAGATTTGGTAAGAAATCATAAGTTGCTATTCTTTTCAAACATAAACAAACTGTCAATCTACATTAGTTTATAAACTTCATTAGTGGCTTTATTTAATCTCTAACTAGTCACCACTCTTTACAAAAACGATATTACTGCATCGGAAAATGCATTACAAAAAACATTTGAAACATCCTACTCCTTATCGCCACACTGCCATGCATCTCAGTTTATGGTTACGATGACTAATATAATTTAGTTATAATTAAGCATATATATTCATTATTTTTGATTTACTTAATGTAAGAGCAGGAAGGTGCTTGGGTTCAGTCCCTGGTCTATGTTGAGTTACCAGATCTGAGCAAGAGTGGCAGTGAGCAGCGATGCTACAATTGGTCTCGAAGCCCTTTCCTAAAATCTCAATAGGTTACAGCCTTGCTGCAGGCCCAGAGACTGGCAAGCCTCTTCTTCAATGCTCCCTAAAGGCCACGTGGCGCACACTCTCCATTGATTGCGGCAGGTGCCCCTCTCCTGACAACCATGAGGAAATGCCGCAAACGCTGGTCTCTTTTTTTTTTTCAACCACGTGACCTGGCTGGCTTCCAACCCACAGACGGGGCCTTGGGCGGCTCCGGGATTCTGCACGAGGGGAAAGCAGGGTTGAATTTAAAAGAAGGCTGCTGGCTCGTACTTCGGCCTGCGCAACACACACCGGACTTACTAACACATTTTCCCGTGGCACTCAACTTGTTCTTGAACTCACAGACTGAATTGTGGGAGACCGGAATAATTAACTCTTCAACTCTTTCTCCTTCCTTCCCCCTATTTTGAAAAGGTTTCAATGAGAGGATGGTGAACGACAAGCAGTGCCACAATGTAACCTTGTTTTACTCTGTTGAGAAAAGCTTTTTACACCATTTTTATCTCGTGCCAGATCTAGAAGCTAAACACTGGAGCCGCGACAGTGGGACAAGTAAATGTTTGACTAATTGTTTGTTTACCCAAAAGTTGACTGACCGTGCAATTCAAAATGATCTCCCAACGATGCACACAAATGTGGCATGACCCACCACACAGCCCATCAACAACTTAACTTTCTTTCTAAATGTTTGGTCAGTTGCATGCGAACAAATGGATAAGAAAAGCAGACAAGTGTGGTTTCAGCAATCTCCACATTGCACAGAATCAGTCTGCGGGCTTTACTTGGAAAAGAGATTTTTAATCGGAACTCTATGTAAAGCACTTCGTCAGCTGCAGACAAAATACATTTTTTAACAAAAAATAAAAATACATTTAAAGAAGTGCCGCCGATTGAAACATTTCGTTGCCTCTTGCAGCGCGTGTCGCTGGAAATGCATTTCTACAAAACGAAAGCGGGCGGTGATGTAGGACTTACCGGAAAAGTGTCAAGGAAATGTGCAGCTCTCCCTCTGCAACAAGTCAAGTTCCCACAGGCGCCTCCTTGCTGTATAGCCGCCACAGGCCAAATCAGGTGACCAGGAGTGAGCAGCTTTCTCCTGCCTGCAACTGTTGTCAAACCCAGCAAAAACAAATCTCCAGAAACAGTTCCAACACAAACTGCCCTATGTATCCTCTGCAAACTACAATTCTGCTGATTATTTTCTTTTATTACCATGTTCATTTTGGACGATGTACATCTCGATCTGAGAGACTTTGTTAGTGAATGAGGGATAAGTACAGGCCGTGGACCCCCCCCCCCCCGGTTGAAACTCCTGCCTAACCCACGTGTCCCTAGCAGCCAATTATAACTAAGTTGAACAAAGCTGAAAAAAATTGAGTTTTCTGAGGCCAATTGCGAGTTGGATAAGTTTTCATGAAAAATTGCGTATCTTGCGATTAAATCGTGGCAGTTGTCAAGACTGCTGTATCGGCTGAGCGGGGGTGTGATCTTGGAGATTACTGGCTGCTAGTTTTTGTAGTCTGTTGGGGAACATGAGCACTGGCATACTGTGTCTTATCAGCTCTGTGAACAGCCGCCTTTCCTGCTTCTAGCACGGAAGCACTTTGAGTGAAATTAATGCTATTAATGAAAAGGATTCATTGCAGAAACAGGGAATGAACACAAGTGCCACAAAATATTTCCCTCTGGCAAATGCATCCCAATACAGAATCTCTCTTGAATTAAACTTTTCCCTGCAACAAAATAAAGTTCCTGACTCACATTAAGTCACCAAACTTGGGGAGATTTTATTCTGGAATAAAATTGCCAGAGTTGACAGAGTGGTGGTGATATAGGGAACGGATTAATTTTGTGACATTGACTGTTCTGGTGTGAGTGCAGTAGCCTGACTCTCACCACCAGCTCTCTGCAGCATTGCTCTCCTCCTTCAGTCGACACCGCTGGGAGTGGATGTGACTGTCGGTCTGCTGCGCTCCCACGGAAATGCATCAACATTTTTAAGATCAACTATTTTGCTGGTGAATTCTTTTGGAGCGTGTTTTTAAAAAAAAATACAGTAATTGAGTGTCTCCTCTGTTTGAAGCCAGTTTGAAGCTGGGAAGTAGTCTAGAGATTAGATACTCTTAATAGGGTTGCAAAGGGGTGGAAAATTTCCGGTAAATTTCTGGAAATTTTCCACGGGAAGTTTAGCTTGGGAATTTTGCCCAAAAAAGCACCTAGCATAATTTTTTTTTGTATTTTTTTTTTTTCCCACAGGTCCTCTCTTAAAATTACTAACAGAGATGGAATCTTAATTATTAAGGAATTTCTTAATCAATATACGTTTATCTTCTTACTTGGCTTGTTTTAATAATTACAAGTTTTGTGTGTGACTGTGAACAAATGTGTCCTGATTGGTTGGATGAGCGATTAGCTCCCTCTATTTGTAATATTTGCATATCGAATTGTGATTAGCCTGCAGGCACCTGTAAGACTGCTATAGTTTTTTTAAGATCCAGGTTAGGGGTCCTGAGGGAAGTCATTTTGTTTTCTGCTGATGTTGTGATGATGCAGTAAGTAAATCAGACTTTATACCAAATAAACCAGTTACTTGTTGAACTCTGTTGTCCTTCAATTTAAAATATACAAAATAATA
Organism: Somniosus microcephalus; assembly: GCF_052327205.1. NCBI lineage: Eukaryota > Metazoa > Chordata > Chondrichthyes > Squaliformes > Somniosidae > Somniosus > Somniosus microcephalus. The sequence continues at coordinate 66,017,350 of NC_140997.1, read as the reverse complement.
CACTATTGGTGATGTAGCGTCGTGTGTGTACAGGTCATGCTTCCATCACATGGAGCATCAGCAAAAATGTACTCGCCCTGTTGCAATCGTGCTGATTGACCGCAGTTCGACACAGAGATGAATGCCCTTTATTTCTCTGCATAGAACAATGCCGCGTTTACCGTCGGATGTGTGGAAGCATTTTACCCCAGGCATTAAAGATGGAAAGACTGTGTACATGTGCAAACACTGTAGAAAACCATATGTAAAGAATGCCACAAAGATGCAGCAGCATTTATCCAAATGCAACAACTTCACTCAAAGTTCACAGCAGTCAGCCCAGAGTTCCTCTGCTTCCATTCAAGAAAATGATGGTTCTCATTCAGCATCAGGCTCCTTATCATCAGCAACTCCTGGCCCACTTGGAAGGTTCTTTGATACAATGGATAACCATAGCCAGAAGAATGCAGATGAGTGCCTTGCTTGAGCTGTATATGCAACAGGCTCACCCCTCATGCTCACAGCCAATGTGTACTGGAAGAGATTTTTCAATGTTATTCGCCCTGCATACTGTCCTCCCACCAGACATGCTTTGTCTACTTATTTGCTGGAGGCTGAGTATAACAGAGTCCAAGGAAAGCTCAAAGAAATGATAGAGATGGCAGACTGTGTTGCAGTTATCTCAGATGGGTGGTCAAATGTATGAGGGGAGGGCATCATAAACTACATCGTCTCCACTTCTCTCCTAGTGTTCTTCAAGAGCACAGACACGAAGGACAACAGACACACAGGCACATACATTGCTGATGAGCTGAAAGCGGTCATCAACGATCTTGGATCACAAAAGGTCTTTGCAGTAGTTACTGACAATGCTGCGAATATGAAGGCTGCTTGGGCTCAAGTGGAGGAGGCCTACCCTCATATTACGTCTATTGGGTGCGCAGCTCATGGGCTTAACCTGCTCCTCAAGGACATAATGGGTTTGAGAACCATGGAAGCACTGTACAAGAGAGCCAAGCAAGTTGTTAAGTATGTCAGGGGAAAACAGGTAGTTGCAGCAACCTACAACTCCAAGCAAATGACAAAGAACAAGAACACCACACTGAAGCTGCCCAACAACACTAGATGGGGTGGTGGTGTCATAATGTACAACAGCCTTCTGGAGGGTAAGGAGTCGCTGCAAGAAATGGCAATATCCCAGTCTGGGAATATGGAAACCACCATCAAGAAAATACTGGTGGATGATGTGTTTTGGGAGAGAGTGGTTAGCAGCCTTAAACTACTCTCACCAGTAGCATCTGCAATTGCTCAGATTGAAGGAGATGACACTGTCTTGTCAGATGTTCTCAGGCTTTTTACTGATTTAAAAGAACAAATCAGCATTGCCCTACCCACATCCCTGCTGCTCAAAGCAGAGGAGAAGGCAATTGTTCAATTCATACAGACGCGTCAAGAATTTTGTGTCGAGCCGATTCATGCTGCAGCATACATGCTGGACCCAAAGCATGTTGGGAGACCAATACTTTCTGGAGAACAGATCAACAGCGTTTACAGTGTGATTTCTACCCTCACACCATCTCAATCTGGATGTGGGCAAAGTTCTGGGAAGTCTGGCAAAGTTCTCTACCAAGCAAGGTCTTTGGAATGGGGATGGGATATGGGAATCATGCAAGCATATCAGTGCACATACCTGGTGGAAGGGACTTTGTGCATCTGAGGCCCTGTCACCTATTGCATCGGTGATACTCCAAATCCCACCTTCATCAGCGGCCTCTGAACGAAACTGGTCACTTTTTGGGAATACGCATACAAAGGTGCGCAACAGGCTGACTAACAAGAGAGTGGAGAAACTGGTGGCTATCCGGGCGAACCTACAACTTATTGAGCCAGATACAGAAGTGTCCACCACAGCTAGACACTGACACAGAGGAGGAAATGGACACGTCAGAGAATCAGGAGGAGCAATGAAGAGTAGAAGACTCAAAGGGACAAAATAAGGACAAATTACAGGCCATCAGTGTGCAAAAAAACTCTAAATTCCCATGGAAAGTTTCCCCTTTTTAAAAATTCCCAGAATTTTGCGACCCTAACTCTTACAATACTGGATTGCTGGAGCTACCATATCACCCATACTGGAAGGATTAAAACTTTGGTGTTAGCAGTGCAGAGGTTTCTTAACCACAGGATTAATTCTAAGTTTTACCTTTTTTGGGTGTTCAACAAAGTGTTGGTGCTGGAGAATCCCACACTTCCCTTTTGACTTAGCAGCTGGGTGCAGATTAAAACTGCTAGTGTGGTCAAACCGTTCACCATCTCAAGAGCAGCCCTCTTTTAGTTGCACCAGTATGACTGCGCACATCCTGTGGCCTCTCAGCATGACAATTAGTGCTAAGTTTGGGGGGGGGGTGGGGGTAGTTTGTGAAGTGGGTGCATGCCTATTAGAAACTTGATTGAGACTGCCCAAACTCATTTAACAAGCAGTGGAAGATTCAGACCCAGTGTTGGGTGAAAAACACACCTGCTGCTCTCCCAATTCCCTCACTTTCTCATCTTTTGTATGTTCATTCTTTTCCCCCCAACTGGTCTCAAATGGGTAGTACTGCTCACCAGTACTTTTTATATACTCTCAGGTTATTTAAATTTTATTTCCTTTAATCTTTTTTGCGTGCTCATCAAGATGAGGATTGTCAGTGTTGGGGATAGGAACACTTTTTAGGCATCTGGTGCCAGCATCAAGGACTCCGAGATCATGTATGGCACAGCCAGATGCTCCCTCCACTCTGCCCCAATATTATGCTTCAACCCTCATCCTCTAAAGAGCACCTCCTATTGTCCCCGTGTCCCATTTTCTACACCAACCATCCTTGGGCTTATGCGAGTGACATTGCTAACTAGTGCCGAATTAGGAGCATATTTGTGTTGTCGGCCCATGCTCGTCAGAGCCTGGGTTCAGACTGATTAAACTAATTTGTAGGACCTTGCAGCCAGCAGAGAAAGATGACAATATAGGGTGGCTTTGAACCTAGGTTCTAGAGGTAAAAGACCAATTTATGACATATTGTACATCCATTAAAAAAAAAAAAAAAAAATTCTAGTTTGCTTAATCTTTGGAATATTTTTGGCATTCTGACATTTGGATTTGCTGTACTTTAAAGTATAGAGTATAGAAAGTGCAAGGGTGAAATTAAAAAGGAAATTAGGAGAGCAAAGAGAGGGCATGAAAAAGTATTGGCACGGAAAACCCAAAGATGTTTTATAAATACATTAAGAGCAAGAGGATAACTAAAGTAAGAGTAGGGCCTATTAGGGACCATAAAGGTAGTGTGTGTGTGGAAGCAGAAGACATGGGTGTGGTTATTAATGAATACTTTGCATGCTTTCACAAGAGAGGGAATGATGCAGACATTGCAATCGGGGAGGTGGAGTGTGAAATATTAGATGAAATAAACATAATGAAAGAGAAAGTATTATGGGGTTTAGCATCTTTGAAAGTGGATAAACCCCAGGCTCGGATGAACTGTATCCCAGACTGTTAAGAGAAGTAAGAGGAAATAACAGAGGCTCTAACCATCCTTTTCCAGTCCTCTTTGGCTACAGTTGTGGTGCTGGAGGACTGCTAATGTGGAACTGTTGTTTAAAAAGGGAGAAAGGGATAGACCGAGTAATTGCAGGCCAGTCAGCCTATCCTCGGTGGTGGGAAAATTATTTGAAAAAATTCTGAGGGACAGGATAAATCTTCATTTAGAAAGACACGGATTAATCAGGAACAGTCAGCATGGATTTGTTAAGGGGAGGTCGTGTCTGACTAACTTGATTGAATTTTTTGAGGAGGGTCGATGAGGGTAGTGTATTTGATGTAGTCTATATGGATTTTAGCAAGGCTTTTGATAAGGTCCCGCATGGCAGACTGGTCACGAAAGTGCAAGCCCATGGGATCCAAGGCAAAGTGACAAGTTGGATCTGAAATTGGCTCAGAGGCAGGAAACAAAGGGTAATGGTCGAAGAGTGATTTTGTGACTGGAAGGCTGTTTCCAGTGGGGTTCCGCAGGGCTCAGTACTGGGTCCTTTGCTTTTTGTGGTATATATCAATGATTTGGTCTTGAATGTAGGGAGTATGATTAAGAAGTTTGCAGATTATACAAAAATTGGCCGTGTGGTTGCTAATGAAGTAAAAAGCTGCAGTCTGCAGGAAGATATCGATGGACTGGTCAGCTGGGCAGAACAGTAGCAAATGGAATTCAATTCAATGGCGAAGCATGAGGTAATGCATTTGGGGAGGGCTAATGAGGCAAGAGAATACACAATAAATGGTAGGACACTGAAGTGCAGAGGATCAGAGGGACCTTTTGATGTCCACAGATCCCTTAAGGTAGCAGGACAGGTAGATAAGGTGGTTAAGAAGGCATACGGGATACTTGCCTTTATTAGCCGAGGCATAGAATATAAGAGCAGGAAGGTTATGCTTGAACTGTATAAAACACTAGTTAGGCCGCAGCTAGAGTACTGCGTGCAGTTGTGGTCACCACATTACAGGAAGGATGTGATTGCACTAGAGAGGGGGCAGAGGAGATTTATGAAGATGTTGCCTGGGCTAGGGAATTTTAGCCATGAGGAAAGATTGGATAGGCTGGGGTTGTTTTCCTTGGAACAGAGGAGGCTGAGGGGAGACCTAATTGAGGTGTATAAAATTGAGCGGCCTAGATAGAATGGATAGGAAGGGCCTATTTCCCTTTGCAGAGGGGTCAAAAACCAGGGGGCATAGATTTAAAGTAATTGGTAGGAGATTTAGAGGGGATTTGATGAGAAATTATTTCACCCAGAGGGTGGTGGGGGTCTGGAATTCACTGCCTGAAATGGTGGTAGAGGCAGAAACCCTCATCACATTTAAAAGGTACTTGGATACGCACCTGAAGTGCAGTAACCTACAAGGCTACGGACCAAGTGCTGGAAAGTGGGATTAGGCTGGATAGCTCTTTGTCGACCGGCACAGACAAGATGGGCCAAATGGCGGCCTGCTGTGCTGTAAATTTCTATGATTCTATGAAAGTGTAAGGATTTACCTCTATCTCAGGCTATGCTAGTTAACTCCTACCTGTGAAAATAAATCTCATTTAGTGGAAGACTGCTGTGCAGTTTCATTTTGCAATAGTAGATCGACTGAGCTGATGGCACTGACTCTTGCCATCACGTGTACCCTTAATAGCACAGGTTTCATTCCTAGATGCCAAGGCATATTTGCTATGGTGAGTTGACTAGCAGTTGATGAACTGAATGGAATATATAAAATATCTAGGATTTTTCTTTAAGCTGAAATTTGTACATTTATTGTGAAATCCTCTACTTTAGATAGAGAACTCCTTAATTTCTTTAGAAAGTAAATTTCAAGATATTTTGTCTGCAATGGCTGGTGCAAGCCATAAGTGCGTTGATTTGAGTATCTGTGTGTTCCAAGTTGCACCAATGTACTTTTCCTGTTCCTGGACATACTGGGTGTCTGCTAATTCAACAGCTATTTGTTTTTTAAAAAAAAGTGATTTTAGAAGTACTGTATTGTGTATCTTAAAATTTGGCATAATTGTTATTTTAAATCGTAAAAATGACTAAGAAAGGAAGCTTACTGCAGTTCTGTTTTGCCATCTGAGCAAATTCGATTTTCTTTACAGGCAGATACGATGTCAATGGAGGACTTGGTGAAAATGCTTATGGTCGGAAGTCGCTGGGGCAAGAGCTGAGGGTTAACAATGTGACCACGGATGTAAGCAGCATTCAGCATGGGAGTCGTGCTTTAGCCACAAAGGAGATGAGGAAATCACAGGGTAAGCAATTTTAAGATCCTGGTATTGTGATTACAGGTTGCTCTTACTGGTAACCTTTTCTCTTGAGTAGACAAGACATAACAAATATCTGGTACTTCAAAGGTTTTTACTTTATTTCAACTGGCAATATAAGTAGAAATCTCAAATTATCATAGAATGGTTCCAGCACAGGAGGCGGCCATTTGGCCCGTAGAGCCCATGCCGGCGCTCTGCACGAACACTTCAGCTAATCCCCCCCCCCGCCCTTTCCCTGTAACCCTGCAATTTTTTTTTCCTTCAGGTACTTATCCAATTCCCTTTTGAAAGCCATGATTGAATCTGCCTCCACCACCCTTTCAGGCAGTGCATTCCAGATCCTAACCACTCGCTGCGTAAAAAAGTTTTTCCTCTTGTCGCCTTTGGTTCTTCTGTCATTCACCTTAAATCTGTGTCCTCTGGTTTGCGACCCTTCCGCTAATGGGAACAGTTTCTCTCTAACCTTCTCTGCTCTAAGGAGAACAACCTCAGCTTCTCCAGTCTATCCACATAACTGCTTTTTTAACTGCTTTCTCAACCTGCCCTGCCACCTTCAACGATTTGTGCACATATACCCCCCAGGTTTCTCTGTTCATGCAGCCCCTTTAGGATTGTACCCTTTAGTTTATATTGCCTCTCCTCGTTCTTCCTACAAAATGTATCACTTTACACTTTTCTGCGTTAAATTTCATCTGCCACGTGTCCACCCATCGTCGCTCTGGCGGTTATAGCCCCCCCCCCCCCCCCCCCCCTCCAGCAGCAACGTTGCCGTTTCCTGAGGTCGAGGGATGACCTCGGATCAGACGTGACAACCCCTGAATTTAAGCATATTACTAAGCGAAGGAAAAGAAGCTAGCAATTAAATTAAATTTAAATAAAGTGGCTTTTTTTTCCAGGACTTAAGCATGCATTGTCAGCTTTTCTGATGCATTCGAAGTAGATTTAAAGCAGAGCATTGCTCTGCACAGAAGAAAGACTTTCAATGCAGTTTAGTTGAGTAAGGTATAACTGCTTTTTAAAAAAAAAAAGTCGCACTGCACTCTTAAGATTGTTTTTATTCAGGAGCTGGAAAGATGGTTATTCCTGTTACCAAAATGAGAGTCGCTTATTAATGGCTCCAGCTTTAGCAGAGCAAGACTGTTTGGCTTGGAAAACCTGAAACCACAAATGTCCTGAAAGCTTTTCAATAGATAAAAATGGCTCTGTCCTAACTGTCCATATAGGAGTGCATGTGTGAGTTTTTAAATTCATTATCCATTAGTTTCAATATAACTTGCTCCTTGAAAATACAAGTTCAGGTAATTTAAGCCATAAAAAGGCTAACAGCATTTGGGGTTTTATAAATAGAGAGCATAGAGTAAGTGTGAAGGAGTAAAGATACATTTGTGCAACACATTGGTTGGCTATATTAAAATTTTGTACAGCTGTGGACACCCAATTAAAGAAGAGGCATAAAGCCATAGAAAGCATGCAGCATAGATTCACCAGGATGAGAAACTATAGGTATGAGGCAGAATAAACTACTGGGGTTATTTCCACTGCACCAGAAAAGGCTAAAAGGAGATTTGAGGTTTTTAAAATTATGGAGGGTTTTGATTTGTGAATAGGGAAAGACTCTCTTCTTTGGTTGGGGAATCTGTGACAAGGGTGCATCAATTTAAAGTTACCACCAAGCGTGAGGAGAGATGTTGGGAGAAATTTCTTTACACAAGAGGGTTGTTGGAATGCTTTGCAATTGGGACAGAGATGCATCTTTTAAGGAAAGTTGGATAAATATTTGAAGCTGCTGAAGATACGGTGCTATGGGAAGAGTAGGGCAGTGGGGTTAGTTTTGGATTGCTCTAGCAAACAACCAGTAGGGACACGATGAGTTGATTGGCCTATTTCTGTGCTATAAATGCCCACGTTTCTATGGTTTTCCTTCTTTCAGTTTACAGCAGTTGTGTGCATTGGCTCAATTCTTTGTTACTGAGGTCAAGATGTTGCATCTTCACTTAGCTAGGTATTATGGACAAACCAGTTAGACAATGAGGACAATATGCTGGGTGCAAAATATCTGACATTATGTAGTGCATGGATTCTCTCCTTTTCTCTTTTATCCCCCCCCCCCCCCCCCCTCCCTCATCTGGACCGGTTTTGTAGTCTGCCTGTGTAGTTGCCTTCAATTTTTTAACTCCAGTAGCAGCCATATTCGTTCTGTTTCTGTGAGGTGAAAATTGTTTTTGTCAGTGGGGAAACCTCATAGTTGTTGGGCAGTGCCTGCTATTACTGGTATAATAAGGATTGATAACTTTGTTGTGGCATTATATGACTACCTGTTCTGACTTGGTTTCTCTTTTTAATGACTTAGAGTCATACAGCACAGAAAGAGGTCCATGCCGGCCATCAAGCCCTGTCTAATCTAATCCCATTTTGCAGCATTTGGTCCGTAGCCTTGTATGCTATGGCATTTCAAGTGCTCATCCAAATGCTTCTTGAATGTTGTGAGGGTTCCTGCCTCTACCACCCTTTCAGGCAGTGAGTTCCAGATTCCAACCACCCTCTGGGTGAAAAAGTTTTTCCTCAAATCCCCTCTAAACCTCCTGCCCTTTACCTTGAATCTATGCCCCCTTGTTATTGACCCCTCTACTAAGGGGAAAAGTTCCTTTCTATCTACCCTATCTAGGCCCCTCATAATTTTGTATACCTCAATCAGGTCCCCCCTCAGCCTTCTCTGCTCCAAGGAAAACAACCCCAGCCTGTCCAGTCTTTCTTCATAGCTGAAGCGCTCCAGCCCAGGTAACATTCTGGTAAATCTCCTCTGCACCCTCTCCAAAGCAATCACATCCTTCCTATAGTGTGGCGACCAGAACTGCACACAGTACTCCAGCTGTGGCCTTACCAGCGTTTTGTACAGCTCCATCATAACCTCCCTGCTCTTATATTCTATGCCTCAGCTAATGAAGGCAAGTATCCCATATGCCTTTTTAACCACCTTATCCACCTGTTTTGCTGCCTTCAGGGATCTATGTACATGCACACCAAGGTCCCTCTGATCCTCTGTCTTTCCTAGGGTCTTACCATTCATTGTGTATTCCCTTGCCTTGTTAGTCTGTCCAAAATGCATCACCTCACACTTTTTTCAGGGTTAAATTCCATTTGCCACTGTTCCGCCCATCTGACCAACCCATCTATATCGTCCTGTAGCCTGAAGCTTCCCTCCTCGCTATTTACCACCCCACCAATTTTCGTGTCATCTGCGAACTTACTGATCATACCTTTTACATTCACATCCAAATCATTAATGTAGACTTGTGCTCATGGGTGTTGATGCTCGGGAATAAAGCACCACTTGCAGCACGGATATTGCACGGTTAGATGCAGAGTAAAGCTCTCTTTGCACTGTCCCAACACACTTCCAATCTCAGCCTCTACTGCACCAGTGAGATTTCTTGCAGTTCTCATACCAACCATCCTGTGACTCCTGAATGAGTGTGCTGATTTAGTGCAATTAGGGGTAGTGCCTTCTGTGGTCCCACTAGAAATAGGATTTCAACTTCCCAAACTCACTTTATGAAGGATGTTTACAATAAGCAAATAGAAGAGATCTTCATCCCATTAGTCTTGGCTAGATGTGAATCCAAGTCCCAGAGTTGTGTTACAGCGGGTCTGTAGTGTTAGAATTATATCCATAATATTTAGTTTTCTACTGTACCATCTAGTCTCTTCTGACTTAAAAAACGAACTCTCTTTCCTCTGCTTCCCTTCTCTGTTTATCTCCTCTACCCATCTTCAAAGGACAAAAGTAGAGGAAAAGATCTTTTTTGTAATCGGTCATGATTAGTGCCTCCCTAAAGGAGCAGGAGAAGGCCATTCAGCTCCTTGAGCCTGTTCTGTCATTCAGTGAGATTGTGGCTGATCTGTATCCTAACTCCATTTATCTGCCTTGGCTCCAGATCCCTCAATACCCTTGGCTAGCAAAAAATCTATTAATTGCAGAATTAAAATTATTAATTGAGCTAACATCTGCTTCTGGTGGGAGAGACTATCACACTTCTACCATCCTTTGAGTGAAGAAATGTTTCCTAACTTCTCTCCTGAATGGCCTGGCTCTGATTTTAAGGTTAAGTCCCCTTGTCCTAGACTCCCCCACCAGCGGAAAAAGTTTTTCCCTATCCTTTCAAAATTCTAAATACCTCAATCAAATCAACCCTTAGCCTTCTCTATTCCAGGGAATACAAACCTAGTTTATGTAAAATCTCATAATTTAACCCTGGTAACATTCTGGTGAATCTGTGCACAGTACTCCAGATGTGGTCTAACCAGAGCAAAACTTCCTCCCCTTTATATTCTAGCTCCCTAGATGTAAAGACTAACATTCCATTAGCCTTTTTGATTATTTTTTGTTCCTAACCACTACATTTTAGTGATCTGCGTACACAGATCCCATAATCTCTTTGGACCTCCGCTGTTCCTAACTTTTACAATATAAAAAAAAATACTTGAATCTATCTTTTTTTCGGTGCAAAATGGCTGACCTCACAATTGCCTGCATTGAAATCCATCTACCACAGTTTTGCCCACTCACTTAATCTAGCGGTGTCTCTTTGTAATTTTATGCTCCTGTCTATTCCACTTCCTATACCACTAATCTTTGTGTCATCAGCAAACTTGGATATATGGCTCTATATTGTGTTAGCCAAATGCTTAATAAATGTAGTGAATAGTTGAGGAACCAATACAGATCCTTGTGGGAATCCCTCTAATTCAAGTACATACCCATTATCCCTACATTTTGTCTTCCACCTCCTAACCAATCTCCTAATCAGGTCAATAATTTGCCTTTAATTTTAGGTTACAGTTTCTTGTGTGGGACCTTATCGAATGCCTTCTGGAAGTCCATATAAACTACATCCATAGACATTCCTCTGTCTACTACTTTAGTTACTTCCTCAAAATTCTAGGTTCATTAGACATGACCTTCCCTTTACAAATTCATGTTGGTTCTCTAATCAGCTCAAATTTATCTAAGTGCTCAGTCACTCTGTTCTTAATTATAGATGTCATTAACTTTCTCACAACAGATGTTGGAGTATCAAGTCTATACTTTCCTGGTTTCTATCATCTTAAATAATGGAGTTACATTTGCAATTTTCCCAATCTAAAGGAACATTCCTGAATCGAGAGCGTTTTGGAAGATTATGGCTAATAATTTCTTCTTCCTTTAAAGCCCTGAGGTGGAAGCCATCAGGTCTTGGGGATGTGTCAGTCTTTAGTGCTGTTATTTTTTTCTAATACTGTTTTCTTGCTTATGTTAACATCAGTGAGTTTCAGCCCTTGATGCATTATTAATTTCCCTGGAATGTCAGGTATATTATCCTCTTCCTCTACTGTGAAGACTAACACATTGGCATGGAATTTGTGGTCCATGGCAACGCAGCCAATCATGTTGAAGAATTCTCAGACAGCAAACTAGGAACTAAAATACACTGAGTTCCTTCACTTTTTAATCATTTTAGAGGGCGAAATAAAAATTGGGACATACACATGGCATTGAGGTAGAAGCTGAAATATCATAAACTTTAAAAAGCAACTTCTGGATATCCATGTTATTGTGTGCATGCGCTATCTCCAGAAATTGCTGTTCAGTTTCAGAGGGGTAATGATGGCAAACGCGCTGACCGTTTCACCATCATTATCACCACAAAATCTGGGCCAAAGTAATTATTCAGCAAGCCTGCCATTTCCTTATTTTAATTTGCAATATTGCCTGCATCTGTTTGTAAAGGGCCTACATTACCCTTGACTACCCTTTTTCTTCTAATACAGTTGTAAAAACTTTTTGTTAATCTTGGTATCCCTCAAAAGATTCTTTTCATATTCCTTTTTGCAGCTCTTAGTATTTCTTTTTGTCGTCTTTTGCTGTTCTTTAGATCCAGGGGACTGGGGAAGATCTACACTATTCTTTGCACACTTTTGTTTAATTTTATATTATTTCTCACCTTTTGTCGCCTATGGCTGTTTTATTTGGTAAGTAGAGCTCTTGCTCCTTAGGGGAATATACTGATCCTGTATTAAGCTGAATTCTTTTTGAACACCTCCCACTGTTCATCTGTGGTTTTACCCGATAATAGTTTTGACCAGTTTGCTGTCGGTCTCATCCCGTTAAAAGTTAGCCTTACCAAAATCTAGAATCTTAGTAACTGTTACATTTCTCCTTTTCAAACTGAACATTGAATTCGATCATATTATGATCACTGTTAGTTGATAACCTAACAGTAAGGGAACATTTATCTAAGTCTAGCTCATTACTAAATCTAGTATGGCCTGCTCTCTTGTTGGTTCTAGAACATATTGCTCCAGAAAACTATCTTTAATGCAGTCAAGAAATTCACTACCTTTCTTGAGTTACTCTGCTCTTCCTAATCTATGTGAAAATTGAAGTCTCACATTAAAACAACTCTGCTTTTACTAGAAGCCTCTCTAATCTCTGAATTAATGCATTCTGCCACTTCATTGCTGCTCTTAGGAAGCCTGTAGATCACCACACTTTTTTTGTAGCGAAGCCAGATGGAACCAGGATCCATCGAGTCCTCAGTTGAAATGAGAATTTTGCGGAGCGAACACTGTATTCTGGGGATACAGAAACTGACTCCATTACTAACTGTTAGACTTACTGATCTCATTCACTGCTGGATTCCCAAGTTTTAATCTATGAAAGGAACTAAATTATTTTTAGTTGCTGATTGTATTCCATTAAATATTACAATCTTAAATGAAGCATGTCTAATGTTTCAATGTACCAGAGATGCAAGGAAAACTAAAAAATAAATAGAGAGGAGGCACTAACTAGATTCTAAGTTTTTTAAAAATGGTAATGGTAGTGAGATTAAAGAGGGAGAAATCTCCAGGACCCGATGGTTTCCACCACAGGGTTTTAAAAGCAGTAGGTGAGGAAATTGTTGCGTTGGTCATGATCTTCCAAAATTCTCTCGATTCAGGAATTGTCCCCTTGGATTGAAAACGGCGAATGTTACTCCATTATTTAAGAGTGGTACGGGAGATAAACTAGGAAATTATAGGCCTATTAGTCTAACGTCAGTGGTGGAAAGTTACTGCAATCTGTTATTAGTGACAGAGTGACTGAGCATTTGGACTAATATGAGCTGATCAGAGAGAGCCAGCATGGACTTGTAAAGGGCAAGTCGTGTCTAATGAAACTAGTTGAATTTTTTGAGGCGATAATTAACATGATCGATAAGGGCGTGTTTATGGGTGTTATTTATATGGACTTCCAGAAGGCATGCGACAAGGTTCCACATAAGAGATTGTTAACAAAAATGGCATGAAATTGGAGGCAACCTGGATGTGATTAGTGGTGGCTACTGGAATTTTGGTCTTTATCTCAAGAGGGCTAGAATACAAAGGGGTGGAAGTTATGTTAGTTATTTAAAGCTCTGGTTAGATCCCATCTGGAGCACTGCATTCATTCCTGGGCACCGCACCTCAGGAAGAATATATTGGCCTTGGAGGGGGCGCAGTGCACATTCCCCAGGGCTAAAAGGGTTAAATTATGAAGACAAGTTGCATAGTCCAGGCTTGTAAATCCTTGAATATAGAAGATTAAGGGGTGATCTAATTAAGGTGTTTAATGTGATTACAGGATTTGACAGGGTAGATAGAGAGAAACTATTTCCTCTGGTGGGGGAGTCCAGAACAAGGGGGCATAACCTTAAAATTAGAGCTAGGCCATTCAGGGGTGATGTCAGAAAGAACTTCTTCACACACAGGGTAATGGAAACCTGGAAAACTCTCCCCCAAAAAGGTGGTCAATTAAAAATTTTAAAACTGAGATTGATGAAATTTTTGTTGAGCAAGGGTTTAAGGGTTACAGAATCAAGGCGAGTAGATGGAATTGAGATACAGATCAGCCATGATCTAATTGAATGGTGGAGCAGGTTTAGGGCTGAATGGCCTACTCCTGTTCCTATGGTATTATTCGCCAGGTTTTTGGTTAATTTTGTGTCACCATTTAATTTATTCTGTTTATAGAGCGATCTTTATCTTATTCTGATGAGTCTCGACTGTCCAATCTTCTGCGGAGGATTTCCCGTGAAGATGACAGAGAGCGTCGGCTGGCTACACTAAAGCAACTGAAAGAGTTTATTCAGCAGCCAGAAAACAAAGTGGTAAGTTAAAAAGAAAGAAAAAATGGAAATGCACATCTGTCGGCATCTGAAAGGACAAGTTAACAAGTCCTCCATGATGGGCCTACACACAAAATGCTAACATCCTTTTTCAGTTGCTGCTGGGCATGTCCAGCATTTTCTATTCTTCCAAACTATTGAGCTATGTGTTTACTGTATATATGAACATAAGGAAAGTTTTTCTAACTTTGTTGGATAATTGCAATTTTATCTTTTTGCAGGTTCTAATTAAGCAACTAGATAATGCTCTAAGTGCGATACAGGATGTGCTTAATGAGAGGTATGTGTGAAACACAAGAATGCTAATTTTGGCTGAATTTGCTATCCTTTTAAGGCACTGCACTTTTTAATAAAGAAACTCAACTTTTTCCGTGGCTATAATTCTCTCACTAAAAATTATTCCAGAGTTTGCTTTGTATATAAATTCATTGGTTTGGTTTTAGCCAGCGGTATTTCTGAGCCCCAGAATTTGCTTTTGGGGGTGGGAGGGTACAATGAATCATAAGTGGAGTAACTTTTAATCTTCCACATTTAACTAATAAAAGAGGCAATGTTTGCACTTGCTCAAGAAATCTTTAAATACTACTCGGTCATTTAATTTTGCCCCCTATATTTGGTACATCTTGAAGGTTAAATGTTCTTTGTGATTTTTATATTTTCTCTAATCATACACTTTACCAGAGTATTACATCTGAAATTGGGACCTTAGTAGAATAGCATATCACTTTGTGATGCGGTAGGTTGGTGCTCCAACATGCTATTCCAGCTTTTTTGTTTAATTTGTGGGTATAATTCTGTAATATGTTGCCTTAATAAACCAGAGTGCTGCACCACTGGCCTTGTATGGCGGATCCTAACCTTCGAGTAGTAGACTTGATTTTGTTTTGATTTCTCATTCTGGGCTCTGTAATGGGTGTTAGGTAAGGTTTGATTAAGCAATAAGTAATCCTTAATGTTTGATAGCCATTGTCTCAATGATTACTTTATGACGAATTATAGATGCAAACCAAACTCTGGATAGTTGCAACTTGATTTTGTGACTTAGAAGTGGGATTAGCAATGTTTTTGAAATGGTAGAAGTTAGTTATACAACAGCCACTTTGCTTATGAATCCTTTTGTACCTAATGACAAGTTGGAGAATTTGTATTCAGGTTTGTAACTCGCATCATTTGTTTAAATATTGAAAGGAATTATGAACTTTCGGGGATAGCTATAATTCATGACAAATTCAGAGCTTGTGATTTATTTTTTAGTGTGTGTGTGTATATAGCATTGGTGTATATGCGCAGTGCAGGGCATTAATATTTTTTAACTTGTTATCAACAGTAGTAAGCTACTTCATGAACTACGACAAGAAGGAGCTTGTTGCCTTGGCTTGCTGTGTGTATCTTTGAGTTACGAGGCTGAGAAGATCTTTAAGTGGATTTTTAGCAAGTTTAGCTCTTCCACAAAAGATGAGGTAAAACTTCTATACTTATGTGCCACCTACAAAGCACTGGAAACTGCAGGAGAAAAGAAGGCATTTTCATCTGTAATGCAGGTTAGCCTTTCATTTTACTATCTTTTTTCTTCAAATCAGTGAAAATAAATAATTGAAGTGCAAAAGCTGAAATGTCTTTGTACAGGATCACTTTTGATACTCTTTTGTAAACTCTCATTTTGTGGTCATGTGTTAAACTTATTTAGAGATGTCTGGTAATTTGGAAATTTGAAGAATAGCTGTAAGATTAAAGTTTGTTCAGAACTACATAGCATTTTCTACAATAATCAAACTTTCCAAAAGATTTGGAGTGTAATCTTCGTAGAAAACTTTCTGTATGAACTACTTTAAAACTTCCAAAAAGCCTGGAAGATGGTAGTAAACCATTGTCAGACACAAATGTAGTTTGGAGGATGAGTTCATGGAATGCATTCGAGACAGTTTCCTAGAACAATACGTCATGGAACCAACCAGGGAACAGGCTATTTTAGATCTTGTATTGTGTAATGAGACAGGTAATCTCATAGTAAAGGATCCTCTGGGCAAGAGTGATTTATAATATAAAATTTCACATTGAGTTTGAGAGTGAAATACTTCAGTCGGAAACGAGATTCTTAAACTTAAATCAAGCCAATTCCATCAGTATGAGGGGCAAGTTAGCTAAGGTAGATTGGGAAATTTAGATTAAAAGGTATGACAGTAGATAAGCAGCGGCAAACATTTCAAGAAATATTCCCAAATTCTCAATGAAGATGCATTCCATTGAGAAATAAAAACTCCATGGGGAAAAGTGGTCCATCCATGGCTAACTAAAGAAGTTAAGGATTGTATTAGATTAAAAGAGTCTTATAATGTTGCAAAGAATAGTAGTAAGCCTGTGGATTGGGAGAGCTTTAGAAACCAGCAGAGGATGACCAAAAAAATTAATAAAAAGGGAGAAAATAGAATGAGAGTATACTAGCAAATATAAAAACAGATTGTAAGAGCTTCTACAAGTATGTAAAAAGGAAGCGAGTAGCAAAAGTAAGTATTGGGCCCATAGAGGCTGAGACAGGTGAAATTATAATGGGGAATAAGGAAATGGCAGAGACTTTTGTATATGTCTTCACAGTAGAAGACACAAAAAGCATACCAAAAATAGTGGGGAACCAAGGGGCTAATAAGATTGAGGAACATAAAGTAATTAATACCTTTAGAGAAAAAGTACTTGAGAAACTAATGGGACTAAAAGCCGACAAATCCCCTGGACCTGATGGCTTACATCCTAGGGTTCTAAAAGAGGTGGCTGCAGAGATGGTGGATGCATTGGTTGTGATCTTCCAAAATTCCTTAGATTCTAGAATGGCCCCGACGGATTGGAAGGTAGCAAATGTAACCCTGCTGTTCAAGAAAGGAGGGAGAGAGAAAACCAGAAACTACAGGCCAGTTAGCCTGACATCAGTCGTCGGGAAAATGCTGAAATCCATTATTAAGGAAGTGGTAACAGGGCACTTAGAAAATCATAATATGATTAGGCAGAGTCAACATGGTTTTATGAAAGGGAAATCATGTTTAACAAATTGATTAGGGTTTTTTGAGGATGTAACTAGCAGGGTAGATAAAGGGGAACCAGTGGATGTAGTATATTTGGATTTCCAAAAGGCATATGATAAAGTGCCACATAAAAGGTTGCTACGCAAGATAAGGGCTCATGGGGTTGGCGGTAATATATTAGCATGGATAGAGGATTGGTTAACGGACAAAAAACAGAGGGATAAACGGGTCATTTTCCGGTTGGCAGGCTGTAACTAGTGGGGTGCCATGCCGCAAGGATCATTGCTTGGGCCTCAGCTATTTACAATCTATATTAATGACTTGGATGAAGGGACCAAGAGCAATGTATCCAAGTTTGCTGATGATGCAAAGCTAGGTGGGAAAGTAAGCTGTGAGACAGACACAAAGAGCCTGCAAAGGGATATAGACAGGTTAAGTGAGTGGGCAATAAGGTGGCAGATGGAGTATAATGTCAGGAAATGAGGTTATTCACTTTGGTAGGAAGAATAAAAAAACAATTTCTTAAATGGTGAGAAACTATTAAATGTTGGTGTTCAGAGAGATTTAGGTGTCCTCCTACAGGAAACACAAAGTTCGCATGCAGGTACAGCAAGCAGTTAGGAAGGAAAATGGCATGTTGGCCTTTATTGCAAGTGGGTTGGAGTACAAGAGTAAGGAAGTCTTACTACAGTTGTACAGGGCTTTGGTGAGGCCACACCTAGAGTAATGTGCACATTTTTGGTCTCCTTTTCTGAGAAAGGACATGCATGCCTTTGAGACAGTGCAACGAAGGTTCACTAGATTGATCCCTGGGATGAGAGGGTTGTCCTATGAGGAGAGATTGAGTAGAGTGGGCCTATACTCTGGAGTTTAGAAGAATGAGAGGTGATCTCCTTGAAACATATAAGATTCTGAGGGGGCTTGACAGGGTAGATGCTGAGAGGTTGTTTCCCCTGGCTGGAGAGTCTAGATCTAGGGAGCAAAGTCTCAAGATAAGGGGTCAGCCATTTAAGACTGGGATGAGGAGGAATTTCTTCACCCAGCGGGTTGTAAATTTTTGGAATTCTCTGCCCCAAAGGGTTGTGGATGCTGAGTCTTTGAGTATATTCAAGGCTGAGATAGATAGATGTTTGGCCTCTAGGGGAATCAAGGGATATGGAGATTGGGCGGGAAAATGGAGTTCAGGTCGAAGATCAGCCATGATCTTGAATGGCGGCGCAGGCTTGCAGGGCCGGATGGCCTCCTCCTCCTAATTCTTATGTTCTTTTGTACCCTTGCTACAGCGCAGCATTTATTTTGTTGGAACTAATTTAACTCTCCATCTTCCTAGCTGGTGATGATCAGCCTACAGTCTGTTTTGGAAAATGTGGATACCCCAGAGCTACTGTGCCAGTGTGTGAAATGCATTTTATTGGTGGCTCGTTGTTTCCCCCATATATTTAGTACCAACTTTAGGGTAAGAATTATGAGAGAAATGACATTACATAGTCTTTTAAGAATTTTAGCTGCAAATTAATACCTGATGCTTTTGAATCCTAAAGGACACTGTAGATATACTTGTTGGATGGCATATAGATCACACCCAGAAGCAATCCCTTACGCAACAAGTGTCAGGTAAGATCATTTTATTTGCTGCTGTACAACATTGGTAGATTACCAGACCCTGCTATTTATAAATGTTTATTATTTGAACAGCATTGCTCAGTTTAGCTGAAAATGGCAGGTTTTCAAGATGGTGTTGACGGCAAGATCAAGATAATCATAATTGTATAAGCTGAAGTTCTAAAATTAGAAACCAAAAACCATGCAGTGCAACTAAGAATATTGCAATAAGCTGATCAATTAATCATGTTTCACTTGAAATTATGTATTTGAATTATTTAAACAGTGTAAAGAATGATGGCTTTACACAGCAGTATAACAGCCTCTTTTGATTTGTATTTTATCCATCTATTGATGCAACTTAGTACTTTTATTTTACTGCAGTACTTAGTAGTCGCCATTAACCTTTAGCTGTACCTAGCAAAATAACACGTGAATTTTTAAGGATATGAATGGGCTTTCCAGTCATAGCTAGAGAATCACCTGCAATGGCTTCTCTTCCTGCTCCCATGCAGTTACCCCTGGTGTCCCCAAGGATTTATCCTTGTCCCTCTCTGATTTCTCATCTACATGCTGTCCGTCGGCGACATCATCCAAAAGCATAGCGTCAGTTTTCATGTGTACGCTGATGACACCCAGCTCTACCTCACCACCTCTCTCGACCCCTGCACTGTCTTTAAATTGTTAGACTGCTTGTCCGACACCCAGTACTGGATGAGCAGAAATTTCCTCTAACTAAGTTTTGGGAAGACCGAAGCCATTGTCTTGGGCCCCGCCACAAACTCCGTTCCCTAGCTACCGACTCACCCCTCTCCCTAGCAACTGTCTGAGGCTGAACCAGACTGTTCGCAACCTTGGTGTTATATTTGACCCCGAGATGAGCTTCTGACCATATATCCAAGCCATCGCGAAGACTGCCTATTTCCACCTCTGTAACATCACCTGACTCTGCCCCTGCCTCCGTTCATCTGCTGCTGAAACCCTCATCCATACCTTTGTTACCTCTAGACTTGACTATTCCAACGCACTCCTGGCCGACCTCCCATGTTCCATTCTCCGTAAACTTGAGGTCATCCAAAACCCTGCTGCCTGTGTCCTAGCTCGCACCAAGTCCCATTCACCCATCACCCCTGTGCTGGCTGACCTACATTGGCTCCCGGTTAAACAATACCTCGATTTTAAAATTCTCATCCTTATTTTCAAATCCCTCCATGGCCTCGCCCCTCCCTAATTCTGTAATGTACTCCAGCCCTACGACCCTACAAGATATCTGTGCTCCTCCAATTCTGGCCTCTTAAGAATCCCCGATTTTATTCGCTCCACCATTGGTGGCTGCCTTCAGCTGCCAAGGCAGGAAGCTCTGGAATTTCCTCCCTAAAACTATCTGCCTCTCTTTCTTCCTTTAAGACGCTCCTTAAAACCTACCTCTTTGATCAAGCTTTTCTGCCCTAATATCTCCTTGTGTGTCTTGGTGTCAAATTTTGTTTGTGAAGCGCCTTGGGACGTTTTACTACATTAAAGGCGCTATATAAAAAGTTGTTGTTGGCTTTTAACAGTGAAGATAGTTAATTGAACTGCTAGTTTGAGAAATCTGCAATATCAGCAGGTATTCATGCCAAGAATTTTAACAGTAAATGATGTATTTTTTCTAATTGTTATGCTGCACTTGATATAAAAGTCACTTACTGATGCCTAGTAATGTTTTTGTTCAGTTTGATTGCTCGCTAGGGTCTTACTAGCTTTTTAAAAAATAATTTTCATACCAATTTTTTTTGCCACTGGTTCTTCTATGAAGGTTTTGCTTTTGTTTTAAGGGCTCTTGTACAAAACAAACTGAAACTTAATGGGGTTTATTTTTTTATTTGTTCCAAAGGTTGGCTGCAGTGCTTGGAACAGTTCTGGGTAGCCGATCTTGGATTTTCCACAACTCTTCTGGGGCAGTTCTTGGAAGATATGGAGGCTTATGCTGAGGTATGGTAGATACAGTTTTTCCAAGTGCGAGAATGAGGTGTATATTCAAGTAAAGGACGGAGTATATAACAGGACAAAATTTCCCATTTGCTAGTTGTTTTCCACTTATTGTCTACATAGAAATAAACATCCAAACATTTTGGTTGAAGTAAGCTGTGATCCACATCTTTATATCAAGTATAAAATCGGTAATTTTCTATTGACTTTTGAAACTGCTTATTTAGATCCATAGTTATCACTGTATTCACTGTCAGTGGAAGCTACCTGTTTCAAAATATGAACTCAAAATTGCTCATTCATATTGGGTCATACTTTCAAATGTTTGAAAAGCCTTTTCTTTGGCTGTAATTGTATGGACTACAAGATATTTGTCCATAAAATTCAGTCTCTGGAAATTTGCTCGACCTATGTGCCATAATAGCAAAATAATGGCGAATGCCATTACTATTGCCACTAAAGTCCTAGGAAGTTAATGGCACTAGTGAATACTGTTATATAGCGACACCATAATTTACTGGGACTTCAGTGCCGCTCCTCCAGAACCAGTGCTGAAACATAAGGAAAGGATCATTATGCAAGCTCTGCCGTTGATTAAACACAGTGGCATTGGCAAATTTGCTGCATTAAGGCCAGTTTTATCGCTGCTTGCAGGGATGCCATTTCAGAAACGCGCTGGAGAGTAGTTCAATAAATCCATTACTATTGGGACGATAATGAGATGCAGACCCCACCACTTTCACCATCCGCGCTTATCACTGACGGCTGCCCAGCACCATAGGCATCAATTACCAAATTAAGCCCGCCGACTATTTTGGGCAGTTCAAGCAGCTTCAATCAGATGTTCGCACCTAGTAAAAGTGCGATTAACTTAGTGACGTATCTGTCATTTTTGGATGTTGAGCGGTAGCACCAACTGAAACTGACCTGTGTATGCAACTGGCCTGCTTCTGAGTGGCAGAGCAACTCCAAAGCTTCTTGGATCACCACTATCGTCACTGTGGCGTATGATGATGAATTTCCCAGCCAATTTTGGCTTTGGATCAGTGTGAGGTGAACAACTGTCTTATGGCGATAGTTGCCAATATCTCAGTTGCTGCAAATTTCTGGCCAGTGTGCTCTGCCTATTGAATGATAAAAGGATCCATAGAAAATTGTTTTCTTTACAGTTCCTAAATGGTGAACGAATTGACTGATTATTTGCATTTACAGGACCTTAGTCATGTGGCCTCTGGGGAGTCTGTTGATGAAGATATTCCACCTCCTTCAGTCTCGTTACCAAAGTTAGCAGCACTGCTAAGGGTGTTCAGCACTGTAGTGAGAAGCATTGGAGAACGCTTCAGCCCGATTAGAGGACCTCCAATCACTGAGGCTTACGTGACAGATGTAAGAATGTATTTAGATCAATTTTGTACTTAGCTTTTTTTTTAGTTCTTCCTTTACTATGGGAAATGTGATTTAGCACTCGTTTTTCAGTAAAAATTCTGCTTTGTTTTTTGATTAAATTTAGAAGGATTCAAAAAAGCATGGCAAGTAGGATTCTTTGGATCAGTAACAACCTAGTTTATTAAAGCTAAAGTCTAGATTATTTCTTTATCCAGCTCCATATCAAAGAATGTTCACAAATCTCTACATACTTACTGGATTATAATGCTTAGTGGATCTTGTTTAAACGGCGTTTTTCTTTTAATCTAGGTCCTCCTCAGAGTTGTGAATTGTGTAACCACGGCAAAACAAGTTTTCTTTTCTGAGGCAGTATTGACAGCTGCAAATGAATGTGTCTGTGTTCTCTTGGGCAGTATGGACTCTGATATAGCCAAACATTGTGAGATTACCATTACTTATGGGTTGGATCAGCTGGACGGTTGTCAGATGTTTGGTGCGGAGTATATCATCTCTGTCTTAAACCTGTTGACACTGGTGAGTCTGCTTACATAATTGAGGATATAAATTTTTGTATAAGTTATATGATTAGCTATAGTTGAAAAATTCCGTCTAGATCATTACATTTAAATTCCATAATAAATAAAAAACTTGCATTTATACAGCACTTTTCATGAATTCAGGATGTCCCAAAGCACTGCATAGCCAATGAAGTACTTTGGAAGTGTAGCCACGGTTGTAGAGAAATTCAAGCAGCCAATTTGCCAACAACTGGGCCCCACAAAAAGCAATGGGCTGTAATTTTTAACCCCTACGGGCGCGTACGTGATGTGTACACAAGCATGTGCGAAAACCCGGAACTTGCGATCTGTCAAGAATCCAATGCATCTTGACAGATCCAATGCATCCCCGGGAAAAGGGCATCCGTGGGCGGAGAGTTGGGTTATTTGCACAACTTCTGCCCAGCGAATGCCTGTGAAATTCTTAACGCCTGGTAAAAGCAGGTGTAAGGCCTGCTTTTACCAATGTAAGAGTTTAATTTTTTTATCAAACCCTGTCCAATAAGGTATGTTAATTTTTAACCCTTTTCTGAAAATAAATTTTTGTTTTAAATATTTAAATGGCATTTTAATTAATTTTAAATGTAATTTTTAAAAAAATTATTTGATGTGTAGATGTATTTTTGGGGGTAATCCCATTCATGCTTGAGATTTCCATACATATGGAATCCCCATAAGCATGAATGGGGATTCCCTTCTTTCATTCGTTGGGCCGACCCATGTGATCCCGGGGTGCTTGCAAACTGCGTGCTTCCCTGGGATACGTGGGCCTCTACCCACAGGTACCCGGAGAGGCCCAGGACCGCGAGTCTCCGTGGATCCCGGACCACCAGGTACACGGGCATTTTATTTGCGGATCGGAGGCATTTCCCCGCCGGAAGCCGATTACTGCAAATTCAGGGCCAGTGAAATCAAAGTCAAAATAATCTGTTTAGTGATGTTGGTTGAGGGATAAATTTTGGCCAGGACACTGGGAGAAATCCCCTGCTTGTCAAAAAAGTTCTGAGATCTTTTACGCCCACCTGAGAGGGCCTCAATTTAACATCTCGTCTGAAAGACAGCACCAAGGTGTCAGCCTTAGTTCAAATCATCTAGAAGTGTCAACCCAGATTTCATGCTCAAATCTGGAGTGGAGCTTGAACCCACAACCTTCTGACTCAGGCAAGAGTGCTACAACTGAGCCAAGGTTGCCACCTATAATAGAAACATAGAAGATAGGAGCAGGAGTAGGCCATTCGGCCCTTCGAGCCTGCTCTGCCATTCAATGAGATCATGGCTGATCATCCAAATTCAGTACCCTGTCCCTGCCTTCTCCCCATATCTCTTGATCCCTTTAGCCTTAAGAAATATATCCAACTCTTTTTTGAATATATTTAATGAACTGGCCTCCACTGCCCTCTGTGGCAGAGAATTCCACAGGTTCACCACTCTCTGGGTGAAAAAATTCCTCCTCATTTCAGTCCTAAATGGCTTACCCCTTATCTTTAGACTATGACCCCTGGTTCTGGACTGCCCGGCTATCATAAACATCCTTCCTGCATCTAGTCTGTCCAGGCCTGACAGAATTTTATAGGTTTCGATGAGATCCCCTCTCAATCTTCTAAACTCCAGTGAGAGTAAGCCCAATCGACACAATCTCTCCTCATATGTCATTCCTGCCATCCCAGGTTAATGTTAAATGCTGTTCATTTAAGTCCATTATCCTATGTAACGTGATACTGTAATTTGAAAAACTTTGTTTTCCAGATTGTGGAACAAATAAATACAAAATTGCCAGCATCATTTGTTGAAAAATTGTTCTCACCAGATTCTAAGTTACTTCAGCTCCGTTTTCACAGGGAAAAAGAGGTATGGCTGAGGTCAGATATAAGAGTTGAATGTGGCCTTTAATAATGCAAGATCCTACTCTGACAGATATGGACATTTCATGTGGAATGTTGGTATGCTATGGACATTGTGAAAATGTAATCAGTTATTAGATCTCTGCTTATACATGTAAAGTTTCCTACTTTGTACATAATTTTGAAGTTGGCTTTTACTGAAAGTTTCAAAATTAATTTAAAATGGGAATACATCCAAGATGTAAATCTTTGAAAGAAGCACTATATGCTAAGAATTTGTGTTTTTCAGTCTTTAAGGTTGCCCTGAATTTCAATAGGATGCTATATGTAGAAATGAATATATAGTTGTCATATTTAAATAGAATGGAATATTGTACATGACGCAAAACATCTGTTTTTACAATTGAGCTTTACAATGAACTGTAAAGCTGGGACCATGGTCAGGGGTAATTTCATTTATAGCGAGATGATGCTTGGGAATATCCAGAATTCCTACTGATGGTAAATTGATGTGTTTGGGCTAAAGGAAAGATCAGTTTTGAGCCTGGTGGATATATGGCAGGTTTGTGTCATTTGGAAATATTCTACAAATTGACTTTTCAAGTGGTTTATGTAGTGATCAGGCTATTCTCGAATATTTTTCTGCTTTGTTTATGTCATGAAAGTTTTGTAAAAGCAGGACATTTTGTAATAGTTTCTAGTAAGCACTTCACTGGCATTTTTTCCCCTGGGAAGGAGAGGGGGGGCATGCACATGTTGCTACAATAAGTTGCTGGCTTGAAGTAGCACATCAGATTCAGTGGGCGGTTGATGTTTTGCAGAGCCGCTTTCGATGCATACAGGACAATGATAGCGACTTATACAGTAAGATCACAGTGATTGGTGTAGAAAAAGTCAATTCCCAATCTTCCCCTTTTTATAAGTAATTAAATGCTAATGCGCCTATTTATTTTTGGATAATGTATGAAATATTCAGATATCCTTTCAAACTGCGAACTACTGAGCTGTTCTTTCAAAGCTTAGGTAACTGGCTGCTGTCAAGTTATGTTAATTAGGCAAGTATGAGCCATTGTATCTAGTGCACTGAGTTCAATGGTTACTAGTTTGAATTTGCTGTTTTGAAATATGTTTTCAAACTGCAAAGCCTCCATTGTAATATAGGAGTAAACGAGCATAATCTGTGTTGCTATAGTTGATTTCTTAAAGGCTGCATTTGAGCAGCAAGCTGAGTTCTTTTTTGTTCTGAATACTGTTTAGCTTTTTTTCCTGAGTGGCTATTGAGGCAGTAATGAAAAACACCCAATTTACAAAATTATGTTGACTGTCAAAATAAGGGGAGTGAATTTCCTTGTGGTTTCTCTTGCTGTGCTGCTGTAAATTTGGTGGACACCCCATTTCCATGTGTTACTGGGGTTTCCACCCAAGTTAGTGGCGCAACGCGAGAAGCCCTGAAGAAATTCACCCTCATTGACTCAACAACTTGCCACCTTTTACGCTGCTACAAACTAAATTGCCGCAGTGAAGATTGGATGCAAGTGGAATGAAAGGAATAATATCCTAAATTTCTGTTTCAAACATTGTACCAATCAGAACCCCTTTTACTGATTGATTTATACTATTTTTTATTCAAATATTTTTGGTGAAATTCTCAAAAGTCTTTCTGCCCAAATGAAATTTGCAAATAGAGATCTAATGCTGTTTTTATTTATAAAAAAAAAAAAAAAAAAAATATTATAGTTGTATAACAGCAATATTTTACATAAAACTGTCCATTCTTTCCTATCCAGGTTGTTTCAGCAGCACAGTTTGTATATCAAGCTGTGCTAAGCCTGAAGAATATTCCTGTGTTAGAGACTGCCTACAAACTTATCTTGGGGGAAATGACCTGTGCACTGAACAGTCTCCTTCAAGACCTGACTCTTCCTCTGGTCTGTTCAGAGATACAGCATGAAGCTTTCAGGGACATAACATTCAAAGAAGAAAGTGCAGAGTTTATAATACTATTTGATTTAAGTGCCCTTACTACAATTGGAAATGCAAAAAATTCCTTGATTGGTGTAAGTATTGTGCAAATATGAAAGTTGTATTAATTATGTACTTGCATGCTTCCTGGTAAAATGAAACTAGTCCTGTGACTGAATCTCTTCTCCTAAACTTTCATCACACCCACTCCAAAGTCTCCCTTTCTGAGAGGATAAGCTGGAGGTCTGCTCCAGGCTGTATGTCAATGCCACTCCAGGGTTACATATAATGAGAACATTGTGGGGGTAGCTGACTGCTTTATTTTCCCACACTTTTCCTTTCCTATGAGAAATGCTGTGCCCCTAACACTCCACAAGGCTACAACAGACTCGAAATGTTACCATCTGGAAAATGGTAAGCAGAATCTTGCATCCTCCCAGTCTGTGCCATAATGTGTTTCAGTGGCTTCCAGCCCTAAAATGTACATAAGGTTTTAAAGGACCAATGTTTTAAAGTCTACATTTGAAACATGCAACACTACAAATTAAGAAGTTGCAAAAGTACATCTTAATTTCAGAGAAATTTCTGTGCAACTTATTGTGGGATAATTGTACATTTAGGGTTGCAAATTATTTTCAATAGTGCTTTGTGCCTTTTCTTTACAGATGTGGGCTCTTTCCCCCACTGTGTTTGCCCTCCTCAGTGATAACCTTACAATTGTACATGCCAATCTTGCAGTTCATTATCCTGCCATCCAGTATGGAGTCCTGTACACTTTATATTCACATTGTACAAGGTATGTTGAACTTTGGATGTCTGTTCTTGGCAAATTAATGTAAATTCTTTGGATTGTCCTTTCAAAGTCTTTTTGCTTTACCATATGTGATGAAATTTCCATTAATATTTCTCCTATTCACTGAAATTAAGTGATCTAACTACTGGAGCTATTACTATTTGAATATTAATTTATGTTCTTGGGTGGCACAATAATCAAAAGCAGTGTTGAACTCTGATTTTTCATTCATTTGGGAAAAATTGACCATAATGTCCACTTGATTACACTAATCAGGCAAGCATTGATGATTAGATAAAGTTATGTTCTTTGAGGATTACATTCAGCAAATGCTGTTGGGAGGTAGGGACTAGTCTGACCTCCATTGTACAGGTAGACTACCCTTTATCCGGACTTCCGAAAACCGAAACCCTCTAAAAACCGAAGGTTTTTTCGTTCAGCGTAAGTCGTGCGTACGACTTACGCTGAACGAAAAAACCTTCGGTTTTTAGAGGGTTCCGGTTGCGGAAGTTCGGATAAAGGGTAAGTCGTGCGCACGACCCAGCCGCCGACCCCGACAACCGCCGACCCCCCCGCGGACCCCGCCGGCCCCGACAACCGCGGACCCCGCCGGCCCCGACAACCACCGACCCCGCCAGCCCCGACAACCGCCGACCCCCCCCGCCGGCCCCGACAACCGCCGACCCCCCCCCCCCCGCCAGCCCCGACAACCGCCGACCCCCCCCGCGGGCCCCGACAACCGCCGACCCCGCCAGCCCCGACAACCGCGGGCCCCGACAACCGCCGACCCCCCCGCGGACCCCGCCAGCCCCGACAACCGCCAGCCCCGACCCCCCCGCGGACCCCGCCAGCCCTGACAACCGCCGACCCCCCCCTACCCCGCCGGCCCCGACCCCGACTGACTTACGCTGAGCGTCAGCGTAAGTCGTGCGCACGACCCCCCCGCGGACCCCCGCCGACCCACCTTCCGAAATCTGAAATTCTCCTTTATCCGAAACTCGGCTGGTCCCGAGGTTTTCGGATAAAGGATAGTCTACCTGTACTCTGAAACTGGTTTATTGTCACTCCGTGGAAACAACAGTTCCAATCAGGGAAAGTGGTTGGGAAAGTTTTAGATCAGTATTATAGGGAGTAGGGGTCAGCAGCATATTATGGGCATGCAGCAAGGAGAACTGAGAATTTTGGACCAGAGGGTAAAAAAAAACTGTTTATTGGGCAAGTATCTCATGTACTCCAGAAGATTGCCAGCTTCACATGGGTGCCATTACATGCACCTACCAGGCTTTGCTTGGCTTCTTGTATTTTATATTTTTTAAATGAAATTGTATAACTTCATCATACAAATATATAACAATTTTTCTACATTAAAGACTCTATAAATGTTTTAACAGTTTGAATTCAGTTGAACTATCCATTTTTCTTGGAAATTTGAGCAATCTCATGCAGTTTACTAAAATTGCTCATTCATTATTCGATTACATTTGGAAAGAATTGTGCTGTCATTTTTGATATATTTGCAAAATCCCAACCAGTTCCAAGTGGAATGGAAATTGTTCAGTTGGTTTTATGTTTGCAGGCATGACCATTTTATATCCAGCAGTCTCAGTTCATCATCGCCCTCTCTGTTTGATGGCGCTGTCATCAGTACTGTCACCATGGCAACCAAAAAACACTTTTCCATCATACTGAATCTTTTAGGAGCATTGCTCAGTAAGGATATTTTGAACCACGATGCAAGGTAAACCAGCTTTTCTGATTGCTTTTTACAAGTTGAACAAATACATTTTTGATCAGAATTATTTTCATAGTTTCTAAATACAATGTAGAATTTACAATGTACTAGGTTTCACTTTCTTTTAAAACCTATTTTTGGGTGTCTCATCAGGAAATTATTACTAACCTGGGCATTAGAAGTAACCATTTTAATGAAGAAATCGGAAACTTATGCTCCCTTGTTTGCTATCCCATCTTTTCACAAGTTCTGCAAAGGGTTGTTATCAAATGGTAAGTTATTGATTGACAGAAATCTTTTGTTCATTTTTTTTTAAACTGTTTGAACTCTTACCCTGTTTTTTTTTTTAAAACAGCTGTTCATGAAGATGCTTCTTTCTGCTTGCAAGCATGCAGCAGCCTGCAAATTGTTTCTGCTTCATTGCCAAATGACCTCTTGCGAAGGTATAATTTTGAATTTAAAAAAAAATTCTTATCCTTAGTTGCACTTTGATCTGTATGAATTCTTTCAGTACTGATTAATTAGGAGCCATATCTGAAACTCACAACTTTAATTAAGTTAGTTTTTTTAAATAGGTGTGTTGATGTGTGCCGTGTGCAACTTGTCCACTGTGGAGTTCGTGTTAGGCAGGCTTTCGGGAAACTTCTGAAGACTATTCCTCTGGATGTTGCTTTAAGGTATGAATGACTTTAAAAGAAAATGTTTTAAGCATCCCTTTTAATTATTGATTTGAATCGAGTTATCTATTTGTTGATCTAAAGGTAATTGCACTAGTTAATCCGTGAGTCGTTAAACTAAATATCTATGAGCTGGATAATCCAGAAATGTTGCATTCTGAATTGAATCAGCAAAATACCATTCAGTAAATTGTCATTGTTTGCTGCTTATTCAGCTGATTTGCTGCCATTCACACTTAGCATTTTGCACCTTCCAGCATTATAGCTGAAAGCCTGTACTTCTGCTGTTTTAACAAACTGGTAAGAGTTCGATCCAACCAACAATAAAAAAAAAAATTGGCAAAAAAAGCTTCCACTGGACATTCTAGTTTGTTTGAAGTATTGGTAGGTAGGATGTGCATTGTTGAATGTAACCAATATGCCATAACTCAGGTTATGTTGATAAACTAGTAAACAACTTTTGTAATTTTTGCATTCTAACATATTGGTGTTAAACTGGCCAATTCTGAATCCAGTTTCTCAATCCCTGATGTTTTGCTTCAGCCTACTTAACTCTGCTCCGGTCCAAGTTTGTTCCAGATGGTTGGGGAAAAATCATTGCAGGAACAAAATGGAACTTGGGCAGAGCAGAGGGCTGGGAAACCAGCAAAAACCTACTTGTTTACTACAGTAGTCATGGTTTTTTAGATTGTCATGTATTTCCTTAATGGGGCTGAATAAAGGTGCTTTAATTTGAGTTATATCTCCAATCATAAATTGGAAACAGTTTGAGACTACTTAAACTGACATCAGGAAAGGAATTGTTCATTTTTAAAGACATTACAATGAAGGTTCTAAGTGTATAATCCTGGATGTTGTTAAATACAGGAACAGTTCATTTCTTTGACAATAAAGGTAGACTCTACTCCATGCAGTTTTTAATGAAAATTGTACTTTATGCATGATGGGTAAATGATAGGATACTGGTTGTAAAATTTAATGTAATTTTTCTTTACAGTAACAACAATCACACAGAGGTACAAGGGATCTCATTGGCCATAAGTAGTCATATGAGTAAAGCTCCAAGTAACACATTTCATCCTCAGGACTTCTCTGATCTTATTAGTTTCATTTTGTATGGAAGCTGTCACAGAATTGGGTAAAGTTTTAATTTTATTTTCAAATTCCATCTATAATCTAAATATGCTAGTTTTTTTTGTAACATTTGTTATGTATAAGTCTCAATTGGCACATTACTTCGAACACACATACAAATGTTCCTGATTGTCTCCAAAAATGTACTGGATTAATATTCTGTAAAACTGGTGTAAGCTTTTCTGTACTTCTTTCAGCAAAGATCATTGGCTGGAGAGACTGTTTCACAGCTGTCAGAGATTGGACAAATGCGATCAGTCGTCTATTCCTCGAAACCTGTTGAAGACTGAGGCTGTGTTATGGCAATGGGCTGTGTGGGAAGCAGCACAATTTACAGTGCTTTCGAAGCTACGGACACCATTGGGTAGGGCACAAGATACATTCCAGACAATTGAAGGTAATTGGATCAGTGTGTAGTAGTATGGTATTATTTTGCAGTGTCGCAATGCAAATATTATATGAAGGAAATCCATTATCTTGATAGTGTTAGCGGAAATTGCGGTCGGAGGCTTGCCGCTGACCTACACCTCCGAACCGCGGAAGAAATCATACGAACTTAACCTGGTGTATCTGGAGCTTCGGACTCTTGGGCCTGCAGGCGTACGCCTGCGTAAAGGCCCAGGGGCGCATGCGGTTCGCAAGCGCCCCTGGGATCACGTGGGCCAGGCCAACCAATCAAAAAGGGGATTCCTATGATGCTTATGAGGATTCCATTTACATACCGAATCCCCATAAGCAGAATAGAAATCCCCAAATAAATAAAATTTCACACCCCTTAATAAATAAAAATAAATTATCATGTTCAAAATTAATTAAAAGACCCTTTAATTAAGCTTTTAAAATAAAAATTTGCATTAAAAAAAAATAATAAATTCAAACATTTTAAAACGGGCCAAAATTTACCTAAACTAATTTTAAATGTATGTGAATGTTTGTTTAAATCATTAAAAAAATTATTTTAACATTTATTTTAACCGTTACACTGGTAAAAGAAGGCCTTATGCCTGCTTTTACCAGGCGTAAGTGTTTCATGGGCATTCGCTGGGCAAATAGCCCAACTCTGCGCCAGGGAAAGTGATTTTGTAGCGGATGCGGTGGATCTGTCCAAGTGAAACTTGACATCGCAAGTTCTGGGTTTTCACGCATGCAGAAACCCGGAACTTGAGGGGCCGTTATAAATGTCAACATGTAACTACAGTGCCAGCTATGCTTGTAGGTGGCGCTATGATAGGATTTTTCTATGTTAAGTGTCATGTAACATTAGCTGGTTAAACACCTACAACACAGTTCTTTGAGAGTTAATACCAAGAAAAGTTTGAGGTTGCATGCAGTTAGAGGCTCTGCCTGCAAGTATTACCAAATGAGAATCTAATTTATGTTGCTCTGCGTGAACTTTAGATGCATTTATACAATCCTAGAACGTTACAGCACAGACATGGGTCATCCGGCACATCGGGTCTGTCAGTGTTGAGTTCACTTCTTTAAAATTGTTAAGAAATGACAGCAACATCTAGTGGTTGTATATTACTAATAATGGGCTCTTGACTCTCTCTCAAAATTCCAGGTATTATTAGGAGTCTGGCTGCTCATACTTTGAACCCTGATCACGACATAAGCCAGTGGACAGCTGCTGACAATGATGATGGACATACTAGCAACCAGCTGAGGCTTATTCTTCTACTTCAGTTTTTGGAAAACCTTGAAAAGTTGATGTACAATGCATATGAAGGATGTGCTAATGCACTTATGGCACCACCGAAGGTTAATATCAAATTTTTAGGCTAAGTTTTAAGTGCATTTGTATGGACTGCTTAAGTGACTTAGATTTGCAGAAAACAATAATATACATATATACTTTGCATTGCATTATTGACATTCATTGTTGAGATTTTAGCTGTGTATGATTTATCGTACATTGCAGGTTATTAGGACATTTTTCTACACAAATCGTCAGACATGTCAGGACTGGTTAACACGGATTCGAGTCGCTATAATGCGGGTTGGCTTGTTGGCTGGGCAGCCAGCTGTGACAGTCAGGCACGGATTTGATTTGCTTACAGAGATGAAGAACAGCAGTGCAGCTCAGGTATGTAAAAATGTCTCGGGAATGTTAAAATGATCAAGAAGCTACCCATAAAGTGGTTTGTTCTGACATTAAGATATGTAGTTTCAGGGCAACTCAAAATGTGAACACTTGGACCAATTTTTTTCTTCCCTCCCTCGGACAATCCTGGTGGGTTCAATCTAGCAGCCAAAAAGAAATCCGAAACACCACCTATGAAGAGTTTAATCTTAAAGGATGGGATTGGAATAGTAGTCCTCGCAATGATTGGCTTTAGGGGACGGGCCAAGAAAACAGCTAAACATCTCGACCATGCTCCAGAGCCCGGATATTACATGAACAGCAGGGATCCACCGATCATGCTTCTTAAAAGTGACCGTGACCTTTTAAAAATGGTCATCACATTACAAAAGTGTGCAGTAGGCAAAAACCGCTGATTAGGTAAAATAACCACTGTTCAATTAATACTGATAGACTTAAATATCCTACTGATAAAATGGAAAGCAATGAAAAACCGCTTCCATTCACTGGGAGGGTAGGAACAGCTACCAATCAGCAATATGCAAGGATCACAATGGCTTGTTTTATTATGATGAAACCAGCAATCAACAGACCAGTCTCATTACTAAAACATTTTTTTCAAATTGCTTATGGTTTTTCCTTCCTCACTTGGGTCTATATATGCAACTATAAATAACAGGCATCCAAAAAGTTATATTCACCCTTTTCACATGGAGCTAATGGCCCATAAATTCGGGTCAAGGGCTTCCCGCGGGTGTAAGCCCGCGGGTGTAAGCCCCCGACCTGCACTTAACTTGCGCGCCGGCCGTTGAGCTGTGGGCCCCCGTGGAATTCCGAT
Organism: Somniosus microcephalus; assembly: GCF_052327205.1. Taxonomy (NCBI): domain Eukaryota; kingdom Metazoa; phylum Chordata; class Chondrichthyes; order Squaliformes; family Somniosidae; genus Somniosus; species Somniosus microcephalus. The sequence goes on along the minus strand of NC_140997.1, from coordinate 65,983,767 downwards.
TCTGGGCCTGCTCCAACTGCCGGCACGCAGTGCTTGTGTATCCCAGGGGCGCAGTTAGTTCGATGCATCCCCTGGGATCACGTGGGCCATGGGGAGCCAATCTGAGCAGGGAATGCTTCATTCATAAGTTTGACAAGAAGGGCTATCAAACTTATAAATGCTACAAGCCCCAAAACACCACTAAATCTTCAAATAATTTTTTTTTTTAAATCACATTTTTTAAATCATATATATAAAGCGATGCTTCTGTCCTGTCTCTCTATCTGTCTGTCATCGCGTGTGCGTCTGGGCGGCTATGCGCTCGAAAGTTACAGGGCGTACCTACGCGTGCGTTACGTCGAAAGAAAGCTTACCTTTCCAAAACGGTCTAAAGCGTATTTACGTTTCGGCCGGGCTAAAATCGCGCCCGCGGTATCCGAAAAACCTTCAACATTCCGCTCATTAGCATCTCATTATCTGCTCATTAGCGACAGTGTGACCTCGGTCGACCAATCGTACGCCGGCTTGCTGCCGCGTGCGGCTGGGCCCTCCTACGGTCGAGTGACTGGACGATTGACCAATCCTACGCTTTGGTCACCTGACGGTCGACCAATCGGTGCGTGTGTGGGCGGGCCTTATCGTTCTGAACCGAGGTGAGTAGCCGCCATCTTGCTTCCATTCTTTTTCCTGCTTTCTGCGTCTTTCTTTTCAAATATACATTTCTAGCAAAATAAAATTGAATTTATTAAATTGTTTTAAAAAAAAATCACTCATTTGTAAATATTTTCTCTAACCTGAAGATTCTTTTTCCTACCTTTTCCCGTTTTTTTTTTTTAGGCCTGAAAGCCTGGGCCTTTCTTGCCCAGCCAGGCCCGAGCTAGGGAATTGGGCTTCTGCTAAGCTCCTCACCCGCCCGCCCCCCCCCCCCCCGTGTCACGTTACCCGGGGCAACGGCGTCAGCCACGAGGGTCAGGGTGCGCGCGCAGCAGGAGCAGGTGAGACGCGGCGTCTCTCTCTATTCCGCGCTCGGCTCGGGCGGGGCTCTCGAGAATGCGGATCTCGGCCTTGGTGAGCGGGGCTCTCGGAGTGCGGGGCGGCTGGGGCTTGGAGAGCGGGGCTGTCGGCCGGGGGGGGCAGGGCGGCTGGGGCTTCGAGAGCGGGGCTCTCGGGTGTGCGGGGCGGCGCGACAGGGTTACCCCGGCAACCGGTCGTGGCCGTCTCTCAGCCTCAAGCCCTCCCTCAGCCTCAAGCCCTCCCTCCCCCCTCCTCCCCTCTGCCCCTCCTCCCCTCCCCCTCTCCCCTCCCCCTCTCCCCTCCCCCTCTCCCCTCCCCCTCTCCCCTCCCCCTCTCCCCTCCCCCTCTCCCCTCCCCCTCTCCCCTCCCCCTCTCCCCTCCCCCTCTCCCCTCCCCCTCTCCCCTCCCCCTCTCCCCTCCCCCTCTCCCCTCCCCCTCTCCCCTCTCCCCTCTCCCCTCTCCCCCTCTCCCCTCCCCCTCTCCCCTCCCCCTCTCCCCTCCCCCTCTCCCCTCCCCCTCTCCCCTCCCCCTCTCCCCTCCCCCTCTCCCCTCCCCCTCTCCCCTCCCCCTCTCCCCTCCCCCTCTCCCCTCCCCCTCTCCCCTCCCCCTCTCCCCTCCCCCTCTCCCCTCCCCCTCTCCCCTCCCCCTCTCCCCTCCCCCTCTCCCCTCCCCCTCTCCCCTCCCCCTCTCCCCTCCCCCTCTCCCCTCCCCCTCTCCCCTCTCCCCTCCCCCCTCCCCCCTCTCCCCTCTCCCCTCTCCCCTCTCCTCTCCCCTCCCCCCTCTACCCTCTACCCTCCCCCTGCTCTCTCTTCTCCTCCCCCCCGGTCGCTCGCTCTCTCTTCCAACAACAACATGCCCTCGAAAAAGCCTCGGCACCGCCGGGCACTTCAGCTAGTAAACTATAAATTACATGAAATAACTATTTTAAACAATTTAAATTTTTGAAAAAATAATTTTATTTTCTAACGGGGCTAAAAATAAACTTACCTTTCTTTAAAGTATTTAAAAATAATAAACCTGTGGGGGAAAATGTTTTAATTTTAATTAGTTCGCCACTTACCTTGTAAAAAGCAGGCCTTGCGACTGCTTTTTACATGTCTAACTTCTGGAGACTTACCTTCCCGGGAAAACCTGCAAAAAAAACACAAGTTCGATGGGCACGAGCAGCCTCTCCTGCGCACGCGTTCGAACTCTGAACCCCTTCTTTCAGGGGAACGGAAGTGCCAGTTTCCCGCGTATGCACAGTGCATGCAGGAAACCGGCACTTCCATTGGGCTTACGGGTGAATACCCCGTGCGTACTCGCCCGTGAAGACCCGAATTTCTGGGCCATAATATACAGAGTGCACCATAATTACCCATGTCACATGAAACCAGGTAGATAGTTTACAAATAACTGTGAGGTGAGTAGCTGGTTGAGGGGAGGGGGATGCCAGAAACCTCCCCCTCCCCTACCCACTGTTTTCATACTGTTTAAGCCATTGAATGGGCTGATGGTCAGCAAGTTAAGCATAGCGTCTGTGGAGAGAAGTAACAAGTTAACATTTCAGCCATAACCCTTCATCGGAACCCTGATGAAGAGTTAGGCGTGAATTGCTTTTTTTTTTCTCCACAGATTGTCAGATTGGTTGAGTGTTTAACATTTTTTGTTATTGTTTCAAATTTCCAGCATCTGCAGTATTTTGTTTATTATTTTAAATGGGCTAATGCTGTTTAGGGAGGTTTTTTGTCTTGCTCAGGGAAAGGGTGGGGGCTTTTCTGTCCACTGGGGTTGGGTGCTTCGATGCTAGGCAGAATCAGTCAGCCATGCAAATAACTACCTCGACAAGGTGTTGGTAGTTAGAAACTGTATGGTGGGAAAAGCCTCCCAGGAGCAGCACTGTGCTGAAAACGGCTTCAGCAAGAAACTAGAAATCCACTGATAAGTAACAGTTGAAAGAAGAAAAAAATAGCTGAGTAAAAGGAAGAAGGTTTGAAGCAGGGGATGGAAGAATGCACAGTTAAGTGTTTGGCTCTTCAATACTGCAAGTCTTTGTAGGATGAAGAACAAAATAATTGAGTGCAAATAATGGGTTTTGGGCAGAGAAAAAGTTGCATCTTAAGGTTTTGTAAGGTGCTAGGTATTATATTACAAATGTACCTTAGGAGATAAAAATATGAAATGACCCATCAGTCACCTAACATTACTTCAGTAAATTCACTGTTGTTTAGCACAGTTCCATGGTAGCCTAAATATCAAACTGAAATGCAAGTCTTGGGCTGCCTATAACTAATACCATTTGAGATCTATTCTTTGAATGATTCAATTAACTTGAGTATATACTCATCAGAGTGAATTGCTTTCTTTTTTCATTAGCTGAAATGATTCACTGGCCAAAAAAAAGTTAAACCAAATCTGATTTTTATAGTGTATTCAACTTCATTTTCAAAAAGCTAAGTATATCAGATAATTTTCTCTCATTAATTTCTGCTGCTAATGGCATGTCGTGTACAGTTTTTTAAAATAACCATTTTGACTGTATTTATCAGGGAAATGAAATTGAGGTGACAGTTATGATGATTGTTGAAGCACTGTGTGAACTGAATTGTCCTGAAGCTATACAGGGAATGGCTGTCTGGTCTTCCGCAGTCCTTGCAAAGAGTCTTTTGTGGATAAACTCTGTGGCACAGCAAGCCGAAGGAAGGTATGAATTGTGTGGTTTGTAAATTAAAGTATGTTTTAAATTTACAAAATATAGCTAGGTCATCCTTCATTAACATGATCATAGCCTCCAGGCCAGATGCTGGAAGATGCACTCTTGCTGCTGTGTCAACTGTAGAATCTACATCTACAAATAAAATTGAATGTACTATTTGCTTTTAAAATGATGAATTTAGAGTACATCAGTAGATATACAGATGAGCAAATTATTTGGGAAATTTCAAAGGCGTGTAACCAAAATAGAGTAGTAATATTAGACTTTAACTACCCTAATATAGACTGGGGAGAAACATAGTGCTAAAGGTAGGGAAGGAGAGGAATTTTTGATGTGTACAGGAGAACTTTCTTGATCAATGTCTCCAGTCCATCAAGGAAGGAAGCAGTGTTGCATCTGGTTCTGGGAAATGAAGTAGAGCAAGTGGAGTGTGTTACAGTCGATCATCATCTAGCTAACAGTGACCACAACATAATTCGGTTTAGAGTAATTATGGAAAGAGACCAGAAAATATCGGAGGTAAAAATGCTCAACTGGGGAAGATCTCATTTCAGAGACTTAAGGGACCTAGCACAGGTAGATTGGAAAAGGTGATTGCAGGGTAAAGCACTAATGGAGCAATAGAGGACATTCAGGGAAGAGATAGTTCGGGTGCAAACTAGGCATATTCCATTGAAGGGAAGAGGTAGAGCATCCAAAGCTAATGTGTCCTGGAAGACCGAGAAAATAAAAGTTAAAATAAAACAGAAAAAGGAGGCTTATGATAAATGTTAGGAGCAAGATTCAGTTAATAACCAGGAAGATTATGGAATGTATGGGAAGGAATTGAAAAAGTTAATATGGGAGGCAGAGAGGTTATGAAAAAAGATTAGCAGACATTAAATTGAATCCTAATATATTTTATAAACATATAAAGTGTAAGCAGTTAGCTAGGGAAAAAGTTGAGCCAATTAAGGACCCAAAGGGAAATCTTCATGTAGAGGCAGAGGACATGGCTAAAATTTAAATGAGCACTTTGCGTCTGTCTTCACAAAGGAAGTGGATGATGTGAAGGTTACACTGAGAGGGAGGTTATGGACCGGATAGTAATGGTTAGAGAAGATGTACTTAAAAGATTAGCATTACTGAATGTTGGTTAGTCACCTGATCTGGATGGCATGCATCCTGGGTTGCTGAAAGAAGCAATGGTACAAATAGGGGCATTGGTCACAATCTTTCAATCCTCATCAATCCTCATTGGATACCGGAGTAATGCCGGAGGACTGGAGGGTTGCTGATGTTATACCACTATTAAAGAAAGGAGAGAGGGATAAACCAGGAAACTACAGGTCAGTCAACCTAAAATTAGTGGTGGGGAAGTTATTGGAAACCATTATCAGGGACAAAATAAACTTTCATTTGGAAAGGCATGGGTTAATCGAGGAGAGCCAGCATGGATTTGCTAAAGGCAAATCCTGTCTGACTAACTTGATTGTGTTCTTTGAGATAACTGAGAAGGTTGATCAAGGTAGTGTAGTAGATGTTGTATGTATGGACTTTTGAAAGGCATTTGACAAAGTGCCACAGAGGAGGCTTGCTAAGAAGGTGGAAGCCCATGGAATTAAGGGGAAAGTGGTGGTATGGATGTGGAATTTCAGACTGGGAGGTGGCTTGCAGTGGTATTCCCCAAGGGTCAGTTTTGGGTTCATTACTCTTTTTTCAATTTTTTTTATAAATGACCTAAACTTTGGTGTAGGGAGCAGTATTATAAACTTTGCAGATGATACGAAACTTGGCAAAGTAGTAGATAGTGATCAGGATAGTTGTAGACTTCAAAATGACAGACAGGATGGTGAAATGGGCAGAAGCATAAGAACATAAGAAATAGGAGCAGGAGTAGGCCAATCGGCCCCTCGAGCCTGCTCCGCCATTCAGTAAGATCATGGCTGATCTGATCCTAACCGCCAATCTACGATCACAGAACCATCTCCTGAATCTAACAGAATTAGACACACGAAATAGGAGCAGGATCAGGCTACACGGCCCCTGGGCCCGCTCCGCTACCCACGGGGCCATGTCCGATCCGAACCTAGACTCATGTCCAAATTCCTGCCCGCTCCCCGTAACCCTTAATTCCCTTTACTTCTAGGAAACTCTATTTCTGTTTTAAATTTATGTAATGATGTAGCTTCTACAGCTTTTTGGGGCAGCATATTCCATGGACCTACCACCCTCTGAGTGAAGTAGTTCCTCCTCATCTCAGTTTTGAAAGAGCAGCCCCTTATTCTAAGACTATGCCCCCTAGTTCTAGTTTCACCCATCATCGGGAACATCCTCCCTGCATCCACCCGATCCAACCCCTTCACAATCTTATATGTTTCAATAAGATCGCCTCTCATTCTTCTGAACTCCAATGAGTAGAGTCCCAATCTACTCAACCTCTCCTCATATGTCCATCCCCTCATCCCCGGGATTAACCGAGTGAACCTTCTTTGTACTGACTCGAGAGCAAGTATGTCTTCTAAAGTATGGACACCAAAACTGTATGCAGTATTCCAGGTGCGGTCTCACCAATACCTTGTACAACTGAAGCAATACCTCCCTATTTTTATATTCTATCCCCCTAGCAATGAAAGCCAACATTCCATTGGCCTTCTTAATCACTTGCTGCACCTGCATACTAACCTTTTGAGTTTCGTGCCCCAGGACCCCCAGATCCCTTTGTACTTCAGTACTTTCCAGTTTCTTGCCATTAAGATAATAACTTGCTCTTCGATTTTTCCTGCCAAAGTGCATAACCTCACACTTTCCAGTATTGTATTCCATCTGCCAAATCTCTGCCCACTTACTTAGCCTGTCTATGTCCCTTTGCAGGTTTTTTATGTCCTCCTCACACTACTTTCCCTCCCATCTTAGTATCATCTGCAAACTTTGATATGTTACACTCGGACCCCTCCTCCAAATCGTTAATATAGATTGTAAAGAGTTGGGGACCCAGCACTGACCCCTGCGGAACACCACTAGTTACTGATTGCCAGTCTGAGAATGAACCATTTATCCCAACTCTCTGCCTTCTGTTAGATAGCCAATCCTCTATCCATGCCAGAATATTACCCCCACTCCCGTGATTTTTTATCTTAAGCAATAATCTTTTGTGTGGCACCTTGTCAAATGCCTTTTGGAAGTCTAAATACACTACGTCCACTGGTTCCCCTTTATCCACCCTATATGTTACTTCCTCAAAGAACTCCAGCAAATTTGTCAAACATGACTTCCCCTTCATAAAACCATGCTGACTTTATCCTATTAAATTATGATTATCCAGATGTCCTGTTACTGTCTCCTTAATAATGGACTCCAAAATTTTACCTACCACAGATGTTAGGCTAACCAGTCTATAGTTTCCAGCCTTCTGTCTACTGCCCTTTTCAAATAAGGGTGTTACATTCGCAGTTTTCCAGTCTGCCGGGACCTTTGCTGAGTCCAGGGAGTTTTGGAAGATTATTACCAATGCATCCACAATCCCTACCGCCACTTCCCTCAAGACCCTAGGATGTAAGCCATCAGGTCCAGGTGATTTATCCGCCTTGAGTCCCATTATTTTACCGAGTACCACTTCCTTAGTGATTTTGATCGTGTTTAGCTCCTCCCCCCCCCCCCATAGCCCCCTGTTTGTCCAGTGTTGGGATATTCTTAGTGTCCTCTACTGTAAAGACTGATGCAAAAACACTGAACGAATATTTTGTCATCTCCATATTTCCCACCATTAATTTCCCGGTCTCATCCTCTAAGGGACCAACATTTACTTTAGCCACCCTTTTTCTTTTTATATAACTATATAAACTCTTACTATCTGTTTTTATATTTTTTGCTCATTTACTTTCATAATCTATCTTCCCTTTCTTAATCAATCTTTTTGTTATTTTTTGCTGTCTTTTAAAGTTTCCCCAATCCTCTATCCTCCCACTAGATTTGGCTACCTTATATGCCCTTGTTTTTAGTCGAATACTTCCTTAATTTCTTTACTTAGCCACGGATGCTGTCTTTTCTTTTACACCCTTTTCTTCTCAGTGGAATATATATTTTTTGGAAGTTGTAAAATAACTCCTTAAATGTACACCACTGATCATGTATCGTCTTACCCTTTAATCTATTTTCCCAATCCACTCTACTCAATTCTGCTCTCATACCTTCATAGTCTTCTTTATTCAAGCTTAGCACGCTTGTTTGAGATCCAACCTTCTCACCCTCTAATTGAATATGGAATTCAACCATGTTATGGTCACTCATTCCAAGGGGATCCTTTACTAGGACATTTTTAATTAATCCTGTCTCGTTACACAGGACCAGATCTAAGGTTGCTTGCCCCCTGGTCGGTTCAGTTACATACTGCTCAAGAAACCCAACCCTAATACACTCAATGAACTCATCCTCAAGGCAGCCCTGCCCAATTTGATTTGTCCAATTAATATGATAGTTAAAATCCCCCATAATTATAAATGTTCCCTTATTACAAGCCTCAACTATTTCCTGATTGATACTCCGTCCAACAGAGTTGCAACTGTTCGGAGGCCTATAGACTACGCCCACTAGTGTTTTTTCCCCCTTATTATTCCTTGCCTCCACCCAAACTGTTTCATTATCCTGATCTTTTGACCCAATATCATTTCTCTGTATTAGTGATTCCTTCCTTTATTAACATAGCCACCCCACCTCCCCTTCCTTCCTGCCTGTCCTTCCTGATCGTTAAATAACCTGGTATGTTTAATTCCCAGGCATTGTCACCCTGCAGCCATGTTTCTGTAATGGCCACAAGATCATACCCATATGTAGTTATTTGTGCCATTAACTCGTCTATTTTGTTACGAATGCTACGTGCATTCAGATAGAGAACTTTCAAAGATGTTTTGTGACACTTAGTTCCTGCTTTTGCCCTTTTTATTACTTTACCTTTTACTCCATACCTTCTGCCCCTTCCTGACATGCTCTGGTTTTTAATTTCCCCACTGCTACCTAAGTCTATGACCTTCTCTGTTGTCATTTTTATTATTTGCTCTCTAGGAACCTCCCCCCCACTAGTTAGTTTAAAGCCCTCTCTACAGCCCTAGTTATATGATCCGCCAGGGCTCTAGTCCCAGCACTGGCCAAGTGAAGCCCGTCCCAACGGAACAGCTCCCTCCTGCCCCAGTACTGGTGCCAGTGTCCCAGGAAGCAAAATCCATTTCTCCCACACCAGTCTTTGAGCCATGCATTCAACTCTCTAATTTTATTTGTCCTAGCCAAATTCGCTTGTGGCTCAGGTAATAATCCAGAGATTATTACCCTTGAGGTTCTGTTTTTTAATTTGACCCCTAGCTGCTCATACTCCTTTAACAGAACCGGCTTCCTAGTCCTATCTACATCGTTTATACCAACATGGACCACGACAACTGGATCCACCCCCTCCCACTGCAAGTTTCTTTCCAGCCCAGAGGAGATGTCCTTAACCCTGGCACCGGGTAGGCAACACAGCCTTCGGGACTCTCGCTCTCGGCTGCAGAGAACTCTATCTAACCCCTGGTAATACTATCCCCTACCACTACAACATTTCTATTTACTCCCCCTTCTTGAATGGCCCCCCGTTCCACGGTGCTGTGGCCAGGTTGCTCATCCTCCCTGCAGTCCCTGCTCCTGTCCCCACAGGGAGTAAGAACCTCGAACCTGTTGGACAAGAGCAAGGGCTGCGGCTCCTCCAGCTCTACCTCCTGGATCTCCGTACCTGCCTCACTCGTAGTCACACCGTCCTGTCCCTGACCATGGGCTACATCTGAATTAATTAACTTAGGTGTGACCACCTCCTGATAGAGTCCAGGTACTTCTCCCCCTCCCTGATGTGTCGCAGAGTCCAGGTACTTCTCCCCCTCCCTGATGTGTCGCAGTGTCTGAAGCTCAGACTCCAGCTCATCAACACGGAGCTGGAGTTCCTGTAGCAGCAGACACTTGTCACAGACGTAATCACTGAGCCTCAATGGGGTTCACCGGCTCCCACATCTCGCAACAGTAACACATCACCTGCTCCATTCTATGTAATTAATTAAATTTTTTATTGTTAGTTATGGACACCCTCTGCCCGATTTTAGATGCTAGTATCCCCTTTTAATTAAGTGGATTTAAATTAAATCAATCCCTCTAGTTACACCAGTTAAATGGTTTACCAACAGTCACTCTGCACCAGAAAGGCCTTATTAACTACAACCCACAGAGTTAAAGTTTGAAAAGAGCACCTAACACCCCACTTACCCAAACTCTCAGCACTCTTTGATGACTCGCACTCAGTGCTTGCTCGCACTAGGACTGGTCTTTTTATACTGTTTGTTTGTTTACAGCCAAATGAGTCACCCCTGCTGATTGGTTAGAAAACTGGTTTCCACTGCCTGCTGTGCCAATTTACTCCTACTGCAGTGTAACCTTGTTTTACTCTTCTTAAATCAACAGAATCCCAAATATTTAACTTTTCCCCTTTACTTAAACTGCTTAAGTAATCTTATCAAGAATGATTTAAAGAGAAATAACAATTAAAGAACTCTCACACTTACCCAAACTCACAGCACTCTTTGATGACTCGCACTCTGGCGATTTTGCAGAGTGTAAATGAGCAGAGACACCTTGGTGCCCATATACACAAATCCTTAAAGGTGGCCGGGCAAGTTGATAAGGTGCTTAAAAAAGCACGTGGGTTTATAAATAGAGGCATAGAATACAAAAGCAAAGAGATCATGCTAGAACTTTATAAATCACTGGTTAGGCCTCAGCTGGAGTATTGTGGACAATTCTGGGCACCACACTTCAGGGAAGATGTAAAGGCCTTCGAAAGGGTACAGAGGAAGTTTACCAGAATGTGACCAGGGATGAGGGACTTCAGTTATAAGGAGAGGTTGGAAAAGTTAGGGCTGTTCTCCTTGGAACAGAGGTTAAGAGGTGACCTAGTAGAGGTTTTCAAGATGATGGGTTTTGATCGAGTAGATAGAGTGGGTCAATAAACAGAGGTCATAGATTTAAAGTAATTGGCAAAAGATGAGGAGAATTTTTTTTCACTGAGTTGTTGGGATCTGGAACGCTCTACCTGAAGAGGTGGTGGAAGCTGATTCCAGAAATAATTTTAAAAGGGAGTTGGACAGGTACTTGAGGGTGAGGGACAAAGTGCGACTGCTCTTTCACAGAGCAAGCACAGGCATGGCGGGCTGAATGGCAGCCTCCTGTGGTGCTGTAAGTTTCTATGATTATTGTCCAAGCAAGATTGAAGAAATTAACACTATACTTTTTCTATACGCCATAGTTCATGAGTATGAGATAGGTAGTGCAATTAAAGCATAGCCCAGAAGAGCTTGCTTTGCTATAGCATTAGACTTGTGTTTGTTTATTTATTCTCCTAATGTCTGGTGGTATTACATTTAGTGCTGTTCCTAGGCGTGAAACCCTTGGAAAGGACCATTGTCATTAACAAAAGTAGTTTACTATTTTTTGGTTCCCAACAATATATTTTGCTGAATATTATTTTTGACTTGTGCATTTAGCCGCAGTAACCATTTCTCCCACCACTTGTCCTCAGTTTGAGCAGCTGGTAGCTACTTCTGGCTTTGTTGCGTATCTGGGGAGATCACTATCATTTAAACTCAATCACTTTTCAAACCCATAATCCCAGTTCCAAACCTGCACACAATTCTGATTTTTCACATTGCTATCATGGAATAGCATCATTTGGTTCACTGAGTCTAATCTGTATATCTTTTGAGTAGGCTATCCTCCCAGTTTCAGCTCCGAGGTGGGATTGTTGGGGGAGCGTAGAAGTTACTTTTTCCTACCCTACAGACCCGCGATTGTGGTCTGGGAATCTTTTTCTGAGTGGTTTTGAGACCTAAATCTTTGTGGCCATAGTCAAATTTGTGACATATTTTACTTAATATTTATTTTTCAGGTATTTGGAACATTTCACACTTTTTTTAACAATCTTGCAATATTGCTTTTTAGAATCGTAGAATATGGGGAGGTATTTTTCCTTCAGTGTTCTATCTGTTATAGAGAACTTGGATTTTTTGGGGCTGCATTTTGACTCCCTTTGACTATGAAGGAGTGATGAAACTGGTCTCATTGCCTCATGCTGAGACGCCTCCTTTGTTTGAAAGAATTAAAGATGGTTACTTGATACGGTAAAGGAAGGTCATATGGGTTCCGGCTTTCTTTTTGATTTTCCTGGTTATATTAGTTGCTTTGCTAGGGATAAAATTCTGTGCGTCATTATCTGCATTATACTACAGTATACTTGAAATAACTTAAGAGTGCAGTTTTATTCATGGTTCTGCATTCTGTTTTCTTCAGATTTGAAAAGGCAGCAAATGACTATCAGGAACAGCTCTGTGCCATGACTGGAGTAGACTGCTACATTAAAGGCCTTGATAAATCCCTTCTCAAAGTATCTAACACCAGTAGTGGAAGTAACCTTGCCAGCCCTAAACATACAGGGAATGGTGAGTATGAGCTGATAGACACAATGGGCTGGATTTTGTCACTGAGGCGGGCTGGGGTCGTGTAATCCGCTTTTCGTTAGCCACCCAATTCTAAATCGATGTGGGAGAATGATGCGATTTTAACTTAAGTGGGCAATTGAGTTCCAGCGTGTGGGAACCCATGGCCCAATGAGTTTTTCCAGTCTGAAACTCGCCTTCGATGATGTCATCATTGATGCTGCATTTAGGGTCTGCAACAAGCCTTGCTGCTTCTGCAGACTGCCAACCTTTTGGCCTTTCATGTTAGAGGGATCTGGAGGCAGAATGACCAGCGAGAGACCTAGGTCTGCTCCCAGGTTTGATGATGTCGCCCTGCAAGCTTTAGTGGAGGGAGCGAGAGCCAATAAGGAGGTGCTCTTCCCTTCAGGGAGGAAGAAGCCTCCCCAGCAGACCAAGGCTGTATGGATCCAGGTGGCAGAGGAGGTCAACTCTTTGTCAGTAACCCGCAGAACCTGGCTTCAGTGCAGGAAAAAATTTCATGACCGCACTAGAAAAGTGAGTATGACTTTCCCATCACCTTCAATCTGATCCCCATTGCCTCTCCTCACCAGCACTCGGCTTTAGCTATCTCTTCCTCCACATCCCACTTGACACTGCCGTCCATGCACCCTTACCCATTCCCTCTCTCTATGGTCACATTCACCTAACAATTCGACTATGCAGCCCTCACACTCCCTATCACTATGATGCTATGAAAACAACTTACAAAACACAGGGAGGGCCCTTGGTCTTGCCACCTCACTCCATCTTTGTCTCCTAAGCAGCTATGCTATGGATTCTCTACACTCACTCCTTCATTCTCACTCAAACGCCACTTGTCTCCCTCATTGCAGGAAAAGAGAGCTCACAATAAGAGGGAAAGAGCGAGGACAGGAGGAGGGCCACCCTCAGTAGCCCAGCTCACCCCCGGGGTGGAGGCAGTCCTGGAGATTGTGGGAGTGGAGGACGATGCGCAAGTGGGGGACGGACAGACTGGTGCATCACAGCAAGCTGGTGACAGAATAGTTTTCCATCTCATTGACATTGCATGAGTCGCTGATAATGATTCTGAAGCTCTAACAGATGGACTTATGCTCATCTGCAATATGCAATGTGCATGTAACCTTGGCGTCACATCTCTGACTCTTTCCTTTACTCCCCCACAGGACCATCGACAGCCCCCATCCCCACTAGCCAGGAGGAACAGCCTGAGCATCCAGACTCCTCAGAGGAAGCTGCAACCTCTGAGGGTGCAGCGTCTGCAGAATTCAGCGCACCCAGCACCAGCGCAGACACTCACACCTCGGTGGGACCTTTGCGAGATAGAGTAGAGTTGTCACCTGGTGTATCACAGCTCACAAGTGAGCATCAGCAGATGGTGGAGACAGGGAGAGCAATGGAGAGTCCTTGTCTGAGGGCGCAGGACTCTGCCAGCTCGGCTCAGCTGCATGTCGACCCTCTGCCTCTGGGTCCATCCACAAGATCAGCGGTGCTGGAACTCCAGGAACAGATGCAGGAGTCTCTGGCAGGTTTTGTCTCCAGGGTCGCTGCGAGTGTGGAGCAAATGGAGGAGTCCATTGCGAACATGAGCAGAGCCTTTGTGGAGTTATTGGCGCATGAACGCATCACCATGGAAAGGATGGCAACCTCCATGGAGGTGATAAGTCGCCAGAGTGCAGAAAACATGGTGAGTGTTCTGAATAGAATGATATCTCTGGAGGAGCGATGGTCATCTATTGAACAGAGAAACCAGACCTTCATGGAAGTCCTTCTGAGTAGGACTGCCAGTGCAGATACGGGTCCCCATGGCCCCCCTGATGTGCAGCAAGGTGCTCTCAAGCCACTTGCAAGCGTTGAGGGGGACCTGACCCATGAGAGGGAAGTTGGTGGCAGACATCAAGGAAGTGCCCCTTTTCCCCCCCCCCCCCCCCCCTCAGGAATCTGCAAGCCACGACAATTCTGGAGACCCTGGCGCTCCTGTTGGTGCTGCTGCTGTTCCTAGTTCTGCTGGTGCCGTGGCTGGTCTTCGTCCTCATCTGATGTCCAGAAGGGAAGGAAATAAATGGCTCCCATGCTTCTGGTATATGCCTCAGTTGAGGAAGCGCTCAGTCAAGGTGACGAGAGGGGTTTCCCAGGAGGTCACACTGGAGATGGGTGTCAGGCTCCAAACTTCCACAGCTGTGGTTATGCCTTCTAAAATTTCCCCCAGACCTGAGACTACAAAGTCCTGCCACCTGCAAATGATGGCTGATCAAATCTCCTATTTTATGGTGGAGCTGCAGCTGATCGTCAACAATCCAATTGTGCTCCTGCCAGGTTTCACCGTCGTGCTTCAGAGCAGGTGTGCTTCACGTCGGGAAAGGGTTAAAATCACAAAGGCCTTTCAAAATGGGATAATAGAGGCAATTTAGTGCTTGTTAAGGGCCTTAAGGGCCTATCCCGCCTCTTGGAGGCGGGATGGAGACGGGAGCAGTAAACACAATTTCTTGAAAATTGCTTGGAGGTGGGGTTGGGCCTGCTGCCACTTTTTGCAATTTTAACGCACCTCCTGCCTCCACGGCCCTGTGAAATTCGAGCCCAATGTGTGGATAATACAATTGTATTGTCCTTTCTTTAAAAGAGAAATAATTAATGGAGGAGTTGATGCAATCTTATTCATCCTCTTGTGACTAGCTTGAGTGGCATAAGCTTTGGGCAGATTGCCCAACCTCTCAGTTGTGGATTATCATATAACATAAATGAACAATAGCAGAGGTGATTTGTAATATTTGGCCCATGGAAACGCACAATTCTTTTTTCCACATCACAACAGTGACGGCACTTCAAAAATACTTCATTTGATGTACTGTAAAGTGCTTTGGGACATTCTAAGGCTGTGAAAAGGCCCTATAGAAATTTCTTAATTTTTTTTATAAGCCTAGGTGACCTGAGAACAGAATTGATAGCAACATTCCTTTGGTGTTTTTGTTGGGCCATAGCTGTGTGACTTCCATCCTGTGGGATATATGTAGCAAGTACATCCTGGTATTGTCAGTCCTCCCCTCTCTCCTCCACATGCTTTCCAGAGCTTCACCCATTTCCACTGTGGCATTCTAGACTCCAGTATTTGTTCTCCATATGGAAAGACTGTTCTCGTTTTTTCATCAATAGAACCTAAGTTTTACTATGTGATCAGAAAATGTGATTCAGTTTATGTGCAAGAGGAAATCTGTTAGCAAGACCAGATAACTTTCTAATCTGCCACTCCCTGCGTTCTTGATCCCCTCATTTCTAAATAGACCAAGATTGTCCTAGCTCATTCCTTTAACTTCAAGGTTCAGCTTTGTTGCTTTACTCTGCACTGCCTTTATGACTTTGATGGCCTCTTTGTGTCGCACAGATTGGGTCTCTGCAGCCCTGACCTAGAGCCCTGTACAGCTTCAGCATGATACAGGAAACTTTGTTATATCCGGCACCGACGGGACCAAGCTGTTGCCGATCTATCAAAACTGCCGGACATACAAAGTTAATGTTGAAGCATACGGAGGTTTTCATCTCCGTATCTGACAACAAACACTGTTGCTTAGCAACAGCTTGTAAACAGTCGGCCCGTACCTTGGAAGCGTCTCTGTAGCTTAGCAACAGCTTCAGAGAGACTTTCCAGAGCCCGACTGTTGAAAACAAAGCCACGAGAAGAAAAAAAACACCTAATAAAATGGCTCCTGATTTCTGCCGGTAGATCGAGGTTTCCAGACATACAACCTCCGGATAAACCAAAGTTTCCTGTATCTGGGATCTGAACTCAACTGAAAGTGGCAATAGAACATTCTATTAAATTTTGTTTATTGCTGTCTCCGACTGTTTGGACATGAGTACGGAGTCAACTAAATCACTTCGCTTTCTTTCTCCCTTGGTAAATACAATTTAATCTGTGGGTATGGAAGGTTATTTCTCCCCTACATCCTTGGTGGTATATACAGGTTGTTTTAGGCTAAGAAATAGAGACACAAGGTGAGCCATCTGACTTCCCTGTCTTAGAAAAGTTGACTGCAACTTTGTTGCAGAATCACTAATGGAACTTTTTGTTTTGTACAGCTGAAGGCAAGAAGACTGTTCTTACTAAACAAAGTGATACTTCCCCCGAAGTTGTGAATTATTTGGCAAATAAAGCTTGTGAATGTTACATTTCATTATCTGACTGGCCAGCTGTGGAAGAATGGCAGAATGGTATCTTAGCTTTGAAGAAAAGTACTAATGGATCATCCATCCACCTGAAGGCTGACTTTAACTATATCAGGTTAGAAACTTTATGCAGTAATATTTATTGTGCACAAGATATAGAATGTATTGTCTGGCAAGATACTTGTAATGCATAATTAAGATATTTGGACAAGAATGTTTTTTTCTGTTCAAAGTACATCTCCACTGTCCATATGGAAAAGACTCAATATATTTTTGAATTTAAAAAAACTTAAGATTTGCTGCCTGGTAGACACCTGCCATTTTAAATTGTCTTTCTTGTCTCTCCTGCCTTGAGAGCCACTCTGCCAACATCACTAATGGGAAAAGCTGCCAGCCTCCCAGAACAACTCCATCCATTTATATCATTGTTGGAACATTTTTTAATACATATTCATTCTCTGGATGTGGGTGTCGCTGGTAAGCATTTATTGTCCATCCCTAGTTCTCCTTGAGGAGGCGGTGGTGGACCGCCAACTTGAACTGTTGCAGTCTGTGTGGTGAAGGTGCACCCACAATGCTGGATTGTAGCCCGGTGACAATGAAGGAACGGCGATATATTTCCAAGTCAGGATGGGGTGTGACTTGGAGGGGAACGTGGAGGTACTGGTGTTCCAATGCACCTGCTGCCTTTGTCCTTCTAGGTGGTAGAGGTTGCGGGTTTGGGAAATGCTGTCGATGAAGCCTTGG
The DNA here is from genome assembly GCF_052327205.1 of Somniosus microcephalus. NCBI lineage: Eukaryota > Metazoa > Chordata > Chondrichthyes > Squaliformes > Somniosidae > Somniosus > Somniosus microcephalus. Next base: position 65,966,670 of record NC_140997.1, on the reverse strand, counting down.
CGAGTTGCTGCATTGCATCTTGAAACTCCTGCAGCCGGCGTCCTGGAGCTCGGATGATTGGCCTCCAACAACCACCACCATCTTCCTTTGTGCCAAGTATGACTCCAGCCGCTGGAGAGTTTCCCCCCTAATCCGCATTAACTTCAGTTTTACTAGGTCTCCTTGGTGCCGCACTCTGTCTACTGCTGCCATGATGGCAGCCTATCTCACTTCACCTCTTTAATTCCGCTCTTTTGTCCATGTTGGACCAAGGCTGTAACGAGGTCTGGAGCCAAATGGCCCTGGTAGGACACAAACTGAGCATTGGTGTACAGATTATTGGTAAGTGCCACTTGATGGCACTGTTGACTCCTTTCATCACTTGGCTGATGATTGGGAGTAGGCTTGAATGGGGTGATATTTGGCCAGGTTGATTTGTCCTGCTTTTTGTGGAGTTACCTGGACAATTTTGCACATTCAGATATATGCCAGCATTGTATCTATATTGGAACAGCTTAGCTAGGGGTGTGGTTGGTTCTGGAACACGGGTCTTCACCACTACAGCTGGGATGTTGTCGGGGCCTGTAGCCTTTGCTGTGTCCAGTGTACTCGGCCATTTCTTAATGTCACATGAATTGAATTGAATTGGCTGCAGACTTGTATATGTGATGGTGGGACCTCTGGAGGCATAGAAAAGTACCAAATGCTGGGTGCTGCTGCATATATAGTTGAAAGGGAACTTCCTGGACTGGCTTCCAGACACACATGAAATTCTAGATTTCATTAATATAAATGAAGGCACAATGAGACAAAGGTCACTCCTCCCTGCTGGTGACTTCACTGGAACAGATCTGAAGAGAATCAGTGACTTTTCTCTAAACAGCCAATTTGAAAGCTTTCTTTGGTAGCAAATATGTTTTTTTTTAAGATAAACATTGAAGGAATACTTGGTACAGAAAATACTCCCCTCGGCATTCCTTCCATTTTATGGCTACCGTAAAAGGAACAAAATTGTTTATACAAGTACGCTGTGGCGTTTATTGTGTGTGCGCGCACTCGGTGCACGAGAGAGAGGGCACTTCAATATTAAAACATGTAAAGCAGTCAGCTTTTCCTGTATTCACACCCTCAATAAACAATACTTAATTTGAGTGAGTGTTGAAGCCTGTGTGTGGATAGTGTCTGAAGGTGAGATCTGGTTCACCTGTATTGTGGCCCCTTCCCTCAATGTGAAATGGGAATTATGAGAAAATCTGTGAAGAATAGCTAGTTGTGCAAGATACCAGAACCTCAGCTGGTGCCTATTGAACCATACCCCAGTATGAATCACTGCCTTCAAGAAAGGAGCTGTCAAGGAAGACGTTGGGAGAAGAGCGAATAATTCCTTCTAAACCGAAGTCTGTTCCTGTATGGTTATGACTCTCAAAGTTTAGTAGTTTAGAGAAGGTTTTGAACCGGTATGGTTTAGTATTTTTCTGTCCAGTTGATAAGCTAGTAGGTATTAGTCTTTTAATTTTTGTGCTAAAATTCCAAACTACAGAATAATTAACTTTTAAGAATTTGGACCTTGTTGTCAAGCAAAGCTGAGGGTTGAGCCACAAGTCCTGTAAGTTGCAAGTAAAGTTAAGACTTATGGTGATTTTGTTGCAGAGCTCTCGGTAGCTTTGAGTGTGGCGATTTCCCTGCGTGTCAGGATCAGCTGGAACTATTGCCTGGGGAGGACATTAACTTCATCAATGGAGTTGCTAAAGAAAAATTAGGTATGTAAGAGTATAAACCCATGTGAGCCATGATCCAGGACTTTTTTTCCCCGTAGAGTTTTTGCTGATTAAATATATGGCGGGAGTATTCGCAATTAGTTATTTATAACATATGGACATGAGTAGGTCATTCAGCCCCCTCCCCCCCCCCCCCCCCCATACCTGTTCAGTCATTCAGTTAGATCATGGTTGATATGTACCTCAACTCCATTTACCTGCCTTTGCCCATGTCCTTTAATACCCTTACCTAACAAAAATCTATCAATTTCAGTTTTGAAAATTCTAAAGACTCTGCGTCCACAGCCCATCTAATCACTTTGTTTTTAAACACGTCGATTAGATCACCTCTCGACCTTCTGAACTCTAGTGAATACAAACCAAGTTTATGCAACATGCCCTCAGAATTGAACCGTGTCAGCCCTGGTATCATTCTGGTGAATCTGCACTGTACCATTTCCAAGACCGCTATACTTTTCCTGAGGTCCAGTTCCCAAAACTGAGCACCGTACTCCAGATGGGGTCTGACCAAGGCTCTGTCCAACTGAAGCATCACTTCCTCTCTCTTGTATTCCAATCCCCTTGAGATAAAGGCCACAGGGTAGCCTCCTTCTGTAGTATGATTCTAGGATTACATTAGTCACTTTTGCTTTTTGTACCTGTCCACTAGCTTGTACTGATTTGTGTAAATGGACACCTAAATTCCTTTTGCTCCTCCACAGCTCCTAGTCTCGCTCCCCATGAAGAAATTATTCCGATTTTGTCTTTTGATCCAGAGTGGATGACCTCACACTTCCCCAGATTGAACTCCATCTGCCGTAGTTTTGCCCACTCAATCGGTCCTTTTATAACTTCCTGCTCCCATCTACAGAAACATTGGGCCGGATATAAAAATTTAAAGTTTTGTTTAAAATAGTTAATTTATTTGTACTTTCAAGTCATTTAAAAAATGTGATTTTTTTTTTTTAATTAAAGTTTTGCTATGTTTTGGGGGTGATCTCCATTCATATATTTGACAGGTCTTCCTGTCAAGTGTATGAAGGGAGATTCCCTTCTTTGATTGGCTCCCCATGGCCCACGTGATCCCAGGGACGCTGCGAACTACCTGCGCCTCTGGGATACGTGAGACCCAGCATCAGAACTGTGCGCTTCCCGGGAGCCCTCGGGTAAGGGTGCAGATTTTTCCAGATCGCAGTCCTCTGCCCGCGGGGGGCCTGCGATCAGAATATCTGGGCCATTAACTGTATATGCATTACAATTTACTCGACTGCATAATCTTTTAAAATATTATATTTTAACACATTGAGACTTCTAAAAGTTACTTTCAGAAAATCTCTCTTTTTTTCAATAATTTTGCATGTTGATAGTTGGTTCTTGGATGTATTTAAATGATCTGCATTTCCAAATTGAGACATTATTTCTTGGCTTAAATATTTGATAAATATTGTAAATTTATGTTTGTAGACATGAAAAAACTCCTTCCAAATATGATGAGTCCTGACCCGAGGGAGCTTCAAAAAGCCATTGAGGTTCAACTAATGAGAAGTGCGGTCTGTTTTTCTTCGACTATCGAACAAAGCGAACAGGAAAAAAAACTCCAGAACAGGACTGAGTAAGTGACTCTGACAGTGTTCTATACATTTTACTTCTATTATGTTGAATTCTGTGAATCTGTCTACGGGCAAGGATAATTTTGCACAATGGTACTTGATTATATTTGGATGGAGCTTCTTCCATTTGATAAATTATGTTCATGGCATTTTTAAAGAAATGTGCTTTACAGAAGGCCGTCAAAAGATACTATTTGTGATTCTTAATCCAATCCCTCAGTTTTGGTTGTCCAGCGTTAAAATTTAAATGTTCCATGTTTCTGTTTTTTTTAAATCTGCAATTGAGCACTTCAAGAATAATTGCAGTCATCACATATCTATTTCTAGTGAGCTACACCTTAAAATTACATGGCTACATTTAACTGAAACTTTTATTACACTATCGCACATAATTTGAGCCTGAGAATAGTTTGGTGGTGATCTTCCTGATGTATCCAGCAGCGGTTAGTAGCTTAAGACATTTTTTATGTTTCACCCGGGAAATTCTGATACAAGGGTACATAATAATGCCATTTTTGTGACCTTTCCCTAAAGTATTTTATTAATAAAACCCAATCATAGGTGTGCATTTGACTTTGTTTTAGTCTGCAGAAAATTAAGTTGCTAAATGTGTAATTACTGAGACTACTTTTTAAAAAATTCTCTCATTTGTCCTTCTACGCTCCCGCCATTCTCTGATCACCATCAGTGCTGCTCTCCATCCCCCTTTGGGAGCTGCATAAACAACAGGTGAATTCACCTTTACTTGGTGCTTCTCCCAGACAGCCAGGATGAATTAGGAACTTGTGAAAAGAATTTTATTTTGTGTCAGTTAAGGCTAAAAATAGTTGGAAATTGTGATTTCCAAAAGTAACTAACCTGTCTTTGAATATATTTGAATTGCTGTGATTTAGAAATACAGTCAGGTATCTGAAACAGATGGCACGGATTGCTGTTGGACCACTGAGACTATCCACATTATCGATGGCGGGATCTCTGCCAATGCTGAGCACTCTACAGCTGTACTGTTCAACTGCACTTGAGAACACTGTGACAAACAAGCTATCCACCGAGGTAAGTTTCTTAAGCAGATAGGACTTGTTAAAAGAAGACTTTGTTTCTCCTAATCTATTGGATTACATGCCATACAATTAAATGCAATAAAAGGGCAGTTTAGAGCTGCCTGCTTCAAGTATTTCAGTGTTTGACTCCCAGACAAAATATCAATTTATCTGTTTGTCGCTCACTAACTCAGTTGGACTCCTTGGATAGATGTTTCACTTCTTGTCTAAATTGCTGGATATGGTGCAGTGCAAATTGAGGTAGGGGTTCATTGTTTAGTATGGAGAAAACTGATGGCACCTTGCTCGACTACCTCCTCCAGGGAGTTTCATGCCATATTGCTCTGGTGTCGAGTTGGGTCCTGACTCTCGATTCAGGCCCATTTCATTACACCGGCAGCATTGGTGCAAAATTAAACTATTTCACACCAGCATTCCAGTTGTGATGTGAATGCACCCATAATTGGGAATGGTTGTACATTTGGTACAGGCTTGGAATTATGAAATTTATATAAATTAACAAAATTATCTGTGTAGGATTGTCTTCTGCCACTGTATAGTGAAGCTCTACAATCCTGTAAACAGCATGATGTCCGACCCTGGCTTCAGGCTTTAAGATACACAGTGTACCAAGCTCGTATAGCTGAAAAATTGCAAGGTAAGAGAATGATGTAATATGAACAGAACAAAAGTGGCATCATAAAAATAAACTTCATATTCGTCGGATGTCTATTAGCTGATTACTTTCTTAACTACGTCAAAACTGTACAGTGGAACCTCCATTATCTGCTGTAATGGAGGAGACCTCTTTCTCCCTTCCTCTCCCACTGGGTAAATAATATTTGGCAGATAACTGAGTCCCTACATTTTGCTCTTACTAGCTAAACAAATAAAAATAACTGATATGAGGTGAAGTCTTATGCAAGACCTTGCCCTGGGAAATTCTAGATAATTGGAAATGCAGACAAAGAAGGTTCCACCATATACTGTAGTGTTTCAAATGTTAAACCTGATAATGTATTTCTTTGGAATGTTAAACAGAATTTTTCAGAGAGACAACTTTTTTAATTAGTATTGATTGGCTGACATGCAATTTAAATGTTCAGAATTACTCTCCAATTATGTAAAGTTCCATTGAAAATATTCCTTTTGTCCAGGTTCCAGCACTTCAGTTAATGGGCATCTCATGGAACTCGGGCTCACAGCAGTTAAATTTGCTCGCAAACAGGGGAATGTCCTTTTGGCCACCAGACTCCTCGAGCAGTGTAGTAAGACTTCACTGAGCGATGCTAATACAACGCAAGATTTAGTCCATCTGTTCAAACAGATGTCATTGCATGGCACTGTTAATGATAAGTGGGGACCAGAACTTGATATTGAGAAATCAAAGCTGTTGTACACTGCAGGTAAGTAAAGAAAATAATTTGTAATGTATATTTGGTTGTAATCTTAATGTTTACTGTCTTCCTTTCATCATCTTTGTCCCTGCTTTAAGTCACTTTTTTAGCAAAGAGGCAGGCAGGTAATCTGCTTTCAAACCCCTCTCCCTTCTGCTGTGCAACAGCCCAAGAGAATTTTTTCTTCTCCCCCTTCCATCTCTTTGAAACATACAAGATTCTGAAGGGGATTGACAGGGTAGATGCTGAGAGGTTGTTTCCCCTGGCTGGAGTGTCTAGAATTAGGGGGCATAGTCTCAGGATAAGGGGTTGGCCATTTAAGACCAAGATGAGGAGGAATTTCTTTATTCAGAGGGTTGTGAATCTTAGCCCTCTGGGGCAGAGAATTCCTGTGAATGCTGAGTCTTTTAGTATATTCAAGGCTGAGATAGATAGATTTTTGGACTCTAGGGGAATCAAGGGATATGGAGATCGGGCGGTAAAGTGGAGTTGAGGTCGATGATCTTATTGAATGGCAGAGCAGCTTGAGGGGCCGTATGGCCTACTCCTGCTCTTATTTCTTATGTTCCCCTTGAGGGTATGAAATATACATGTACTTTTTTCTTAAAGAACCATACACTTACCGCAGCCATGAGGCAAGCTGCTATCCCTGGCCTTTGCAAGCGCTGCTCAAAACTGGCTGTTAAGAGCTGTTTTAACAGCAGTTATGGGAACAAATTTCTACCTTCCCTGGCGCGCCCCCCACCCCACCCAAAGTCAGTGGAACGACTACTTTCTGTGGGGAAGTACTTGGTGTTCTGTATCTGGCGGTGGGGGGATGGAGAAACTGCACTAGTAATCATGAGCAGGAACCAACATCATTGTTTTCCCTCTGTGCTTTCTTATCTTTCTAATGAATAACAACATTTTATGGTACTTCAATAATTAACTCCATATGTTCTTTTGAACTTCTATCCAGTAAACTGCTGTAATGGAGGAGACCTTCTTTTTCTCCCTTCTTCCCCCACTGGGTAAATAATATTTGGCAGATAATTGAGTCCCTACATTTTGCTCTTACTAGCTAAACAAATAAAAATAACTGATATCATAAAACTATGCTGAGAAATGTTATTATAAGTATCTGAAACAGTTAATCAATGTTTAATAGGTCATTCTACACATGCCATGGAAATGCTGAGTTCTTGTGCCATAGCATATTGCAAATCTGCCAAAGCAGAATCTGCAGTTGCCAAGTCGATACTCACATTGACCAAGTGGATTCAGGCAGAATGGAAAGAAATGTCTACCCAGCTAAAGCAAGTCTTCAGAGCTCAGCAGCAAAAATCTATTATTGGCCTGCCAACCTTGGCAAAAAGCATACACACTTTGGCTGAACTGACCCCTCCGAGTTTAATAGAGGAAGTGACTTGCCCCAAAATGGGGGTTGAATCAACAGGTGAGTGTACTGACCTTAATTTCACACCAATGAGCAAAAGATTTACACTTTCAAAAGTATATTGAGATTGAATTAAAATTGTTGATCTATTTTCAGTGAATATTGGGGTTGGAGAACCTGACTTCATTTTAGGGCAGCTGTATCACCTATCAGCAGTTCAAGCACCTGAAATAGCCAAGTCTTGGGCAGCATTGGCCAGTTGGGCTTACAGATGGGGCAGGAAGGTGGTTGATAATGCTAGGTAAGTGTGTGGGTGATTTTGTTTTTAAATTATTTGATCTCCCATGGCTTTGCGCACGGGACGCCAGACCAAATGTAGTCTTCAGGGTGAACTAGGCGGGGAATAATTGTGCCAGAGTTTAGAGATAAAATTCAGTCCCTATTTTAAATTCATTTATTTTATCCTTATTTTTATATAATTGATTTTATATCATTTATACTTAAATAGGAAAACTTAAATGAAAAATTAGTCTGGTTGGTTGGAGCATAGGAGTTTCTCAGCAGTACAGGTGGAGGAGTTGGAAGATCCAAAATTGGCAGGGCAGTGTAATTACAGCCTGACATGTTTACATAGATAGTTTCCATTATAAATGTGTTGTGTCCAATTCTGGGCATCACACTTTCGGAAGGATGCTAAGGCCTTGGGGAGGGTGCAGAGGAGATTTACTAGAATGGTACCAGGGATGAGGGACTTCAGTTACGTGGAGAGACTAGAGAAACTGGGTTTGTTATCCTTAGAGCAGAGAAAGTTAAAGGGAGATTTAAGAGGTGTTCAAAATCATGCAGAGTTTTGGTAGAGTAAATAGAGAACCTGTTTCCAGTGGCAAGAGAGTCAGGAACCAGAGGCGAGATGAGAGTTTTTAATGCAACGAGTTATGATCCTGGAAGGGTGGTGGAAGCAGATACAACAATAACTTTTAAAAGGGAATTGGATAAATACTTGAAGGGGAAAAATTTGCAGGACTATGGGGAAAGGTCAGGGGAATGTTCGTTCATGGGATGTGGATGTCGCTGGCAAGGCTGGCATTTATTACCCATCCCTAATTGCCCTTGAGAAGGTGGTGGTGAGCCGCATTCTTGAACCGCAGAGGGCAGTTAAGAGTCAACCGCATTGCTGTGGGTCTGGAGTCACATATAGGTCAGACCGGGTAAGGACGGCAGGTGGGTTTTTACGACAATCCGGTAGTTTCATGGTCACCATTGCTGTTACTAGATTACTGATTCCAGATTTATTTAATTAATTGAGTTTAAATTCCCCAGCTGCCTGTGCTGGGATTTGAACTCATTAAACCAGGTCTCTGGATTACTAGTCTAGTAACATAACCACTATGCTACTGTACCCTTGTAATTAGATAGCTCTTTCAAAGAGCAGGCACGATGGGCCGAATGGCCTCCTTAAGGCTGTATCATTCCATGATAATTCTATGATGTGTATATGTGAATTTATAATGGGAAAAGCTGATGCGCTGTGACACAAAAATGAGACGACCGGAAGTGAAGATTTTGTAGATAGGACGTGTGTGCAGACAGAAATTTTTTAATATGTTATTGATTGTGTAGTGTCAATATTAACCTATTTATGCTAAAGAAAAATGTATGTGGCTCTTGTAAAGACTGGATAATATCTGCAATGTTAACATCTAAAGTACATTTTCAAGTGAATTTTGTTCTGATATATTCTGCGATCTGTAAATCTATTTTTGGATTGTACATTGATGCAGTCAGGGTGAAGGTGTTCCACTTCTGACCAGAGAGAAGACCGAAGTTGAAAATCTACTTCCAGAAAACATATCTGAAGAAGACAAAGAAGCTATTTATGGAATTTTGGGGCAAGCTATGTGTCGACCAACAGGAATTCAGGTAAATGTTGAAAAGGGTGGGCTTTTCTGTTGGTCATTTGTGGTTAATAAAGGGAAATTGCTTAATATTTTTTGTATCAAAGAATAATGAATCTAAGCCATGTATTTGACAACTGGACATAAACTGTCACTGGAAAAAGTATTTTAATTAAATTTGTGTTTTCCAGATAATTATAAGATTTTTAACTCTGTTTTTCTTTCTCTGGATATGAACTGAATCTATAGCTTGAGTTAACTAGCATTACTTTTTCTAAAAATTGTATACAGGATGAAGACTTAGCCCTGCAGATAAATGATGATGAAGAAGATGACATGGTGGAGGTTATTTGGCGCCAGTTGATGACTAACTGCCCATGGCTTGCTGACCAGGATGAGAATGTGATAGATGGACTAATTGAAGTGTGGAGAAAAGTTATAGACAGGATATTCAACCTTTATAAGCTTTCTTGCAAAGCGTACTTCACTTTCCTTAAATTGAATGCTGGTCAGGTTAGTAACCAAATTACTTATCATTTTTTCCAGATTCATATACTTGAGGGGAAATGAAATGGGACACCTATCAGCCATTAAACATCCATCCAGTTAATGTGATTTATTTTATTTGGATAGCCTTCTCCAATCAGCTTGACTATTTTCTTCAGTTAATATCACATTACATTTATGTTTCTTCTGTCAATGAACTCTTCCTCTGGCAAATATCCTGGCTGGAGTTATTTGTGCCAACACAATATCTTCCTAGATTTTGATTTGAAGACCCCCGCATTAAAACAAAAATGCATCTACTGCAGGAAGAGGTTTCCTGTAATTGGTCATAACGATCAGCTTCTGCCAGAAGTTCCAAGAAAGGCCCAGAAAGAAGCGGGAGCTCTGATTGGAAACATACTCTGTGAATCTTGGGTTGATGCTGAGAAATGTAGACAGTGGCTCTTACTAATGCATCTGACATGATCCCATTTGCTCAAGTTTCCTCATGAATCTGCCATTGAAGGTTCTGCTAGTGTTGGGTGTGTTGGTGACTGTTATGGAGGCTATTTTTTCTGGCACTGTACCCTGAGAACCTAAATAATTTCATGGGTGAACCCTTCTGTAGTCAAAAAGAAGTCTTTCGCTTGTCAGGTATACCACTGATCCACTGCTGTGCCTGGTTTGTTGTGCTCTTAAGTATCCTCCTTGGAATGGCATTTCTTGTGCAGCTTGAAATTACTAGCCAGGAAACCTTTCCATAAACATAAGAACATAATAATCAGGAGCAGGCTATATGACCCCTCGAGCCTGCTCCGCCATTCAATAAGATCATGGCTGATCTTCAACCTCAACTCCATTTTCCTGCACTATCCCCATATCCCTTGATTCCTCGAGTCCAAAAATCTGTGTCTCAGCCTTAAATGTACTCAACAGCTGAGCAGCCACAGCACTTTGGGGCAGAGAATTCCAAAGATTCACAACCCTCTGAAGGAAGAAATTCTTCCTCATCTCAGTCTTAAAAGGCCGGCCCCTTATCCTGAGACTATGCCCCCTAGTTCTAGACATTCCAGCCGGGGGAAACAACCTCTCGGCATCTACCCTGTCAATCCCCTTCAGAATCTTGTATGTTTCAAAGAGATGGAAGGGGGAGAAGAAAAAAGTTCTCTTGGGCTGTTGCACAGCAGAAGGGAGAGGGGTTTGAAAGCAGATTATCTACCTGCCTCTTTGCTTAAAAAAAAAAGTGACTTAAAGCAGGGACAAAGATGATGAAAGGAAGACAGAAAACATCAAGATTACTACAATCAAATATACATTACAAATGTATGCCCCTTAGTTCTAGACTCTCCAGCCGGGGGAAACAACCTCTCGGCATTTATCTTGCCAATCCCCCTCAGAGCCTTATGTTTCAATGAGATCACCTCTCATTCTTCTAAACTCCAGAGAGTATAGGCTCAGTCTCCTCATAGGACAACCCTCTCATCCCAGGAATCAATCTAGTGAATCTTTGTTCCACCACATCTAAGGCAAGTATATCCTTCCTTAAATAAGGAGAACAAAACTCTGCACTGTACCCCAGGTGTGGTCTCGCCAGAGCCCTGTACAGTTGCAGCAAGACTTCCTTAAGGGGTGAATCTAAGACTGAGAGATCTGCGGGAAAATTTGATGTCTTTCAACCTGCATATTTGTGGAGTACTGTATCTTTAGCTCTCAGCTAAGCTCTAGGTTCAAGGATGTCCGTAGCCAATAACTGCAGCTTGACTGAGTAAAATTTTTAATGTATCTTTCATCTTATTGACTATAAGGTCATCAAAGTGGTTGTAGCAGTCAGAGCATTTGGTGAATAAGCTTTGCCTAATCGTTCTGACAAGACGTGATCTGCTGTTGTAGAATATCTTGTATATACAATTTCATCCCCTGGTGTACTGTTTCTTTTATGGGGAAATCGGAGCATTGTCTTGTACAGATTGCTCTCTTTCTGTGGAAAAATTGAGTCAGCAAAAGGCTGTGTAAACAAAGATTCCTGATTATACAGGAGCCCCATTGGAGCAAGTCACTGAAGAAGTTTAAAATAACTTCTCCCCAGCAGATTTATTGTTGTCCACATCAGAGAAGAGAGTTGAAATCTGGCTGTGGTCTGCCTTTCAGATGCATCTGCTAGCAGTATGATTGTATTCACACTAATCCGAAGAATCTGGGATCTAGATTCTGAGTGGAGAAACAACCAGACAGTATTCTTCCACAGGAGATGTGTGACATCAGGAACGCAAGAATGATTCCTATGTTTGTGACAACTCCTGAAGAGTGGAATATTCTACCTGTAGCTCAGGATAAAGTCCACTGTTCTCTGGCAAATCAGCTGGTATCACTGAAGGATAGCAGCAATGCCACAACTTGTGCCGGTGAAGGAATCAGCACTCTCGGTATCACTGCTGGAGGGGATTGCTATAGCACTCAACTTAGCCAAGCCCTCTATGCTCTTGAGAGGCTCTTTAGTGGCTGAAGGGAGAGTATTGGCCATTCCAAAAGTCACTGAAAGATATCCCGGTTGATTGCTGTTTTTTCTTTTGAGAGAGCTAAGTTTGTTGGGGAGTTAGAGCTTATTTACCTCTGTGCATTGATTTTGGTAGCAGTTGGGATCCACATGGGTTACAGAGTTCAAGTCAACTACTTTTAGACAGTGGCAAACTGTACTGTTATGTGAGGGCCAAAAGTGTCTAATGTCTTTCAGGCAAAATCAACATGGAATGCTGCTTGACTAGTGCAACTTTTTTGGAATGCGCCATGAAGCCAAACCGGAGATGCCTATAACTGACCTGAAAACTTGTCAGGATAGCTTTTGCGTGAACAAAATGGCTACATCAAGCCCTTTTGGAGCAGAATTCACACTTTCTGAAAGCCATGCAGTGTCAGACTATGAAAGGGGGAATCATGGGTATTGATCACTGATTAAGGACTTGTGATATTCAGTGCAAGTTATAAAACCAGGACCTGATGCTCACAGAGGGCCAAAGCTTAGTTGATCAAAGTTGAATTGACTGAGATAAACCTTAATGGGCTGTACTGAGTTAGTTTCATACCACTGGAGGAAAACGCTACTGGTACCTAATGGCAAGTAAAAACTGAATAAATGAATTTTTTTGAAAATTGTTACCAAAACTAGTACAATTATTACTAAAGCCCAGGGGACTGGGGAGAACATTCCAGAAAAGGTTTCCCTTTAGTGACGAGAGTAAGACTGTCAACGACAGAAAAAGATACTACTGGTGCAGTTTAGAATGAGTCTTTATGGAGTAAGGTCACTTGACTACAATGGTAGCACCGTGATGACATTTTCTTAAGAGGACACTACCCCTATGTGGGATGATGGGATGTTATTGTGGAAGTTGAACAAATAAGGAAGTCTACTTTTGATTTAAAACTGCTCTTTTTTTATATAGCATTGTATCTACTTTTGTAAAATTCTGTTCCTTTGTGTATTTCCTCCATCTATTCTTGTACCCCCACAATGTGAAATACTTATAGAATATTGCCTGCTTTCACTGTATTGCAAGATCTGATGCAATTGAACTTCATCGCCTGTATTTAGCATTTTAACCACCTCAATTTTGGGAAGTATAATGAGATTTGTAAAATAAGTTGAATTTTAATGTGTTTTTCTATATTGCTATCTTTGCAGGTTCATGTGGATGGTGAAGATCCCAAGGTGATACTTAATAATACACCCACCAAGCAAAGCAATGATGATGTCATTGTTATGGCTACTTTAAGATTGTTAAGATTATTAGTGAAGCATGCTGGCGAACTCCGGGAGGGCTTGGAGCATGGACTAGCCACCACCCCCACAGCGCCCTGGAGAGGTAAGTGTGGTTAAGTGTCATCTCTAATCACTGCTGATACTAAACTTTTGCATTTATTCCCTATGTAAGAACGGATTGAAATTAGTTCAACAATAACCAACATTTAGGCAGCCTTGTTGTGGATTGAGGTGATGCTGTAACCCAGTGAAACTTTAAATATGTCTTAAAGTAGCTTAGAAGAGGTTCTGTGGTTATAATTCTTGCTACTTTTCTGGGTTTTACAAAGAATTTGCGGATAACACCAAATTGGGGGTATAGTTAATACTGAGGAAGACAGCGTCAAAATACAAGACATTTATAAACTTGCAGAATGGGCATGTAATTGGCAAATGATAAGTGCAAGGTGGTGCATTTTGGTAGGACGAATAAGGAGGTCACATACCCCTTGGAAAATGAGAGTCTAAATGGGGTAGAGGAGCAAAGGGATCTGGGGTTATGGATACGCAAATCACTAAAAGTAGCAACACAGGTTAATAAGTTTGTTTTTAAAAAAGCAAACCACACCATTTCTAGAGGGATAGAATTGAAAAGCAGAAGTTATGTTAAACTTGTATAGAACCTTGGTTAGACCACACTTTGAGTACTGTACACCGTTCTGGCCTCCATATTACTTATCAGGAAAGATTGAACAGGCTGGGGCTCCTTTCTCTAAGAAAAGAGAAGGCTGAGGGGTGACCTGATGAGAGATCTTTAAGATTATGAAAGGGTTTGATAGGGTAGACGTAGAGATGTTTCCACTAGTGGGGGAGACCAAAACTAGGAGCCATAAATATAAGATGGGCACCAATAAATGAAATAGGGAATTCAGGCGAAACTTCTTTACCTGGAGAGTGGTTAGAATGTGGAACTCGCTACCACAAGGAGTAGTTGTGGCGACTAACATAGATGCATTTAAGGGGAAGATCGATAAACTCGAGGGGAAAAAGGAATAGAAGGATATGTTGATGGGGTTAGATGAAGTAGGGTGGGAGGAGGCTCGTGTGAAGCATAAATACTGGCATGCACCAGTTGGGCTGAATGGCCTATTTCTGTGCTGTACATTAGTGCTGTAATAGTCTATTGGGCTCAGCAAAGCGAATCACACTCGCTCCTTATGAACTGTAGTGTAACAGTATTTAACTTGCTGCATGTGTCACTAGGCCTCTTGTGATCTGTTAGATTTTGGGAAATTGTAGAATAAACTAATCAGACCTTGGTTTAAGCTATTAACTATGGACAGATTTACTGAAAGTGACAGATAAGCAGAAACAATAGACAATAAAACAAATTACAGTGGTTTATAGAACTTTACATAGAAGATAGGAGCAGGAGTAGGCCATTTGGCCCCTCGAGCCTGCTCTGCTATTCAATGAGATCATGGCTGATCATCCAAATTCAGTACCCTGTCGCTGCCTTCTCTCCATATCCCTTGATCCCTTTAGCCTTAAGAAATATATCTAACTCCTTCTTGAATATAATTAATGAATTGGCCTCTACTGCCTTCTGTGGTAGAGAATTCCACAGGTTTACCACACTCTGGATGAAGAAATTCCTCCTCATCTCTGTCCTAAATGGCTTACCCCTTACCCTTAGACTGTGACCCCTGGTTCTGGACTTCCCGGCCATCAGGAACATCCTTCCTGCATCTAGTCTGTCTAGTCTTGTTAGAATTTTATAAGTTTCAATGAGATCCCCTCTCATTCTTCTAATCTCCAGCGAGTATAAGCCCAATCGACCCAATCTCTCCTCGTACGTCATTCCTGCCATCCCAGGTATCAGCCTGGCGAATCTTCGCTGCACTCCCTCCGTGGCAAGAACATCCTTCCTCAGATAAGGCGACCAAAACTGCACACAATACTCAAGATGTGGTCTCACCAAGGCCCTGTACAACTGCAGCAAGACATCCTTGTCCCTGTACTCGAACCCCCTCGCTACGAAGGCCAACATACCATTTGCTGCCTTAACTGCCTGCTGCACCTGCATGCTTACCTTCAGCGACTGGTGCACAAGGACACCCAGGTCTCGCTGCACTTCCCCCTTCTCAATCTATTGCCATTCAGATAATCTGCCTTCCTGTTTTTGCCACCAAAGTGGATAACCTTGAATTTATCCACGTTCTATTGCATCTGCCATGCATCTGTCCAATCACCCAACCTGTCCAAATCATACTGGAGTTTCTCGGCTTCCTCCTCACAGCACACACCCACCCAGCTTTGTGTCATCTGCAAACTTGGAGATATTGCATGTAGTTCCCTCGTCTAGATCATCATTAATATATATTGTGAATAGCTGGGGTCCTAGGACCGATCCCTGCGGTACCCCACTAGTCACTGCCTGCCACTTGGAAAAAGACCCGTTTATTCTAACTCTTTGCTTTCTGTCTGCCAACCAGTTCTCTATCCAAGTCAATACCTTAGCCCCAATCCCATGTGCCTTAATTTTACACGCTAATATCTTATGCGGGACCTTATCGAAAGCCTTCTGAAAGTCCAAATACACCACATCCACTGGTTCTCCCTTATCTATTTTACCAGTTACATCCTCAAAAAAACTCCAGTAGGTTAGTCAAGCATGATTTACCTTTTGTAAATCCATGTTGACTTTGTCTGATCCTGTCACTGTTTTCCAAGTGCTCTGCTATTACATCTTTTATAATGGACTCTAGCATTTTCCCCACTACCGATGTCGGGCTTATAATTCCCCGTTTTCTCTCTACCACCTTTTTTGAATAGTGGGGTAACATTAGCTATCCTCCAATCCATGGGTACTGTTCCAGAGTCTATCGAATTTTGGAAGATGACCAGCAATGCATCTACTATTTCTAGGGCCACTTCCTTAAGTACCCTAGGATGTAAATTATCAGGCCCTGGGGATTTAGCGGCCTTCAATCCCGTCAATTTCCCTAACACCATTTCCCTACAAATACAGATTTCTTTCAGTTTCTCCCTCTCATTAGACCCTATGTTCCCCGACATCTCTGGGAGGTTATTTGTGTCCTCCTTTGTGAAGACAGAACCAAAGTATGTATTTAATTGGTCTGCCATTTCTTTGTTCCCCATTTATAAATTCCCCTGATTCTGACTGCAAGGGACCTACGCTTGACTTCACCAATCTTTTTCTCTTCACATATCTATAAAAGCCTTTACAGTCAGTTTTTATGTTCCCTGCAAGCTTACTCTCATACTCTATTTTCCCCCTCTTAATTAATCCCTTTGTCCTCCTTTGTTGAATCCTAAACTGCTCCCAATCCTCAAGTTTACTGCTTTTTCTGGCCAATTTATATGTCCTCTCCTTGGATCTTATGCTATCCCTAATTTCCCTTGTTAGCCACGGTTGAGTCACCTTTTTTGTTTTATTTTCATGCCAAACTGGGATGAACAAATTCTGTAGTTCATCCATGCGATCTTTGAATGTTTGCCATTGCCTATCCACCGCCAACCCTTTGAGTAACTATCCCCAATCAACTCTACCCAACTCGCACCTCATACCATCGTAGTTTCCTTTATTTAAATTCAGGACCCTAGTCTGTGAGTCAACTACTTCACTCTCCATCTTAATGAAGAATTCGATCATATTATGTTCGCTCCGACCCAAGGGGCCTCGCACAACAAGATTGCTAATTAATCCTGTCTCATGACATAATACCCAGTCTAAGATGGCCTGATCTCTAGTTGGTTCCTTGACATATTGATCCAGGAAACCATTCTGTATACACTCCAGGAATTCCTCCTCCACAGTATTGTTACTAATTTGGTTAGCCCAATCTATATGTAGATTAAAGTCACCCATGATAACTGCTGTGCCCTTATTGCACGCTTCTCTAATTTCCCTTTTTAATGCCACTCCCAACCTCCGCATTACTGTTTGGGGGTCTATATACCCCTCCCACTAACATTTTCTGCCCCTTGGTATTTCTCAGTTCTACCCATACAGATTCTACATCGTCAGAGCTAATATCCTTCCTTACCTATATGTCCTTGATACAAAAATAGCAAACAATGCTGAATCTCAGTAGTACTAAACCTAGATTGAAGCCTATAATGTAACTTCTATGTGGGGTTTCATTAGATCGATGGAGTCTCCCACCCTTAGCTAGATGGCCTCAGAGAAGAGGTCTGGGAGCATGTTCCCTGCAATATACCCCTGGTACACTTGGAAACCCAGACTTGTGATGGAAGACAGCGATAATGTATTGCACCCAGATCATATAACTGTCATTCACTAGAGGTTATGAAGATAGTAGAGCTGTGAAATCGGCCTTAAAGTTTACTACCCAACAATCTGATTCAGTAGACTGATAATTTGTAGACAGCTAACAGGAAGTCGGTCCAAAAGCACCTATTTGCATAGGATTACATAGGATATACGGCACAGAAACGGGCCATTCGGCCCAACCAGTCCATGCTGGCATTTATGCTCCACACAAGCCTCCTCCTATCTTTCCTCATCTAAATCTATCAGTATAACCCGCTATTCCCTTCTCCCTCATATGCTTGTCTAGCCTCATCTTAAATGCATCTATACTATTCGCTTCAACCATTCCCTGTGGTAGCGAGTTGCACATTCTCACCACTCTGGGTAAAGAAGTTTCTTCTGAATTCCCTATTGGATTTCTTGGTGACTATCTTATATTGATGGCCTCTAGTTATGCTCTTCCCCAGAAGTGGAAACATTCTCTGTATTCACTATCAAAAAAATTTCATAATTTTGAAGACCACTATTGGGTCACCCCATAGACTTTTTTCAAGAGAAAAGAGACCCAACCTGTTCACCCTTTCCTGATATGTATACCCTCACATTTCTGGTATCGTCCTTGTACAGGAAACTTGGTTTATCCGGAGGTTAACTGTCCGGAATGCTCGAGCCACCGGCAAAATTCAGGAGTCGGTTCAGTAAGTTTTTTTTCTTTTCATTGCTTTTTTTTCACCAGTCAGGCTCTGCAAGGTCTAGCTAAAGCTGTTGCTTAGCTACAGAGACGCTTGCAAGCTACGGCCGACTGTTTAGAAGCTTAGCAACAGGGTTTGTTGCTAGATATGGAGCTCAAAAGCTTCCGTATGTTTTAACATTAGCGCTGGTTTGTCTGGCAGTTTTGATGGGACGGCAATGGCTCAGTCCCGTCGGTGCCGGATATCTCAAAGTTTCCTGTAAATCCTCTCTGCACTATCTCTATCCTTTTTATAATGTGGCGACCAGAACTGTACGCAGTGTGGTCTAACCAAGGTTCGATACAGGTTTAGCATAACTTCCCTACTTTTCAATTCTACCCCTCCTAGAAATAATCCCTAGTGCTTGGTTTACTTTTTTTTTAATGACCTTGTTAACCTGTGTCGCAACTTTGTGATTTGTTTATTTGTACTCCTAGATCCCTTCGTTCCTCTACCCCACCTAGACTCATACCCTCCAAGTGGAATAAACTGGTCGTTTTCCGAGTGGCAGGCAGTGACTGGTGGGGTACCGCAAGGATCGGTCCTAGGACCCCAGCTGTTCACAATATATATTGATCTGGACGAGGGAATTGGATGTAATATCTCCAAATTTGCAGACGACACAAAGCTGGGTGGGAGGGTAAGCTGTGAGGAGGATGTCGTGAAACTCCAGTACGATTTGGACAGGTTGGGTGATTGGGCAGAAACATGGCAAATGCACTATAATGTGGATAAATGTGAAGTTATCCACTTTGGTGGCAAAAACAGGAAGGCAGATTATTATTTGAATGGCAATAGATTGGGAGAAGGGGAAGTGCAAAGAGACCTGGGTGTTCTTGTGCACCAGTCGCTGAAGGTAAGCATGCAGGTGCAGCAGGCGGTTAAGAAGGCAAATGGTATGTTGGCCTTCGTAACAAGAGGGTTCGAGTACAGGAACAAGGATGTCTTGCTGCAGTTGTACAGGGCCTTGGTGAGACCACACCTTGAGTATTGTGTGCAGTTTTGGTCGCCTTACCTGAGGAAGGGCGTTCTTGCCATGGAGGAAGTGCAGCGAAGATTCACCAGGCTGATACCTGGGATGGCAGGAATGACATATGAGGAGAGATTGTGTCGATTGGGCTTATACTCACTGGAGTTTAGAAGATTGAGAGGGGATCTCATCGAAACCTATAAAATTCTGTCAGGCCTGGACAGACTAGATGCAGGAAGGATGTTTCTGATGGCCGGGGTGTCCAGAACCAGGGGTCATAGTCTAAGGGTAAGGGGTAAGCCATTTAGGACTGAAATGAGGAATTTCTTCACCCAGAGAGTGGTGAACCTGTGGAATTCTCTGCCACAGAGGGCGGTGGAGGCCAGTTCATTAAATATATTCAAGAAAGAGTTGGATATATTTCTTAAGGCTAAAGGGATCAAGGGATATGGGGAGAAGGCAGGGACAGGATACTGAATTTGGATGATCAGCCATGATCTCATTGAATGGCGGAGCAGGCTCGAAGGGCCGAATGGCCTACTCCTGCTCCTATCTTCTTTGTTTCTATGATAAGTGACCCTATTCTTCCTACCAAAATGTAATACCCCGCATTTATTCTGTGTTGAACTTCATTTGCCAATTCGATGCCCATTCTGCAAGTTTATAAACCCACAATGGGCTGCAGCCCACCTAATAGCTACTAGATGCCAATCCATTTGTCATTTATTTGTAAAATCCCTTTGGACTCAATGGAACAAAGCCATCGTGTAATTAAACATTAGCAAATTAATGCCTTCCTTACGGGAATGTTCCCGAGTCTCCTGATGCTGTTGACTGGCTTTTGCAATAAGCAAAATGTAAAAGTAACAAGCTAGTTTTC
This sequence comes from Somniosus microcephalus, assembly GCF_052327205.1. Classification (NCBI taxonomy): domain Eukaryota; kingdom Metazoa; phylum Chordata; class Chondrichthyes; order Squaliformes; family Somniosidae; genus Somniosus; species Somniosus microcephalus. The sequence continues at coordinate 65,946,517 of NC_140997.1, read as the reverse complement.
AAAATATATGTAGAGTTCCTTATGATCTGAAATGTGATGAAGCTTCACAGCAGTCATAATGATATCTTCTGAAGGTAGCCAAAAAAAGAGGTTCTGTAATAGTTTTGACTGCAGGATCTGATGTAATTTGCAAGTTTAATTGCAGTGTGATTCCTAGAGGACTATTAAGCACAATTCTCTCTGCCGCCTGGTTGAAGAAGAGACTGTTGTTGGAATGTGCTCACTGTTTAAACTCAGACATGTAATTATAATTTCTATCTATCTATAACTACTATAGGAACAGTATGTCTAGCGTGCACTCCCTGTCTGTTATACTTAAAGTGCCACACAATTTTTTGTGACACCTAAAAGATTTTTTTTTAGTGTTTTAATAACATGGCAGTCATTTGGAACGTACAGAGAAACTCTCCAGGAGCATATAAGTGCAGGTGATGCGTACCAATTCTGAGATATACATAAGCTTGAGGGGTTCACTCAGTGTTTTGTTAGACTGGAGCTGATGACAATGCAACAAGAAACCATTCACTTGGTTTTCTCTAGGATTGGAAACGCTGATTGATTTTAGCACTGGATTTTCAATGATAGTGACTTGGATGCAGTAAGTAGTAATTGAGCTGTATACAGGAAGCTTTGGTTTATCCGGAGGTTAACTGTCCGGAATGCTCAAGCCACTGGCAAAAATCAGGAGCCATTTCATTAGTTTTTTTTTCTTTCCGTTGCTTTTTTTCCACCAGTCAGGCTCTGCAAGGTCTCGCTGAAGCTGTTGCTAAGCTACAGAGACGCTTGCAAGGTACGGCCGACTGTTTAGAAGCTGTTAGGGTTTGTTGCCAGATATGGCGCTCAAAATCTCCGTATGTTTCAACATTAGCGCTGGTTTGTCTGGCGGTTTTGATGGGACGGCAACAGCTCGGTCCCGTCGGTGCCGGATAGCACAAAGTTTCCTGTACTATCTTTATTCAACAATAACTTGTCACCAACCTAGCAAACTTGCTACATTAGGGTTATGCTAAATGCTTTTGTTGCAGAATATATACTTGAGTGTAAAAGAACAGTGCATGAGATTTGCAACTGAAATATTAAAAAAAAAAAAAATGTTTTGTGCTAGTTAAATATTTAAAAATGCTGGGGGTGGGCTTGAATTTACAATGATGCTTGTGTGTCATAACTCGTAACACTATTTACTATTTGCAAAACTTGTTTACATTTTGCTCTGGTTTTTGTTTCAGGTATTATTCCACAGCTGTTCTCACGTTTGAACCACCCCGAGGTATACGTACGTCAGAGCATCTGCAATCTGCTGTGCCGTGTGGCTCAGGATTCTCCTCATCTTATCCTGTATCCTGCTATTGTTGGCTCAATATCACTCAGTGGTGAATCCCAGTCCTCTGGTAATTAACATTTCTGTGTGTATCTGTGGCTTAACCTGCGATTGGCTAGACTACTGGTAAAAGCATTCGTGGTGTTAATGAATATATGATCATAGTTTACAGAAATCTTAAATGTCTTTATATTTTAATAAGTTAGTTAATTGTTTTTGTATATTTTCAAAGCTGGAACATCTAAAATTAATTTTTCATTTTTACTTTTTGAGGACTTCTTTTCACTGCCCCCAGCATAAGTTTTCCATTTCCACTCTCCATATGATCTCCATTGGATGTATAGGATGTCCCAGCCCATGCCTGTTGCCTAATTAGCTGATAAATGAATGTCCACTTTCCCTACCCCGTGTTGAATATTTTGTCACCTTGAGAGAAGTAAGCTTACCCCAATAGTGCCAGATTAATTTCTGAAATAAGCAGCCCTTAGCATCAAATCATAGAGCATATGTTAGGAAAGCTGCTCTCTAGCTAATCTAGATTGCTGCCTTTTATGTCAGTTCAATTTGTGTATAATAAATGTTCTTTCTAATCTAAAATGTTGTGCTGCTTCTCCTCCAGGAGCCAAATTGTCATCTGCAATTCCTACCCTGCTGAGTAATATCCAGGCTGAAGCCCTGTCTGGAGGCGAATGCGAAGAAAATAGTCCACCTGGGTCCCAAGATAGTATCAAAGATGAACAGAAAGCTTGTTTCAATGAAGATCAAGCCATGATGCAGGACTGCTATAGCACAATAGTCGATAAGCTGTCATCAGCAAATCCTACCATGGTTTTACAGGTACTGTGACCATTGTTACTAAGTTGCAGTTAGAATTATTATTTTTTTGTTTTGTTCAGACTGTCAAACTCCATTTAGTGATTTTTTTCTGAATCCAAAATCTGACCAGACCTAGAACCTGGTCCAGTTCTAACCCAGAACAAAGAAGTGAAGATGTATATCTTCCCCTTGATGGCTATCAGTGGACATAAGAAAGCTGGATGACAACATTCAATTGAAATTTCTTTTTTAATGAATTCCAGACCAATAATTGAAACTGGAAAATTAAGCAATTTGATAAAGGGATGTCAGCTGCTGAACTGCATGATCCAGTGAATCTGAAAAACTTGAATTGTATTGTGTAAAATATGTTGGCACATTTCAGAATGTTTAATCTGAAAATACCACCAGACAATCTCGTGCTACACCTCAAATTGAAGTGGCAAGTTCTTTTTATTTAAAAAAAAAACTCAATCTCTCCCACTTTCCTTCTCCAATAATGTTTTGTGAAATAATATAGTAACCACAGTTCTTGGCAATTTTGTGTAACTAGTTGTGCAAGCAACATTTAGTATTTTTAGCTTTTTTCTCAAGTTTACCTCCCAAACCGGGGATATGAAAAATTTTCATATCGATAACTTGGAAAAATACTATACATATTATGTGCAACACTCTTAAATCCTCATCATAGAAAGCCCAGTTATTCCCATCGATCAGTTTCTGCTTAAAACAAACTATTTGCACTAATGCCTTGTAATTGTCCAAGAATTAAAGTTTGGGAAACAGCTGCTAAAAGATATGGAAATATTAAGTGAGAAGCTGACATTTATTATGAGATTGTTCATTATACGGCTACATATGGAGTACAGCAAATTGGCACTTCTGCAGATTCTGGCTATACTTGGTAAATGTTGAAGAGCCACAGTTATTTATATTTTAGTGCTTTATGATCTTGTCAAGCTGTGCTCAGTTGAAGCTTGAGGGTGCTTTTTTAAGCCAATGTGTTTTCCACAATTTGAGATATGACTGAAATATAGTCTTAAGGGAAGCAATCTGAAGGCTTGGTAGTGTTCAGGTAACACAAATGTTTTTTGAATTCATGGTGCTCTCTTAGACTGTGAATTCATCATCTATTTTAACTTTTTTTTAATATGCTGGCACTGCAGGTACAGATGTTAGTTGGGGAGTTGCGACGAATTACTGTACTGTGGGATGAGCTCTGGCTTGGAGTTCTTCAACAACAACACATGCATGTGCTAAGACGCATTCAGCAATTGGAGGATGAGGTGAAGAGGGTTCAAAACAATAATACTCTTCGCAAGTAAGTGTTTCAAAGCTAGCTGAATCCAACCAACTAGTTTAACCATATAGTTTTTGTATTAGGAATGCAAACTTATTCAATTCAAACATTTTTTATGGGGCTAGCCATAGTGTAAATAGAATTGGAACTGTCAAAGTATTGGTGCATCATTAAGGTATCACTTCAAGCAATTTACAGAAAGTCTTTTGTGTATCTGTATGTGAGCTCAGATCAATAACGTTAAGTCAAACCTTGCATTGTTTTTAATGGAAGTGATCTGTTTAATGGAAATGAATATATGGAGAATAATGTCACACTTAATTTTGATGCAATTATTGAGATCATATTTGAAGAAGATAAATTCTTTTCTAATTTTATCTGCTGTAATAGTTAATCTGATGAACTGGATACTCAATAAATGAGCAGCACAATATGGTTCAAATCTGCCTTGCACCCTTGTGCAGTTTTCCTTTTTCCCCCCACCCAAAATTTGGACTAACTTTTTGATTAGATTTGAATGTGTTAACCAGGATATGCATCTCTGTTTGCATACAGGTAAACAGAATGCTTCTCCATAATGGGGCTATTGCAGAGAGCATTTTGTAAAGCCCTGTTAATACATTACTTGTGACTATCTTGTATGTCACCTTTTATATGTTTTTAGGTGAGGAATTATCTGTAATGTTTGTGGAATTTCAACCAAAATGATGTTGGGCTAATTTAGGGTGAGCTGTTGATGTGTTTTGCAGTTAAAAGACCTTGTTTACTGTGAAGCGTTTCAGTCCTAACTTCTTCTATCTTAGGGAAGAGAAGATGGCCATTATGAGGGAAAAGCACACGGCTTTGATGAAACCAGTGGTATTTGCTCTGGAGCATGTGTGCAGCATTACTTCAGCTCCATCAGAAACTCCTCATGAAAAATGGTTTCAGGACACATATGGAGAACCAATTAATAATGCTTTGGAAAAACTGAAGACCCCATCCAACCCTGCTAATCCCAGCAACAGCTGGTTGCCATTTAAACAGGTGAGATTTGTAGCAGAACAGTTTGCCGATAGAGCATAATTGACTGGATCTTTCACAATTTTTATTAATCAGTAAAAGTTACCACAGGAATTGTGTGTGCAATATGATGGAATGTGCTTTTTGAATTTGACTCATACAGATTTCAGATGGCTAGCTTCTTTTCCAACCAGTTTTTTTCTTCTCTTAATAAAAACATACCACAGCAACTTGGCGGTCAGGGAAATTTGCGAGAGAATTCAATGTTGGGGGTTTGCTTCTCTTAAAGTCCACTCTGCTGTCTAGGAGTATAGTTTAATCATAATGTTAGCTTCAAAGTTTATAATATTACTTGACTGCTGGATGGAAACAGTGGAAAAGTGAATATGACATTAAAGGATTTGCTGTAAGAGGTTAAGAGTTGGGAAACGCAGTCGTGGCAGATTGGAGACTATTTATACTGTCACCTGGTACAAAGCAAAAGTGTAGTTTTATTTTTCTTCAGTGTTGATATGCATATGAAAAAGGCCTCTGAAGCATGTCAAATAACTTATACTATTTCTAATATATTGCAGATAATGCTGAACTTACAACAGAGAGCTCAGAAACGTACCAGCTACCTGTTGCATCTGGAGGAAATTAGTCCACGAATGGCTGCAATGTCCAACACAGAAATTGCCTTGCCTGGCGAAATCTCAGCAAGGGATGCAGTCACCATTCAGAGTGTTGGCAATACCATTACCATTCTACCCACCAAAACAAAACCAAAGAAACTGATGTTCTTGGGCTCTGATGGGAAAAACTACCCATATCTGTTTAAAGGTAAAATGAAAATAGATGTCTATGGTTTACACCACTAATATTAAACTTAATGTGATTGTTTCTTAAAGTTGCAGTGTCCCATTAATTGTTTATTTTCACAGGTAGGATCTGAGGGGTGGGAGGAATAGAAACGTTGTATTGTGCCACCTGGTTTAACAAATGTTAACTGCCTCAGTGTTACAATTTGTATGTAATTTACTTTAAGAAAGGACCAATTTGGAGCTACTTTCCCTGGTGTAAACTTCAGAAAAATTACATAGAATATACAGCACAGAAACAGGCCATTCGGACCAACCAGCATTTATGCTCCACTCGAGCCTCCTCCCGTCATTCCTCATCTAACTAGCAGCATAACCCTCTTCCCTTCTCCCTCGTGCTTATCCAGCTTCCCCTTAAATGCATCTATACTATTCAACTCAACTACTCCCTTAAAATTACAAATCCTTCATTATCAATACACAACTTAAACTAGCCCATCAATTGAATTCAGAGGGAGAAAAACAGGAACTTGCTGTGCAAAACATTTTGCCCCGTTATTGCTAAGATAGTTACGGCTCCTTTCCAATTTGCATAAGTACATAAATAATCTAAATGTTTTGGCTGATGTACACTCTGCTTTTATTGGGAAAGTGCTCTTGAAAGCTTTAACTGAAGACACCACTTAACCTCAGGTGAGAAATGCTGTCAGCAATTCCAAAGGGGAGAATTGTCTTTACCTATTGGGCTCACCTGACTTTCATCATTGTGCTCGCTTGAGTGCACTAGAGCAGTTGAAAAACAAGAGTACATTGACCTTTGGATATAATTGGTTCATTTTTCAATTGTGGATCAAGAATAATAGCTGTGTGGGTCTGGTAGCTTAGTGTTGGCTCCTCAGCAGCTGGTATTAGTGGATTTATAAGCAAACTGGGGCAAGGAGGCTACATTTATGGGTATCTAGTGTCCTTTCTAAAGAGAAACTGCTTTACAGATGTGGGGGCGGTAGGGCAGAATGTTTTCAAATTCAGTTCTTGCAGTTAGTGTTTTCTAGTTCAAGATCGTTTTAATTCCTTTGGCAATCCACAGACCTTTCTTGCTGACTTTAAACTTTTAAATTTCATTTCAAATTTTGTGTAGTCATAACTTTAATGAAGTAGTATTGAACCTTGCCTGATGTGGTTTCTTATGAAAACTACCTGTGTTCTTTTAAATTTGAACTTTGCAAACTTTTTGATGTAAATGAACAGATAATTTCTTATTCCTTCTGTTCACAGGACTGGAAGACTTGCATCTGGATGAACGAATAATGCAGTTCTTGTCAATTGTAAATACCATGTTTATAAAAATTAATCACCAGGAGACTCCACGTTTCCATGCCAGACATTATTCTGTAACGCCATTGGGTACAAGATCAGGGCTCATTCAGTGGGTGGATGGCGCCACTCCCCTTTTTGGACTTTACAAGCGTTGGCAACAAAGAGAAGCTACTTTACAGGCACAGAAGGTAGAGCAAAAATTTTCAAATTCAGTTCTTGCGGTTAGGCAAGGCCAGAACTGGAGGGCCTTGACAATTTTAACAGCAGGACCTCATTTAAATAACACTCTAACACTCTGCTGACTATGTCCAACACACCACCAGATTGACTACCTGTCTGGTGGGCAGAAGTAGAAATTTTAGCAGCAGGAGATCACAGCCAGGGACCCGTGGGGACGGACCCCGGCAGTCAGTGGAAGGAGGGCTTTGCAGGAGATCGAGGTTGGGGGTTCCAGTGAGGTTTGGGGGGGGGGGGGGGGGTGGGTGAGGCCCAAGGACTCCTCGAGGGGTGTGGGGGAGCACTCCTGATCCTCCTAGCCCACAAGGAATTCTTAAAAGATTTTGAATACTTCCGGCCGCTCGGCGCCTCCAGCCTTGGATCTGCTGCCGGGCAGCCGACAATGTGGAACTCCCCCCTGACGTTCAGTTAATTCTACGTTGCAGCGCCGATGATGTCATCAGCTTTGGAATGTCCTTCACCAGTCTTTTACGGGAGCCTCGTCGATGGCCTGATTTAGGGTAGTAAAAATTTAAATGGCTGGGAAGGCGGCGGGTTGGAACCGGGAGGTAGAATTTTTAAATTTTAACCCCTTCTACACACCATTCCTGCTGGGTGGGGTGGGGGCTTAAAATCGGGGCCCTTGAGTTTGTGCCACCAAAGCTGTGTATTAATTTTCCCTGAAAGTTTATATAAATGTAAGACTTTAAAGACATTCATTGTTCATTTTTTGAGTGTTTATTTCTTTTTTCAGAACCAGGATTCTTACCAGGCTACTCAAAATCCTGCTTTGGTACCCCGGCCCAGTGAGCTGTACTACAGCAAAATTGGGCCAGCTTTAAAATCAGTGGGTCTTAATCTTGATGTCTCGCGTCGTGACTGGCCTTTGAGCGTAATGAGTTCGGTCTTAGAAGAACTGATGGAGTCCACGCCACCAAATCTTCTTGCAAAAGAGCTATGGTGTTCATGCACTACTCCAGATGAGTGGTGGGGTGTTACACAGGTATGAGAAAAGCCTTCTTAAAATGTTTGTCGTCCTGAATGAAAAGGCAATAAGTATTAATTCTTCACCTATATTTAAACAATTCCTATATAGGTACATACACGAGTGAAGCTTTTGGGCAATAATGTATAGAATGCAGCAACACCAGCACATTTGCCATATTTAGTATATGCACAATATTTCATATGTAAGAAATCAATCAAAATTTTACTTGCCTTTGAATTTCTAGATAATGGATCAATTTTACAGAAAAATTCTACCAATATTTTAGGCAGTTGATAACCCAATAGTCTACATGAACTAGCACATTTGGTAATTGGCAATCTCTCGATGTAGTTGCTGAAGTGAACCTATTCCCAGGTTTTCACTTGGCCATTTGGGTAATACCGAAGCCGAGTTTAAATCTGGGAGACTGGATTGGTCCAGTACTCTTGACCTATTGTTACTGCAGAAAATGTTTTTGTTCTCTCAGCCTGGTAAATTTGCAACTTTACTAAAGTGTTTCTGGAGAAGATTCTTGTAGATGTTATAATGCCTCATAACTGGGGGGGTCTGGTCAAGGAAATAGTGTGGGTACTGTAAAGGGCACAAAAATAGTACGTGCTCTCTTGGAATGGCTACCACAATCATTTCGTCCAAAAGTATTCATTGAAAATTCTCTTGTTCTCCGGTTCATGAGTAGGTTCTGAGGTGAGGTCAGGACCTGAACTTGATTTTACATGAGCTTCTGTACCGACCTTTTTGAGTCATAGTAAACATGACCTCAAGCTGTACACTTGGAAAACCGTTTTGCTTTTAACTGAACTGTTGCAGTAACGGTCACCAAACTCAAGTATTTGTAGTCAACATTTTTCCATCTTGTGATTTAAAGATAGGGGGTATTGAAGCCCATATCTAACTACCTCCACAGAATGTGTCTGATTCTTTAGATGGACGGTACTCTGTCTTTCCTTGTTTTGCTTTGTTTATTTGATGGAGGAGCAGCGAGGAAGGAAGGCGCTTACATTTATATAGCATGTTTATACCCTCAGAGCATCCCAAAACACTTTGCAGCCAAGGAATTACTTTTTGAAATGTAATTATTTTGGCAAATGTGACAGCTAATCTGCACACAAGGTCCCAGTAGTTGATTTAATTTGGCTTTTTTCGTGGAGGTTGTGATGGCTGATGGATAAATATTGGCCATGATACTTGGAGATCTTCCGGCACTTCTTTGAATAGTACCATGGGATCACTTAACACACACTTAAACAAGTAGATGAGGACTCAGTTTAATGTCCCTTCTAAAAGTGCAGCACTTCAGTGCAGTGCCAGCCTGGGTTAGGTACTTGTTTTCTATTGAACTCAGAAATTAGGCTTGTTTATTTAAATGGGTGGTGGAGTATATGCTTGCATTGTTATCAACTGGCAGCAAGAAACCCAAGATTAGTTGAGGATCATTCTACCTGTCTGCCACTGTATCTTTATATAGCCTCAGAAATGATGACCATTAAATTATCTGTAAAACGACCTCATGGAGTAATCTTGTAAATTTACCAAGCACTGTAAAACCTGTTGAAAGACAATGCATTCTTCCCGGTTCCCTTAGAATCTTCATGGGAGGAGGAAATGCAAACTATGTTGAGAAAGCTGTTTATCTGGTGGAATCGTCATTCCTTGAGTATGAGTATCCTCATTCTGTGCAACACAGCAGCTAATCACAAGATGATCTTTTCAGTCTCAAATTCATATGTAGTTAGCTTTTTTTAAACCGGTAGTTGTCCAGTTTTGTTTTTGTTTCACTTCTGCAGAGTAAAAAGAAAGTACAGAAATTTGCAAAGCCTCTTTTTTTTAATTCTCATCCTTGTTTACAAATCCTTCCATGGCCTCACATATTCCTATCTCTAATCTCCTCCAGCCCACAGCCTTCCGAGATCTCTGCGCTCCTCCAATTCTGGCCTCTTGTGTATCCCCAATTTTTATTGCTTCACAATTGGTAGCTCACCATCAGCTGCCTAGGACCTAAGCTCTGGAATTCCCTCCCTAACCCTCGCTGCCTCTCTAAGACGATCCTTAAAACCTACCTCTTTGACCAAGAAGTTGGTCACTTTCCTAATATCCCCTTATGTGGCTCGGTGTCAAATTTTGTCTGATAACCCTCCTGTGAAGCATCTTGGGATGTTTTACTATCTTAAAGGTGGTATGTAAATGAAAGTCGTTATCCTAAGAAGGTGGATTGCTTGAATCTTTTCTCGTTCTGTTGCTGTGTCTTGATAATGAATGTTATTTTATTCCCAGTCATATGCAAGATCAACTGCAGTTATGTCCATGGTGGGCTACATAATTGGACTTGGTGACAGACACTTGGATAATGTACTTATAGACATGACAACTGGAGAAGTGGTGCACATTGACTACAATGTTTGCTTTGAAAAAGGTACTTCTGCATATACTGTTGTTTTTTCTGTAGTGTCATATCCTGCTTTTTGTACGATAATAATTAACATTTTTTACTCTAAATATCTTTAGGCAAAAGCCTAAGAGTTCCTGAGAAGGTTCCATTCAGAATGACTCAGAATATTGAAACAGCACTTGGTGTGACTGGAGTTGAAGGATTGTTCAGACTTTCTTGTGAGCAGGTTAGTTTATTAGCTGAAAGTTACAGCAGTCGTATACTGCTGCATATATATTTATGAATCGATCACATCACCATAAAATGCTTGCAGACCCTGTCCAACTTCAGTCTCTTCCATCCAGCTTTTCTGTTCTTTTTGTTCCCTGTTAGGTAGTCCAAATAATGCGACGTGGCCGAGAGACCCTCTTGACATTGCTGGAAGCTTTTGTATATGATCCATTGGTGGATTGGACCGCAGGTGGTGAGATTGGATTTGCTGGTGCTGTGTATGGTGGAGGAGGCCAGCAAGCTGAGAGCAAACAGAGCAAGAGGGAGATGGAACGAGACATTACCCGCAGTCTCTTCTCTTCCAGGGTTGCTGAAATTAAGGTATCTAGCATTGAGAATAGTATATAATCTTCAAAAATAGCAAATCTTCACTTCGAATTCAAAGCTAGGAAATCCAACTTTTTTCAGCAGACATTTGAATTAGTAAATTGTTTAATATGCTTTAATCTATTTTGAGAAGGTTGAGATATACGGATCAAACCTCTTGGTCTTTGTCCTCGGGGAACGTCCATTTCCCTGGACAAAAAAGAAAGGACATGTTTATCCCCAACACCAAAAGCTTTGATTGGTCCCCTTGGATGACAAGTCCTGATTGGTCCCCTTGAAGGACAAGACACACCCAGCAGTTCGCGGGAATGTGTAATTCGATCCTTCCTGCCTATGTAATCGGCTACTTTGCAAAGTGTAATTCAAGCCATTCTGACTGCCTACTCCAGACAGAACAGAACTCACTTGGAACAGACAGGGCTCACCCTCGCAGCTTAAGACCTTCTCCCACCCCCCCGCAAACAAGTTCCTGCCCCCACTGCCCAAGTTCCTGACCTCCTTGCCCCCCTGCCTCCCACCCACCCCATGAAATAGATGAGGCATTGCGTGTGGGTCACGGATTATTAACAGGTTTATTGGATATGAAGTGAATAGTGGCAGCGTCATGACTTCTGGATTTCATCCAGTCCAATGATGTCACTTGCCACACACGCACCGAGCTTTCTGAGAAATCAACCCGGTCTAGGGGGAGGGATGGGAGAACATGGTGCGGGTGTGAAGGGGGTGGGGTTGGAAGAACGTGATCCGTCTCACCACCAAGCTCCCATTCTCACACTCATTTCTTCCCCCCCCCCCCCCCCCCCCCCCTTTAGTCCTGGATCACATTCTTGTCCATCCCCATTGTACTCTCCGTGCTCTTTACCGCAACCCCCCCCCCCCCCCCCCCCCCCCGAGCTCCTGGCCTCGCCCCTCCGATTCCTCCCTTCTCTCTCCAATACCCTCACCTCTGCCTTCCCCCCCCCTCACTATGATACCTTCCCCCCTCTGATTCTCCCTCTGACACCCGACCCCCCCCCCCCCCCCCTCCGATTGTTGGTGCAGATAACCACTTTGAAAAAGAAAAGAGTCGGACCTATTTTGAGTCTTTGCGCCCTTTTATGATGCACTAGGATTTCTGGGGCTTCCCATGGGGGGGGGGGGGGGGCAGGGTGGCGGCACGGAGGAGTGGGAAGGAGGTGCGCTGTGCTAGGCTTGCACCTGTAGTAGGCATGGACCTATCATAGAGATGTAAATGAGATGGAATGAGGCATTCCGAGCCTTCTGTCTTGATTTACCAAGATTCTGCTCGATTGGTACTTACACGCAGGATCACCCAGAAAAAGGTGGTTATGTAGGGACTGATTATCCTGACCATTGCGTCTGGTGCTGCCTATTTCCCCCTAGGGAACCCCCAGTGCAACTCAATAGACCTGTGGTTGTGCGTAAATTTGTTTTTCAGGCGCAAGGCCCAGTCAAAGGGTGGGCATTCCCCCGGGGTATAAAGTAAGCAGCACTACTTGGGCTTGGTCAGGTGCAGCACACTTTGGCTGTTCTGCACTTGTCCAGTTCTGGGGTAGTGAGAGGCCAGGAAAATTAGCTCCATAACAAACGCAACTCGAGTAACTACGAGTTAATTATATGTAGATGCTATGGAAATTATTTGCCACTGTGAAGGAAAATCCGCACACACTGAACTTTTACCTAGGATGCCAAGAGGACACCGTTAATTCCAGTCTATCTCCATGTCCAAAAGCGTAATTGTCCACTAAGGAGAATCAACCAATGCTGAGGTAGTTAATAAAGATTTAGGAAGGAGCTGCAGATTTGCTTTTTTTCTCTTAAATGTCTAAGCTTTGGATAGATATTGATTGAAACTTTAAGAAGGCTTTTGAGATCTTGTATGCACAGAGATGTAGCTTTAAAATAATTCTAAACTAAACTCAAAACGGGATAACTTGTTTCAATTTGAAGTGATGTGGTTTGACTTCTTAAACTGTGAACTGAATGTTGTGTTTTCTTAACGGTTTGAATTTTTGCTCCTTTCCCTCATCCCACACACACAAAAGGTGACCTGGTTTAAGAACAGGGATGATATGCTGGCTGTTATTCCTAAACTTGATACAAGCCTGGAGGATTATCTGAATCTCCAGGAACAGTTGACAAAAGTGGAGAAACTGCAGGGTAAATTGCTGGAGGAAATAGAATTTCTGGAAGGAGCTGATGATATTTCTGACCACCCGGCTCGCACATTGGAACAAAGGTATGTCTTTTTTTCAAAAAAAGTGAAAAGATTTTTTTAATTTAATCATCTTGCCAATTCTCCCCTCTCACTTGAAGGATTTGTTGCTTTTTGAGGTATTATGACTTAATTTCCTCTACATATACAGTATAAAATGTAACTGAATTTGCACGATGCCATATAGAGGTGCAATTTACATGCAGTTTTTCAGTTGTGTTGCTGAATTACTTGCTTTACAACAGCCATATTAAATTTAAAACTTATTTTTTTCACTGATCAGAAAACTTGCTGAAAGTTCTGTGACACTGAGAATTGTTTCAAAGATCTTGGTCACCACTAAGGATAACTCCAAGTTGACTATAACAAGCTTGATCTTGGGATCATCAGTCATTTTTAATTTTGCGTACTTGTGGAGTAAGCCCATCCATGTTCCAGTAGGTAGAATCATAGAAAGTTACAGCACGGAAGGAGGCCATTTCGGCCCATCGTGTCCGCGCCGACCAACAAAGAGCTATCCAGCCTAATCCCACTTCCCAGCTCTTGGTCCATAGCCCTGCAGGTTAGAGCACCCCAAGTGCACATCCAAGTACTTATTAAATGTGGTTAGGGTTCCTGCCTCTACCACCCTTTCAGGCAGTGAGTTCTAGACCCCCACAACCCTCTGGGTGAAGAAATTTCCCCTCAAAAACCCCTCTAAACCTTCTACCAATTACTTTAAATCTGTGCCCCCTGGTTTTTGACCCCTCTGCTAAGGGAAATAGGTCCTTTCCACTTCATGCCCCTCAATTTTATACACCTCCTACGGTCTCCCCGTAGCCGCCTCTGTTCCAAGGAAAACAGACCCAGCCTATCCAGTCTTTCCTCATAGCTAAGATTCTCTACTCCCGGCAACATCCTTTTAAATCTCCTCTGTACCCTCTCTAGTGCAATCACATCTTTCCTGTAATGTGGTGACCAGAACTGCACGCAGTACTCTAGCTGAGGCCTAACTAGTGTTTTATACAGTTGAAGCATAACCCCCCTGCTCTTGCCTTTATTAGCCATGGTATAGAATACAAGCATTCCGTATGCCTTCTTAACCACCTTATCTACCTGGCCTGCTACCTTCAGGGATCTGTGGACATGCACTCCAAGGTCCCTTTGTTCCTCTACACTACTCGGTGTCCTACCATTTAATGTGTATTCCCTTTCCTTGTCAGCCCTCCCCAAATGCATTACTTCACACTTCTCCGGATTGAATTCCATTTGCCACTGTTCTGCCCACCTGACCAATTTATTGATATCTTCCTGCAGTCTACAGCTTCCTTCAGTATCAACCACACAGCCGATTTTAGTGTCATCTGCAAACTTCTTAATCATGCCCACTATATTCAAGTCTAGATCATTGATATATACCACAAAAAGGAAGGGACCTAGTACTGAGCCCTGCGGAACCCCACTGGAAACAGCTTTCCAGTCACAAAAACACCCATCAACCATTACCCTCTGCTTCCTGCCTCCGAGCCAGTTTTGAATCCAACTTGACACTTTGCCCTGGATCCCATGGTCTTTTAACTTTGTGCCAGGTCTGCCATGTGGAACCTTATCAAAAGCCTTGCTAAAGTCCATATAAACTACATCAAATGTGCTACCCTCATCTACCCTCCTTGTTACCTCCTCAAAAAATTCCATCAAGTTTGTCAGACATGACCTTCCCTTAACAAGTCCATGCTGACTATCCTTGACGAATCCGTGCCTTTCTAAATGAAGATTTATCCTGTCCTTCAGAATTCTTTCCAATAATTTTCCCACGACCGAGGTTAGGCTGACTGGCCTGTAATTACTCGGTCTATCCTTTTCTCCCTCTTTTAAACAAGGGTACCACATTAGCAGTCCTCCGGCACCACACCTGAAGCCAGAGAGGATTGAAAAATGATGGTCAGGGCCTCCGCTATTTCCTCTTTTGCTTTGCTTAACAGCTTGGGATACATTTCATCCGGGCCTGGGGATTTATCCACTTTTAAAGCTGCTAAACCCCTTAATGCTTCCCCTCTCACTGTTTATTTCATCTAATACTTCACACACCTCCCCCCCCCCCCCCGATAGCAATGTCTGCTTTGCCCCTCTCCTTTGTGAGAACAGACGCAAAGTATTCATGAAGAACCCTACCGACGTCTCCTGCCTCCACACACAGATTACACTCATGATCTCTAATAGGCCCTACCCTTTCTTTAGTTATCCTCTTACTCTTAATATATTTATAAAACATCTTTGGGTTTTCCTTGATTTTACTTGCCAAGAATTTTTCATGCTCTCTCTTTCCTTTTTAATTGCACCCCTGCACTTTCTGTACTCCTCTAAAGATTCTGGAGTATTTAGCCCTCTGTATCTGTCATACACCTCCCCTTTTTTTCTTTATCCTACCTTGTATGGCTCTAGATTTGTTCGTCCCACCTTTTTTTCTTTAAGGGCACATATTTGGTCTGAACCCTCCCGATCTCCTTGAATGCCTCCCACTGCTCTGACACCGATTTACCTTCAAGTAGCTGTTTCCAGTCCACTGTGGCTAAATCCCCTCTGAGCTTAGCAAAATTTGCTTTTCCCTAATTTAGAATTTTTATTCCTGGTCTATCCTTTTCCTTTTCCATAACTGCCTTAAATCTAACCGAATTATGGTCACTAGCACCAAAATACTCCCCCACTGATGCACCTTCTACCTGCCCAGCTTCATTCCTGAAAACTAAGTCCAGAACCGCCCCCTCCCTTGTTGGGCTTGCTACATACTGGCTAAAAAAGTTCTCCTGGATGAATTTTAGGAATTCCGCGCCCTCTATACCCTTCACATTAATTTTATCCCAGTTAATATTGGGGTAGTTGAAATCCCCTACTATTACTGCCCTATAGTTTTTGCATGTCTCAGAAATTTGTCTACATATTTGTTCTTCTAACTCCCTCTGTAGGCATCTGTAGTACACTCCCAGCAGTGTGATCGCTCCTTTTTTGTTTTTCAGTACGACCCATATGGCCTCGTTTGATGATACCTCCAACATATCATCCCTCCTCACAGCTGTAATAGTTTCTTTAATCAATACTGCGACCCCCCCACTTTTTATCTCCCCCTCTATCCCATCTGACAATCCTGCAACCAGGAATGTTGAACTGCCATACCTGCCCCTCTTTCAGCCACGTCTCTCTAATAGCTATAATATCATAGTCCCAAGTATCTACCTGTGCCCTCAGCTCATTTGCCTTGTTTGCTATACTCCTTGCATTGAAGTATATAC
Source organism: Somniosus microcephalus (assembly GCF_052327205.1). Lineage (NCBI taxonomy): Eukaryota > Metazoa > Chordata > Chondrichthyes > Squaliformes > Somniosidae > Somniosus > Somniosus microcephalus. Next base: position 65,930,275 of record NC_140997.1, on the reverse strand, counting down.
CATTTAGTACAGGCAAACCTCCTTGTTAACTACTATCTAGTCCTCGATTCCTCTGTCCTTCCAATTTACTTTCTACGTTTTTGTTTTCCAATTCCAGTTTTTCTTCCCTCCCTATTGACTCTATACTTAGGTTCCCAATCCCCTGCCAAGCTAGTTTAAACCCTCCCCAACAGCACTAGCAAACCCTCCCACAAGGATATTGGTCCCGTTCCCATTGAGGTGCAACCCGTCTGGCTTGTAGAGGTCGCACTTCCCCCAGAAACTGTTCCAATTCCTCAGGAATCTAAAGCCCTCCCTCCTACACCATCTCTCCAGCCACGCATTCATCTGCTCTATCTTCCTATTTCTGTACTCACTAGCACGTGGCACTGGTAGTAATCCAGAGATTACTACCTTTTGAGGTCCTGCTTTTTAACCTCTTTCCTAGCTCCCTAAACTCTGCCTGCAGGACCTCATCCCTCTTCCTACCTATGTCGTTGGTACTGATATGGACCACGACCTCTGGCTGTTCACCCTCCCCCCTCAGAATGCCCTGCAGCAATTCAGTGACATCCTTGACCCTGGAACCAGGGAGGCAACATAGCATCCTGGAGTCACGTCTGCGGCCGCAGAAACGCCTGTCTGCTCCCCTAACTATTGAATCCCCTATCACTATTGCTCTCCCTCTCCTCTTACCACCCCCACCCCCCCCTCGCCTGTGCAGCTGAGCTTTCCATGGTGTTGTGGATTTGGCTCTGGCTGCACTCCCCAGAGGAACCATCGCCTTCACCAGTACTCAGCGCCGAATACTGGTTGGTGAGCAAGATGGGCTCAGGGGACTCCTGCACTACCTGTCTGGTCCTCCTGCACTCCGTCTGTCTGGTGGTCACCCATTCCCTCTCTGCCTGCACACTCTTAAGCTGCGGGGTGACCACCTCCCGAAACGTGCTATCCACGTAGCTCTCAGCCTCGCGGATGCACAGCAGTGATTGCAGCCGCAGCTCAAGCTCCGTAACCCGGAGCTCAAGCTGCTGTAGCTGGCGACACTTCCCGCACATGTGCTCGTCCAGACCACAGGAGATGTCCAGGATTTCCCACATGGCACAGGATGTGCATTCCACGGGTGTGAGCTGCCCTGCCATACCTCTAATTAACAGACTATTTACTAACCTAGCTGGAACAAACTTAAGAAAGCCAAGTAAAAACACTTGCCAGATACTCGCCAATCAGCTCCCTCTTTTTGAACGTTTAGTTTTTAATCCCAGCTCTTAATTTAAACCAATGCCCAAGATGGAGAGAAATACTGACCAACCAATCACTTCCCTGCTTTCTTGTGACATCACTCCTTGTTTTTGTTGTCCGGTCCGCTGCCTCCGCTCTCTCTGCCGCGCTCTTTATATTCTCAGGCTCTGCTCTCGCTCCCTCTTGGGTCTGCTGCCTCCGCAAATCTGTTTGATATCCTTCCTGGGTGGAACTATAAGAAGTGGAAGTTTTTAAATGCAGCAGAACTTAGAATCCAATGGAAAATATTTCTTGTAATTAAATAAATGGGAAGAATACATAAAGAAAATGCCTTCTTTACTTCAGTGCTTATCTTAGAAACTTGAACTGTTATTTGAAAAACTGTCTCTATTTGAAAGATTGCTTTATCAGTAAAATGCCCAAGTAATCATGCTTGATACTGAGATCATAACCTGCACAAAGACAAAATGTGTAGTGTATTTTACAGTTAAAATTCCTACTTAATAACCTCTCAGAACCCAAGTGGGAGGTCAGTATTTAATCCTCCGGTACAGATAGCTTAACTGAACATATCTTTTTTTTTTGCTAAAGTATGTTTTTCCCTTTCTTCTGCTCCTTTTTTCCCTCTCCTGACGGTGCTGCCTCGTGCTTGGGTACCATACCCAAATAGTGGGTGTTGCAGGCTATTCTATCATGAAGGTATTACAGCTGAACTCCATTTTGGCCCTGCCCTTGTTAATGCACATTTTACATCAAGGATCCTAATTACCCCTGTTTTGTTTTTTAATTCCTGAGATGTGGGCGTCACTGGCAAGGCCAGCATTTTATCCTCAGATAATGAAGCAGTCCATGCCCGCAGGCAACAAGACCTGGACGACGTTCAGGCTTGGGCTGATAAGCGGCAGCTAATATTTGTGCCACAGAAGTGCCAGGCAATGACTATCTCCAACAAGCGAGAGTCTAAACACTGCCCCATGACATTCAATGGCATTACCATCACCGAATCCCCCACCATCAACATCCTGGGGGTCACCATTGACCAGAAACTTAACTGGACCAGCCGCATAAATACTGTGGCAACAAGAGCAGGTCAGAGGCTAGGTATTCTGCGGTGAGTGTCTCGCCTCCTGACTCCCCCAAAGCCTTTCCACCATCTACAAGGCACAAGTAAGGAGTGTGATGGAATACTCTTCACTTGCCTGGATGAGTGCAGCTCCAACAACACGCAAGAAGCTCGACACCATCCAGGACAAAGCAACCTGCTTGATTGGCACCCCCTCTACCACCTTAAACACCCACTCCCTCCACCACCAGCGTACCATGGCTGCCATGTGTACCATCTACAAGATGCACTGCAGCAGCTCGCCAAGGCTTCTTCGGCAGCACCTCCGCAAATCCGCAACCTCTTCCACCTAGAAGGACAAGGGCAGCAGATGCATGGGAACACCACCACCTCCAAGTTCCCCTCCAAGTCGCACATCATCCTGACTTGGAAGTATATCGCCGTTCCTTCATCGTCGCTGGGTCAAAATCCTGGAGCTCCCTACCTAACGGCACTGTTGCGAGTACCTTCACCACACTGATCGCAGCGGTTCAAGAAGGCGGCTCACCCCCACCTTCTCGAGGGCAATTAGGGATGGGCAATAAATGCTGGCTTTGCCAGCGACGCCCACATCCCATAAAAATTAAGAATAAAAAAAAAATGATTGCCCATCCCTAATTGCCCTTCCTCTGAACTGAAATATTTTACTTTCTATCTCGTTATCTGCATCTTTCCCATTGCACGACCTAACAAAGTGGAAATGAGGAAATACAATTTTTCAAGGAAAAATAATAATTTTACCTTTTTTGTTATCGTACAAAGTTTTGCTGTTGGTAACTAAGGTTACATTCGGTTGAAGGTTTTCTTGTCTTACTGGTAGAATTGCTGAAATAACATAGGAAGTGAATAGTTTTTATTGCTTTCCATACTATAACTGTTTGTCTTGCATTTAGATATTCAGAACATACCCAGCTCCAGTCTCAGCAGCTGGCTGTACAGGATGCTATTCAGGTGAAGTTGAATGACTTTGAACAGTGGATTACACAATATCAGGCTGCCTTTTCAAGTCTAGAAGCCACACAGCTTGCAAGTCTGCTTCAGGATATCAGTACTCCACTGGACCTAGGTAATGGCCATTCACTGACAAACTTCAACAATTGGACATATAGCGTGCCACAAATAACATTCCAAATGTAGACTTTCTTGTCATGTAGAGTGGACTAAAGTTTTGTATTATAGAACAAGATCATGAAGCCCAGGATTAGTTCCACTTGTGTGAGCCTAAATACTGTCTGAATGCACCTTTGATTTCCATTTAGGATAGTGGGTATATTGGGAATTTTCCTCAGTGTGTGTGAAGTTTGGAATTGGTGACAGAACTCCTAATGCTGTGATCCTGCCACTAATAACCTGGAATGGATAAACTGAGCACACTACAAATGCACCTTACACCCACCTGTAAACCTGATTACATTTCCCGGACAATATGTGGTGTCGACAGATATTTCTGCTCACTATTGCTTGTTTTCATTTCAGATACTACGGAACATTAGACTGGGGGTGATTGGGAATTATTGTCCTAACTCTTTTTATAAAAAAAAAGTATATAAAACTTAAAGCAATGCCCTTGGGCAAATGGTGGTACATTTAAGCTTCCTAGGGGGAGAAATTGGGTGAGTAGCGCCTAAAGAGGCAGGCAGTGGCTGTAGCGCCACTGGCTGCGCCTCCCGCGATATTGAGTTGGGGCGATAATGGTGGCGTTAGTCTTTTGCGCTGCGCCGCCACCGATGACGTCATCGGTGTGCGCAGCGCCCCGTTCGCGATATTTGGTAGCGAACGCCGCAGTTGCGCCGTTCGCTACCCGCGCCCGGTTCACGGGGCCTTACTGTGCCGGCCGCGGCGCAAGTTAAGGTGGAGGTGCAGGGTGGCCGCCTTTTTCGGCAGCCGCCTGCCAGCACCTCCGTCCCCGGCCTCCTACCCCCCCCCCCCCCCCCCCAAAACGGCATTGCCGGCTGTTTCCCGAGAGCCTGGCACTTCTCCTTGGTGCCGGACTCGTTTGCCGGCACTCGCGATCGGGGTTCGCGCTGTTGCAGGCACCTCCCCCTTAACAGTGGGATGGTGTGGAGATGCCGGAGTTGGACTGGGGTGGACAAATGTAAGAAGTCACACAACACCAGGTTATAGTCCAACAGCTTTATTTGAAATCACAAGCTTTCGGAGCGCTGCTCCTTCTTCAGGTGAAGTGGAGAAATGCATAAAGACACAGCTTATATAGTCAGAGAATCATGTCAGATGTTTACAGGTAACCTTTCCAACTGCCATTTATCACACCTTGGTAGAGAGATAATCACAGCAGTCAAAGGTGTGAATGGTGTCCAAACAGGTCAGTCAGGGAAACATTACATCAAAGAACAATGAGGTGGGGTCACAAGGGGTCAAATATTGCAGATGCTGGGGTCTGTATGGAAAAACAAAAAAACAGACAAAAAACATTTTTTTTGGCTGGAAATCACAGCAGGTCCGGCCGCATATGTGTAGAGAGAACAAGCCAATGTCGAGTCGAGTCTGGATGACCCTGCGTCAGGTGGGGTTACATGTAGCGTGACATGAACCCAAGATCTCTGTTGAGGCCGTCCTCATGGGTGCGGAACTTGGCTATCAGTTTCTGCTCGACGATTTTGCGTTGTGTGTCTCGAAGGCCGCCTTGGAGAATGCTTACCCGAAGATCGGAGGCTGAATGTCCTTGACTGCTGAAGTGTTCCCCGACTGGGAGGGAACACTCCTGCCTGGTGATTGTTGCGCGGTGTCCGTTCATCCGTTGTCGCAGTGTCTGCATGGTCTCGCCGATGTACCATGCTCCGGGGCATCCTTTCCTGCAACGTATGAGGTAGACAACGTTGGCCGAGTCACATGAGTATGTACCATGTACCTGGTGGGTGGTGTCCTCACGTGTGATGATGGTATCTGTGTTGATGATCTGGCATGTCTTGCAGAGGTTGCTGTGGCAGGGTTGTGTGGTGTCGTGGTCGCTGTTCTCCTGAAAGCTGGGTAATTTGCTGCGAATGATGGTCTGCTTGAGGTTAGGCGGCTGTTTGAAAGCGAGTAGTGGAGGCGTGGGGATGGCCTTAGCGAGGTGTTCGTCGTCATCGATGACATGTTGAAGGCTGCGAAGAACATGGCGTAGTTTCTCCGCTCCGGGGAAGTACTGGACGACGAAGGGTACTCTGTTGGTTGTGTCCCGTGTTTGTCTTCTGAGGAGGTCTATGCGATTTTTCGCTGTGGCCCGTCGGAACTGTCGATCGACGAGTCGGGCGTCATATCCCGTTCTTACAAGGGCGTCTTTCAGTGTCTGTAGGTGTCCATCGCGTTCCTCCTCGTCTGAGCAGATCCTGTGTATTCGCAGGGCTTGTCCATAGGGGATGGCTTCTTTAACGTGGTTAGGGTGGAAGCTGGAGAAGTGAAGCATCGTGAGGTTGTCCGTGGGCTTGCGGTAGAGTGAAGTGCTGAGGTGTCCGTCTTTGATGGAGATTCGTGTGTCCAGGAATGAGACCGATTCTGAGGAGTAGTCCATGGTGAGTTTGATGGTGGGATGGAACTTGTTGATGTTATCGTGTAGTCTTTTCAGTGATTCTTCGCCGTGGGTCCATAGGAAGAAAATGTCGTCGATGTATCTGGTGTATAGCGTTGGTTGGAGGTCCTGTGCAGCGAAGAAGTCTTGCTCGAACTTGTACATGAAGATGTTTGCGTATTGGGGTGCGAATTTGGTCCCCATGGCTGTTCCGTGTGTTTGGGTAAAGAACTGGTTGTCGAAGGTGAAGACATTGTGGTCAAGGATGAAGCGGATAAGTTGTAGGATGGCGTCTGGAGATTGGCTGTTGTTGGTGTTGAGTACTGAGGCTGTCGCAGCGATGCCGTCATCGTGGGGGATACTGGTGTAGAGTGCCGAGACGTCCATCGTGGCGAGGAGTGTTCCTGGTTCAACTGGTCCGTGGGTGCTGAGTTTCTGTAAGAAGTCTGTAGTGTCGCGACAGAAGCTGGGGGTTCCCTGTACGATGGGTTTCAGGATGCCCTCGACATATCCAGAGAGGTTCTCACACACGGTTCCGTTGCCTGATGCGATAGGACGTCCAGGTGTGTTGGCTTTGTGTATCTTTGGGAGGCAGTAGAAGTCTCCCACGCGGGGAGTACGTGGGATGAGAGCATGTAGGATGCTTTGAAGGTCTGGATCGAAGGTTTTGATCAGTCTGTTGAGTTGGCGGGTGTGTTCTTTGGTCGGATCTGCGGGTAACTAGTGTTCCTGGTTGTCCAGTTGTCGGTATACTTCTTTGCAATAGTCCGTTCTGTTCTGTATGACGATGGCACCTCCTTTGTCTGCTGGTTTGATGACGATGTTGCGGTTGGTCTTGAGAGCGTGGATGGCGTTGCGTTGTGCTCGGGTGACATTCTGGACTGTCTTGTGAGTGCGGCTGATGAATCTGGCGTTGATGCATCTCCTGACAGCTTGAGCATACATGTCAAGCTTAGGGCAGCGACCCTCCGGAGGGGTCCAATTTGACTCTTCTTCGGTTGCTGCACTGCGGATCCCTCTGTCTGCTGTTCCAGATCATTGATTGTCTCATTGGGTTCGCTGCTGACATCTTGGGATTTGTGGAAGAATTCCCGGAGCCTCATTCTCCTGATGAATTCCTCTGCGTCTGCCGCGAGACCGATGGGGTCCATTTTGGTGGTGGGGCAGAAATCGTCGAGCAGAAACTGATAGCCAAGTTCCGCACCCATGAGGACGGCCTCAACCGAGATCTTGGGTTCATGTCACGCTACATGTAACCCCACCTGACGCAGGGTCATCCAGACTCGAGTCGACATTGGCTTGTTCTCTCTACACAGATGCGGCCGGACCTGCTGTGATTTCCAGCCAAAGAAAATGTTTTGTCTTTTTTTGTTTTTCATACAGACCCCAGCATCTGCAATATTTGACCCCTTGTGACCCCACCTCATTGTTCTTTGATGTAATGTTTCCCTGACTGACCTGTTTGGACACCATTCACACCTTTGACTGCTGTGATTATCTCTCTGCCGAGGTGTGATAAATGGCAGTTGGAAAGGTTACCTGTAAACATCTGACATGATTCTCTGACTATATAAGCTGTGTCTTTATGCATTTCTCCACTTCACCTGAAGAAGGAGCAGCGCTCCAAAAGCATGTGATTTCAAATAAAGCTGTTGGACTATAACCTGGTGTTGTGTGACTTCTTACATTTATTAACAGTGGGAGGAAGACCTGCAGTACCGCAGTGTGCCGTGGCGCTGCGGCACGTTGCGCTGCGATATTCAGTTTCAGCGCCCTAAGAGGGACGCGGAGCGCCTCGCCCCGTGTCCCTCGAGGGGCAATGAAACTGAATATCTGACGATCGCTAAAGCCTCGAACGCTGCGCTAAATCCTGCGCTCAGGCGACTTTTGCGCCACTTTGGCGCCCCAACCCAATTTCTAGGCCCTTATCTTTTAATTGCTAAATATAAAAATAAATGTCTTTCTGGTTTGAACTTTTTCTTCCCTTGTTTTAACATAGGGGCTCCAAGCTATGTACCAGCTACGACCTTTCTCCAGAACGCAGGCCAGGCACACCTGATCAGCCAATGTGAACAGTTGGAAGGAGAGGTTGGCGCACTGCTACAGCAACGTCGTACCATCTTGCGTGGCTGCCTGGAACAGCTGCACAGCTATGCCGCTGTGGCTCTGCAGTATCCAAAGGCGGTCTTCCAGAAGCATAGGATGGAGCAGTGGAAAACATGGATGCAAGAACTGATTTGTGACATGACGGTGGAACACTGTCAGGAACTGTATAGAAAGTGAGTACAATGTGAAGTATGGTCGCAAGTTAAAATGGAAATTGAATTGAGCTTGCCAGCTAATTCATCTATTGTGGCCACTCAACATGGATGGAATAGAATTATCTGTGCTGTATTAGCTGATCTCTGGAGTTATAGTTGGGATCTTTCTATTGGCCTCTGAGCTAAAGGAAAAATCAGCCATGGTGCCCACTCCTGTTCACTGTCCAGTGATTTCTGCTGTAAAGTATGCATTTAAGGACATTAGTTGAGGACTGAAGAGATGTGGTTGTAAAATCCTATGGTCAAAGAGTGACACTCAAGTTTGTAGCCACACATGAGGAATGGCCACTTGAGAGAGGTGCCAGAGGGCTATGAGTACCTGGCGAATTGTACCTCCATGTATGCCCAAATGTTCTCTTGCAAGGGAATTGGGAAAGTTATAAAGACTTCTGTAATCATCTGACTTTCTGCTGTTTTTTTTAAACACACTATTTTCTTTGTCTAGATCTTTGATACATAGGAGCAGGAGAAGGCTATTCAGCTCCTCGAGCCAGTTCCGCTATTCAATGAGATCATGGCTGATCTGTATCCTAACTCCACCCACCCACCTTGGCTCCATATCCCTTAATACCCATGACTAGCAAAAATCTGTCGATCTCATTTAAAGTTATTAATTGAGCCAGCATCTGCTTTATGTGGGAGTGTGTTCCACACTTCTACCACCCTTTGTGTGAAGTGTTTTGTAACTTTTCCTGAATGACCTGGCTCTAATTTTAAGGTTATGTCCCCTTGTCCTAGACTCCCCCACCAGCAGATAAGGTTTCTCTATCTACCCTAAAATTCTGAAACCTCAATCTTTAGTCAGAAGTGCTTAGTGGCTGATCCATATCGGCCTCCTCCTGAGGTCTCCACCATCACAGAAGCCAGTCTACAGCCAATTTTATTCATTCCACGTGATATCAAGAAATGGCTGAGCGCACTGGATACAGCAAAGTCCTTGGGCCCTGACAACATCCCGGCTGTTGAACTGAAGACTTTTGCTCCAGAACTAGCCGCGCCTCTAGCCAAACTGTTCCAGTACAGCTACAACGCTGGCATTTATCCGACAATGTGGAAAGCTGCCCAGGTATGTCCTGTCTACAAAAAGCAGGACAAATCCAATCCGGCCAATTACCGCCCCATCAGTCTACTCTCAATCATCAGCAAAATGATGGAAGGTGTCATCGACAGTGCTATCAAGCGGCACTTACTCACCAATAACCTGCTCACTGGTGCCCAGTTTGGGTTCCGACCACTCGGCTCCCGACCTCATTACAGCCTTGGTCCAAACATGGACAAAGGAGCTGAATTCCAGAAGTGAGGCGAGAGTGACTGCCCTTGACATCAAGGCAGCATTGGAACGAGTGTGGCATGAAGGAGCCCTAGTAAAACTGAAGTCAAGGGGAATCAGCGGTGGGGGGGGGTGGAGACTCTCCACTGGCTGGAGTCATACCTAGCACAAAGGAAGATGGTTGTGGTGGTTGAAGGTCAATTATCACAGCCCCAGGAAATTCCTGCAGGAGTTCCTCAGGGCAGTGTCCTAGGCCCAACCATCTTCAGCTGCTTCATTAATGACCTTCTCTCCAACATAAGGCCAGAAATGGGGATGTTCACTGATGACTGCACAGTGTTCAGTGCCATTCACAACTCCTAGTAGGTATTCTGCAGGGTGTGTCTCGCCTCCTGACTCCCCAAAGCCTTTCCACCATCTACAAGGCACACGTCAGGAGTGTGATGAAATACTCTCCACTTGCCTGGATGAGTGCAGCTCCAACAACACTCGACTCAACACCATCCAGGACAAAGCAGCCTGCTTGATTGGCACCCCATCCACCGCCTTAAACATTCACTCCCTCCACCACCGGCATACTGTGGCTGCAGTGTGTACCATCTACAAGATGCACTGCAGCAACTCGCCAAGGCTTCTTCGGCAGCACCTCCCAAACCCGCGAACTCTACCACCTAGAAGGACATGGGCAGCAGGCACATGGGAACACCACCACCTCCAAGTTTCCCTCCAAGTCACACGCCATCCTGATTTAGAAGTATATCGCTGATCCTTCATCGGCGCTGGGTCAAAATCCTGGAACTCCCTCCTTAACAGCACTGTGGGAGTATCTTCACCACATGGACTGCAGCGGTTCAAGAAGGCAGCTCACCACCACCTTCTCAAGGGCAATTAGGGATGGGCAATAAATGCTGGCCTTGCCAGCGATGCCCAAATCCCATAAACAAATTTTTTTTTTTTTTAAAAAGTCAGACCACCCAGTTAACCTTCTGTATTCCAGGGAATACAAGCCTAGTTTATGTAATCTCTCCTCATAATTTAACCCTTGGAATCCTGGTAACATGCTGATGAATCTGCGCTGCAATCCTTCCAAGGCCAATAGATCCTTTCTAAGGTGCGGTGCCCAGAACTGTACGCAGTACTCCAGGTGTGGTCTAATTAGAGCTTTATATAACTGTAACAAAACCGCCTCCCCTTTATATTCTAACCCTCTAGATATAAAGGCTAACATTCCATTCACCTTTCTAATTATTTTTTGTACCTGACTACTACATTTTAGTAATCTGTGTACATGAACTCCTAAATCCCTTTGGGCCTCCACTGCTCCTAGCTATTCACCATACTCGGATCTATTCTTTTTTGGTCCAAAATGGATAATCTCTCACTTGCCTGCATTGAAATCCATTTTCCACAGTTTTGCCCACTCACTTAATCTATCAATGTCTCTTTGTAATTTTATGCTCCAGTCTACACTACTTACTATGCCACCAATCTTTGTGTCATCGCCAAACTTGGATATATGGCTCTCTGACCTGGTACTAAAACCCTTTTACAGTTCCATGTGCAGAATAGATTTGTTGTAGATTTTTTTAAAAGACACATTGTGGTCCAGAATTTCATATAAAGATGTCCTTGAAACACATTATACTTGGTAGATAGCACCAGGTGGGAATGATTGACTGGATCACAAATCTCAGAAGAAATACAGTTTGACTTGACAAGTGGATCTAGTGCAGGACCATTCTAGGCAGTGGACCAGTAAACTACAACCATATGTTATAAAGTTAAATGTAGAAATGTCTTTACTGTATGCAACATTGACATGTTTGTTTTCTAGGTATGAGATACAATATGCTCCCCAGCAGCCCCCAACAGTATGTCAGTTCATAACTGCTACTGAGATGACACTTCAACATTTTGCAGCAGATGTTAACAGCCGGTTAATCAGACAGGTTGAGCGCCTGAAGCAAGAATCAGTAACTCTACCTGTTTGTGAAGAGCAGTTGAAGGAAATTGAACGCTGCATAAAAGTTTTCCTCCATGAAAATGGCGATGAGGGATCCTTAAGTCTTGCTAGTGTCATAATCTCTGCCCTTTGCACGTTAACAAGGTATAGTCTGTCGTACTATAGATGTTAGCTGTGGCAAATGAAGACCCTATAGAAGTTATAGCTTATCTTATGAATTGGTCTGTCTTAAACTGCCTTTTTTTTAAAAAGTTGTATTAATGGTGGTCTTCATCCAAATGTGTCATTTTTATTTTGTCAAATATGCTATTTTTAACAGGAAAATAATTTGACACGTGAAAACAGTTGGTTTGAGTACCTGATGTTCTTGACTTTTTTTTAAAACAAAATTGTGGCTGCCATCACTGTAGCTTAGATCTCATCTTGTACATAGTAATTAGATTAAAATGTGAGGTTTGACACAGTTGTAAATAATTTGTGCCTGTAGTAAGTTCTTGATGGCTAGTATACACATCTAGAACTGTTTGTTATGTTGTAGGCGGAACCTTATGATGGAGGGTGCTGCCTCGAGTGCTGGGGAACAGCTGGTTGATCTGACTTCCAGAGATGGGGCTTGGTTTTTAGAGGAGCTCTGTAGTATGAGTGGCAATGTTACCTGTCTTGTACAGCTTCTTGAGCAATGCCAGCTGGTTCCACAGGATCTTGACATCCCAAACCCTATGGAAGCATCGGAAGCAGTTTATTTGGCTAATGGAGTGTACACTTCTCTGCAGGTTAGTGTGGCTCAGGGAATTTTTTGGGGTGTCAGTGTTCTAGTAACTTAATTAAAATAGCTTACCCTTTTGTTAACACTGGATATGATTTTCAACAGGAACTAAACACCAACTTCAGACAGATTATCTTTCCAGAAGCCCTTAGATGCATGATGAAAGGAGAAAATACTTTGCAGAACATGCTTAATGAACTGGATAGTATTATTGAACAGACAACTGATGGGGTTTCTTTGCAAATGCTCATAGATTCTCTGCAGGCTTATCTGAGAAATGCTGCTATGGGAATGGAGGAGGAAACCAATGCCCATTATATTGATGTCACCAGGTAAATGAATAATTGCTTAAAGCATTCTACATGATGCAAGTATTTTAAGTTTAACAGAAGAAAATATGAGCTGTATTTAACGGTGCAACAAATCACTGTTGTGGTAGCACGTCCAGTTTAAATTTTCCAGTTGAAATTAGCCAACGTGCATTTAGTTTGGCAGGTTTTTGACTTGAAGCAAGACTCATGATCTGTGTCTTTAGCTGTTGTAAATGTAACACTAATACATTTTGAGTGATTTGCATATGCTACTATGGGAATACTCAACTAATGTGACTGGAGGTCTATTGACCCAAATTGGTGATGCTGGCATTTGGAGTTCCAAAATAAAAGATTTGTTACTTGTATTCCATAGTACAATTTTAAGCCCGGTTCACAGAGGCTCTCTTTACTTAACTCCCACCTAATTCTTCCCTCTCTGATTTTCCCCTCACCAGTCTGCTGTTTGAATAGCCTAGTCTAAAGTATACTTTATAGCTAAAAAGACAAAGTAGCTGGATGCATTTTTTGTCCCTTTTTGTTGTCAATTATTTTATTTCCTGGGAAACTTGCTAGTTGAAGCATGTTTCTGCAGCTATTGGAATTTTATAGAGGGGTTTGGTGAACTTGATGGCCAAGACCATAACCTAAAGAATCATCCATTGAATGGCATGTGTAGGAGTGTAGTTGGTTTACTCCCAGATTAATCAATAACCTTTTTTGCTTTTTAACTCAAATTGGTAAGAATCTTGCATTTAAAATGTGGTCCCAAAGCTAGCTACACTTAACGATGACATATAGTGGGCATGCTTTGTAGAGGTTAGTTTGACTGATGTTACCAGAGATTAAATGATTTCTTGAGCTGTAATAACTTGGAAAATATGAGATAATGTTGAATCTATGCAGCTGTTTGGGGAACTTGCCCTCTGGTAATGCATAATGGAAACTTGAAAGATTCCCATTTAAAATTAATGGTCAATAAAATTGTGGGCAGCGTGTGGCTGAATTTTCCGATACGCCTTGCAGGCGAGGCTTCCTGTTGATGTTGGACTTTTAAAATGACCCCTGTAATTATAACTACATTGTGTTCTTGTTAGACGAGGAGGAAATTGGAGCACCTTGAAACAGATCGTCTTCCACCGTTGCCGCCACCACCTACAACACAATCCCGTCACTAAATAAATGCTTCTTTTGCCACTTTCCAGAGGGACCATTCTCTCTGCAGTATTCTTATTCACTCTTTCACCAGCCCAACTTTGAGCTGTCCTTCCTCTAGCACCTTCCTGTGCACCACAGATGTACCATTTGTCCATTCACTGCCTCCCACATCTTTGTTTAGGACCCTAAGCACTCCTTCCATATGAGACAGCCATTTGCGTGTACTTGCTCCAGTCGCGTATACTGTGTTCACTGCTCATAGCATTGACTACGTTGGCGAGACCAAACGCAGTTTAGGTGGCTGCTTTTCTGAACACCTTGCTCTGTCAGCCTAACCGAGGTCCCTACGGGTTGTTATTTTTTAAGCACCGTGGGACGTTTTACTATCTTAGAGGCACTATACAAATACAAGTTGTACTTTTAACCCTCTCTTCCATCCCAAAGCGCCCTGTCTTTTGGCCTCCTGCACTGTTCCGACCAAGCTCAACAGAACCTTCAGGAACAGTAACTTCCATTACTGCTGGGCACCTTTGAGCTCTCTGGACTAACTATCAACTTCCACTTCAACCCTTAGCTATCTACTCCATTTTTCTTGACAGCAGAAGTGCTGGTGATGTGGGAAGGGTCTGCTGGTGTTCAGAACAAGGAGGCATGTTGATATTTGATTTGGAGATTCTTTGTCAGAACACGGTGGGGGTGGGGTGCTTGGCGTCCATCCTGTTTACCTGTTTTTCTCTCTCTCTCTGGTGGGCCCACTGTGGTTTTTCTCACTTGTTCTGATTTAATTTCAGACCTGGTAATGCAGGTTTCTGTGGTTTTCTCTCGGGAGGACCTCTTACTGCCTTTGCTATTTGCATGTTATTTTTTTTCTTTTATATGCCTTTAATTTATTTAATGCTTTTTTTTTCGAATGTCTTAACTGAGCTTTTACATCAAACATTCTCCTACTTTTAAGCAGATTACAGGTCATTCACCAATTGACTTGCTCTGCTTGGAATATCTTTGTTTGCTTTCTTCTCCTCACCGGCCCGTTTCTGATTCTATGCAAATGTTTGCTCATCAGTTATTTTTCAGTCCTGAAGAAGGGCCTGCCTGAATTTTCTGTTCACTGACGCTCACTGTCTTGCTGTGTGTTTCCAGTTGAAACATAGGAGCAGGAGTAGGGCATTTGGCCCTTCGAGCCTGCTCCACCATTCAATATGATCATGGCTGATCCTCTATCTCTATCATATTCCCGCTCTCTCCCCATACCCCTTGACGCCTTTTGCGTCTAGAAATCTATCGATCTCCTTCTTAAATATATTCAGTGACTTTGCCTCCACAGCCTTCTGTGGTAGAGAACTCCACAGGTTCACCACCCTCTGAGCGAAGAAATTTCTCATCTCAGTCCTAAATGTCCTACCCCGTATCCTGAGACTGTGACCCCGCGTTCTAGAGCCCTTAGCCAGGGGAAACATCCTCCCTGCATCCAGTCTGTCTAGCCATGTCAGAATTTTATACGTTTCAATGAGATCCCCTCTCATTCTTCTAAACTCTAGTGAATACACGCCTAGTCGGCCCAATCTCTCCTGATACGAATTAGTCTGGTGAACCTTTTGTTTGTTTTATGAGGAAATAGGTTTGATTATTTATGGGTCTAATGTTTTCATTCTTTGAAAGCAGTTCAACCTCTACATAGCTCCTACCTAATCCTTTGACTGGATACTGCTCAGTTGTTTGAATTTTCCCTGTGTTCCATTGCTTGCATTGTCGCTCTGCTGCCTTCTGTGGCCAAAACCGTGTGGTGTCCAGGATAATGTGCAGCTTATCAAAATGGTTATGTAAATATGCAAGTTTCTTTAAAAAGACAATGGTCTGGATTTTGCATTTTAAAAATAACGGTGAGACTATCAGCGCTCGCAGTTAGTTATTGAGGTGTAAATTGGACAGCAGCTTCCGGCGACCGCACATGTGGAGTTAAACATAGAAATCAGGAAGTTGCTGTCTGAGTTGCCCTGCTCCTCCACAAGCTTCGCTACACCGGTATCTCGCCCAGAGACTCAGCACTGAAATACATGATGGGTGTGAAGTTGCTGTACTTAGCTACTAGATACCCACTAAACTTGCCAGGAAAGGTTAGGGCTTGGCCATTCAAGTGTAAGTAAATTTTTAACATCGTGATAAGTCTTGATTACTGCCAAACAACACCTCTAGCACTGAAAATTAACCTTCACTAGTGTGGCGTCTCATTCCTTCAGATTTTAATTACTGAATTTTGTTTTAATTACAGTTTCACTCTGTCCCTTTTTATCTCTCAATCCCATCTTTATTTATTTTGCTTTCTGTGCATGATTTGAAATTGAATGAACTATTCTAACTTGTACTTCCTGGTTTAGCCTCTGCGTGCCTCAGTAAGGATTCTTCAATCTGATTGGTTAAGCAGATGCACAGTTGCTTGCCACGCTCACACAGGTCCCAGATCCCCTGTAGAGGGCGCCACACTATTTTGTGGGCAAGTGTAAGTGCAATGAAAGTTTGTTTGCTGTTGACTGTAAAATCCGGGCCAATACACCAACCATCCAATTACACCCCCCCCCCCCCCCAACCACCAAGTGGATAATGATGTGTGTATGGAGGTTGATGTTTTTTCAAAAAATGAGGAAGAAGGTACCTATAATAAGTTATCTAATCTTTGGCACAATACAGATGAAAATTAGTTGATGTGGCATGGGTATAGTTTTTTGTCTACAGATGCGCGCGTTTATTTTTGCAGGTTCTTCATACTGTTTAATTGTTCTTTTAGAGTGCTACGTGCGCAGTACACTGAATTAATTCAGCCAAGAATTGTGGATGGTTCGGTGGAAGAGACACCTAAAATGTCAGCTGGCCAGATGTTACTTGTAGCTTTTGATGGAATGTTTGCCCAAGTGGAAAGTGCATTTGGTTTATTAATTGAGAAGGTACTATGTTTGTGTATTTACATTGATTTTTATATTGGGGTGTGTGTGTGTGTATATATTGAAATGTAGCTGAACTGTAACTGTGTGTATCCTAGTCCATCTTGTAGCCTGAATACAAGCAGATATTTGAATGTACAAGTGAGTTGAGCCATTTTTATAAGAATACTAGCTGGGGGGAGCCCAGCTTTGCCAGGGCTGTTTAAATCGAGTGCGAGGCTTTGGGGCCCCTCTGTGTCCCTCTGTGAATCTGCTGCCGGGCAACATTTGAAATCGAGTCCCAGGCTTTTGGGCCCTGTCTGTGTCCCTCTCTCAATCTGCTGCCAGGCAACATTTCTACCTTTTTAATACCTTGAAAGATGAAAGTGAAAGTACTTATAAAACGTTTTTGGTAAATCTTATGTTATTTTTAAAAGAGATACTAACTTTTTCAAAGCTGGATGATCAAAGTAGTTTGAGCTGGAAGCTGAAGTAATGGCAGTGAAACAATGGCTGGCAGATCCCTGAGATGAAAACGATTAGTCCCACCCACACACACACACCGATTGGCCAACCATCAGGGGACCATACTGTAGGATTGGTCAATCGTGACGGCACAGGATTGGTGGAACCTTGACGTCAGTCAATCAATGCTAAGTAGCAGATAATGAGTTTAATTTTGAAGGTTTTTTGCATAAGGCGCGAACAATTTTCATGTGACCGAAAAGTAAATACGCTTACGACCGTCCCGGAAGCGTAAGCTTTCTTTGGAGGTAACGCGCGCGTAGGTACGCTCTATAACTTTCGAGCGCATAGCCGGACAGACGCACACCCGAGAGTCCCAGGCTTTTGGGCCCTGTCTGTGTCCCCCTCTCAATCTGCTGCCGGGCAACATTTCTACCTTTTTTAATACCTTGAAAGTGAAAGTACTTATAAAACGTTTTTGGTAAATGTTATGTTATTTTTAAAAGAGATACTAACTTTTTCAAAGCTGGATAAGGAGAGTAGTTTGAGCTGCAAGCAGTGAAACAATGGCTGCCAGATCCCTGAGATGAAAACGATTAGTCCCGCCCACACACACACAGCCAGGGCTGCTTTGGGCCGGGCGGTTTAAATCGAGTGCGAGGCTTTGGGGCCTCTGTGTCCCTCTATGAATCTCGGGCTGATTATATTTTAAAAAACACTGAGCTTTTTCCTCCACATACACACAGGATATTTAAGCTCCATCAAAGTTTTAGTCGTGTGTAGATTTCTCTTTATTTCAGACTAAGTGCTGGTTGTTGTTGTAGTTGAACAAGATGGAGGTACCACTGGCATGGCGGAAAATTGATATTATTAGAGAGGCCCGCAGCACCCAAGTCAACTTCTTCGATGCTGACAATCACCGGCTAGTGCTGGAAGAGATCTTCTTCCTGAAACGACTACAAACCATAAAGGAATTTTTCAGACTCTGTGGCACTTTTGCTCATACATTATCAGGTAATAGTTAGCAGGTTTTCTTTTAAGGAGTTAAATAGTTTATAAAGGTTCTCGGTTCTTTGTTACCCTCTGTGTGTAAAAGAATAGCTTGTCAAATATAAATTACAAGGATGGTGTCCCTCCTTTAAGCTGAGTTACATGATTACCTTTTCTCATTGTGTATGAGCCCTGTCATTGAGCTACTTCCTCAGTTGTTTTTCTTATAGACAGGAGTGATGGTTTATGTTCTTTTGCCCATAGAAGCTTTTGGTAAAACTGTGTTCTTCATTACCCTCTACTGATAATTTGATGTTTTTTTTGCAGTAATTAAATTATTGAATAATTTGAATTGAGTAATGTAAGTAACAGTGGAGTGAGAATTTAGTGGTTTAAAAACCCTTTAGCCTCAAGAAATATATCCAACTCCTTGAATACATTTAATGAATTGGCCTCAACTGCCCTGTGTGGCAGAGAATTTGATATATTTGTAACTGCTGTTTTGTGTCATCTATATAATGTGCACATTTTGTCTTATTCTCCAGGGGCTACTCCACTAGACGATCCCAGTTCATTGAATGGTCCTGTGCCACTGGTTAATGTCAAATCCATGTACAGAAGTTCTTGCTTCAGTGAAGATCAAATGGCTAAACCAATAAAGGCGTTTACAGCAGATTTTGTAAGACAGCTTTTGATTGGCCTCCCAACCCAAGCACTTGGGCTGACTCTTTGCAGTTACATCAGTGCTCTTGGTGTGGACATTATTGCTCAGGTGGAAGCCAAAGACTTTGGTGCTGAAAGTAAGGTCTCTGTGGATGACCTGTGTAAGAAAGCAGTGGAACACAATATTCAGGTTGGCCGATTTTCACAATTAGTTATGAACAGAGCCACTGTTCTGGCCAGCTCTTACGACACTGCTTGGAAAAAGCATGATTTGGTTCGCAGGTTGGAGACGAACATTGCATCTTGTAAGACCAGTTTTCAGAGGGTACAGATACAGATTGCAATGTTTCAGGTAAGCTCTTGCACTTACTCTAATTGTGCTTAATGGGAAAGCAAAGTGTAGGAGTACCTTTTGTTCAAGGTATGTCTCCTTTTTATGTTTTTTTTTTAGGGAGTGTCAATTTTGGTACAGACTTGGAGATGCTCAAGTATGTCTCCCTCTCTGTTGAGCTGCTCCACTAACATCAAATGTGGAGTGTTCCTTGGCTGCTCCAGAACCACCTGACCCAGTGAAACTATACAATAGCTTAGGAAATTTGTATTCCTGCTTGTAACATGGATGCTATGTCAGGCAGCTCTGGAGCATCCCTCAAGCCAGTTTGAAGTTAGATCGCCAGTTTGGGCAATTTCCCTATAACTTGCATCATCGGAGTGGGCTAGCAGGGAGGTAGATTCTTTGCAAAGGTGTCCAGATTAATGTTACAATTGTTTTTTTTAAAGATTAAAAAAATTGACACTATTTTAAAAAAGAGGAATACATTGAACAAGAATTACTCCACCTACTGTCCTCCTTTGACCTTACAGTAAAGCTTTTGTAAATGTACTGTTTGTGCAAACCATTAGAAAGAAACATTTTTCTATACATTTGTTGAACATGTTGCATAAAGATGCAAACTAGTTAGCAGAGATTTTGTATTAACAGCAATATTCTCTACAATGTAGTATATATATATAAAAACGCTGGCTCTCGCTGGCGCTCTCGCTGGCTCTCTCGCTCTCGCTGGCTCTCTCGCTCTCGCTGGCTCTCTCGCTCTCGCTGGCTCTCGCTCTCGCTGGCTCTCTCGCTCTCGCTGGCTCTCTCGCTCTCGCTGGCTCTCTCGCTCTCGCTGGCTCTCTCGCTCTCTGGCTCTCTCGCTCTCGCTGGCTCTCTCGCTCTCGCTGGCTCTCTCGCTCTCGCTGGCTCTCGCTCTCGCTGGCTCTCGCTCTCGCTGGCTCTCTCGCTCTCGCTGGCTCTCTCGCTCTCGCTGGCTCTCTCGCTCTCGCTGGCTCTCTCGCTCTCGCTGGCTCTCTCGCTCTCGCTCTCGCTGGCTCTCGCTCTCGCTGGCTCTCTCGCTCTCGCTGGCTCTCTCGCTCTCGCTGGCTCTCTCGCTCTCGCTGGCTCTCTCGCTCTCGCTGGCTCTCTCGCTCTCGCTGGCTCTCTCGCTCTCGCTGGCTCTCTCGCTCTCGCTGGCTCTCTCGCTCTCGCTGGCTCTCTCGCTCTCGCTGGCTCTCTCGCTCTCGCTGGCTCTCTCGCTCTCGCTGTCTCTCTCGCTGTCTCTCGCTCTCTCGCTCTCGCTCTCTCTCTCTCTCTCTCGCTCTCGCTCTCGCTCTCGCTCTCGCTCTCGCTCTCGCTCTCGCTCACTCTCTCGCTGTCTGTCCAGCTATGCAATCAAAAGTTATAGAGCGTACCTACACATATGTTATATCAAAAGAAAGCTTATCATTAGGGGACTCTCGTAGGCATATTTACTTTGTCGTCACACAAAAATTGTTAGGACAATATACAAAAAAGGTTCAAAAATCCTACCTGTCATTAGTGTTGACTGACGTGCTGCTTGACCAGTCCTACAGTTCACTCACCTGATGGTTGACCAATCAGTGCATCACAGGCGGGTCCTAATCCTCCAGTCTCCCTAAACTTCGCCGCCATTTTTTCCATCCCCACAGGGACAGCAGCACCAAAACAAACCCCCACATTCCAGCTCCCGATCCCGCTCCCACCCCGCCGGAGCGACAGGTAAGTTGGGCTCACTCGGGCTGTGCCTCACAACCGCTCGGCCCGACACACACAGCGGTCGGGGGAGCGGCAGCGGCTGGCTGTCAGCTCGGGTTCGTCTCGGCCCGACAGCCCGGCTGCGCCTCAACCGCTAGGCTATCACAACGGCACCAGGCCTCAGGCGCTAGGCAGGGAGAGGGGAGGGGGAGGGAGGGTGAGGACAGCACAGGGAGACGAGGAGAGGGACAGAGAGGGGGGACAGACAGGGGCACGGAGACCGCGCGGCCCAAAATTGCCCTGGCAACGCCAGGCTCCCCTGCTAGTCTTCTATACATATGTGTGTGTAAAATCTATCTGTGACTAAAATGTTCCATCCCTTCCAACAGTGGCAGCATGAAGATATCCTTATAAATAGAACTCAGCCCATTTCTACAGTTACGCCTCCACCTCGCTCAGGCATTCTGTCTAATATGAAAAAGAAATTACATGCACTTAGCCAGCTAGAGGTTTCTGTTGCTACAGTACAGGTAAATGACTTAAGGTACAAATTTCATTTTTTGGGGCCCTGGCCATGGATGGGTTGAATTGTTGGCTAATATGCACAGGCCAGCAATGAGCCTTCAGCATTGCTGGCCAGTGTCGACCTTTTCCTGCGCTTAGACTGACATAGTTGCAAATCCATTTACAACTCCGGGAAAACCTATCTCGTGCATACTCTGTTCAAAATCAGCCCTGCAGTATAAATGGGGCAGATTTGACAACAAAAACCAGCCTAGATTACTGAGCTACTTCAGTTGGGATGCAAGAGGCATCATCGCTACGATATGGGGATTTTGTCACTTCAGTTTGCGAGCAAGATAGAATTCACTGGAGTGATTTTGCCATGGGTCAAAGCTCAACAGACTGAATAAAGTAATCCACTGTCGGATATCATTTTGAGGTGGTGCCACAATTTTAGAAATTGAATGGCTTTTGTTTTTTTTTTTTTCATTTGTTTACTTTGAATTTCAATTACGAAGGCTTAAAATCTTACCATTTCCCCATCAAATGTGTAATTTTCTCAGCTGCCAGAAATACGATCCCATAATCAGGTTTTCTATCATCTGCAATGTGAACAAGAGTTTATCATGACTTCGATTATTGTAGCCCAGCTAATGGATTTTTTTGCCACACAGGAGAAGCTGGCAGCATTGGAAGCTAGCATTGAGCAGCGTTTGAAATGGGCTGGAGGAGCCAATCCTGCTTTGGCACCTGTTCTACAAGATTTTGAGGCAACTATCACTGAGAGAAGGAATATGGTAGTGAAAGAAAGTCAACGGGCAAACCAAGTATGTATAACTTTGTTCCAAGAGTCCGTGCAAAACTTGTTCATTCCCCAGCCAGAATACTTAACAGTATAGCAATGAGTCCAAAGCATGTTCTACTGACTGTCCTTTGATACAGACAGGAGAATAAGGCAAAGAAAGGATTGCATTTATCTGAAAGAACAGATTTGCTACAATATTATAAGCTAGTGTCATGACTGATTTTAAGGTACAGTATTGGGATATTTTAAGTGTTTTAAATCAAGGTTGCTTCTTAATGGTCCCTCTTGTGCTTTAAAGGCACACTCTTCCTAGGTGTTGCTTTCTTTCCTTATTTTTAGCTTCACATGTTTTTACAGCTCATCAGCAAAATTGAAAGCTAATATTTGAGTTTTGAGTTTTTTTTCAAAGCTGAAGAGCGAGTGGCACAGTGGGTTGGCAAACTATCTTTTCATCTCTGGGTTCGAAATTTGAATCCAGCCTAGACTGATGAGATGGAATGTTTTGGTTCCTGCGTGAAATGATTTTCAACTCCGATTCCAAGTGGTACAGCACAAAAGTGCCCCAAATTGCCAATCTTACTCCACCCACAAAGATGCCCATTGCTGGTGCTTTAAATCTGACCCATACTGTACCCAAGGTGTGAGTTCTCAATACTGTGACGCTGTATGCGAAAAATCGAAGTTTGTTCTATTTCCCACGCTGACGTCCCTCATTTTGAGCGCACATTTTGCAAAGCTTCACTTTTATTAAAAATTGGAAACTAGTGGATTGACCTTTGTCAGTTTACTAAATTATTAAATACAGGAAACTTTGTTATATACGGGACCGAGCTGTTGCCGATCTATCAAAACTGCCAGACATACAAAGTTAATGTTGAAGCATATGGAGATTTTCATCTCTGTATCTGACAACAAACACTGTTGTTTAGCAACAGCTTCAAACAGTCAGCACGGCCCATACCTTGGAAGCGTCTCTGTAGCTTAGCAACAGCTTCAGAGAGACTTTCCAAAGCCTGACTGTTGGGGGGGGGGGGGGGAAAAAGCCACGAGAAGAAAAACAACCTAACAGAACAGCTCCTGATTTCTGCTGGTAGATCGAGGTTTCTGGACATACAACCTCCGGATAAACCAAAGTCTCCTGTAAGCTTTTTTAATCCTCAGCTGCTCTTCCAGAGAGATCTTATCTGTTGTTAAAATCTGATAATAAATGTATGCAACATCTGTTTGGCTCTTGCATTGCATTCTTGGGAAAAACATTTTGCCCATGGTAGCTATTCTACCAATTAGTAGTTCACCTACTGGGCTTATTCTGCAACGCCATGTTTTTGGGGTACCGGGCAAAATTCCCAAAGGACACTTAGATCTTAATGTAAAAACAGTATGGACTAAGAAAAGTCAATCAAGAGAGATGATGGAGAAATAGAGTTGGATGTCATCAGTGTACATTTAAAGGCCAGAGAACCGAATGTGTGCCACCTATCACCTTGTGCTTTTTAAAAATAAAACTTGTTCTTGGAACCTAGACCAGTGTGTGTGTGTAAAATGCAAAGATTTTCTCTTTAGCATTCTGTTACTGTTTTCCATTACTTCAGGTGACTTTCCTCTGCAGCACGATACTTCATTTTGAAAGTTTGCGAACAAGGACACCAGAGGCCTTGAGTTTGGATGCTGCATTGTTTGACCTAATTAAGCGGTGCCAACAGATGTGTTCATTTGCATCACAGTTTAGCAGTTCAGTCTCTGATCTTGAACTCCGGCTGCTTAAGCGTTTGGTGAGTTGAAATTGAAATTTCTTTTGTTCAGTAACTTTGTGTAGGGAGAGTAGTGCATCGTCACAAGTGATCAGTTTGGTTCAGTGAAGCTTTTTCAAAGGTTTTCATGCATTGCATAGATCCCCTTGAAGAAAAACTACTGCAGTTGAAACTTGCTGAAGCAGCTAGTTTGTGAAAGTATGCATGGGCCATGTTTTTAAAAAATTAAATATTGAATTTAAATGGGCTGGCGTACATCATGTATTGCAATTTTAGCAGATGAAGAAAAAAAACACACTACTTCATCAAATAAACAGAGCACACATTTACAACACTTTCAAAAGCTGTAGTCACATTCCTTTATCATAAGTGGCTATTTTTAAAGAATATATTATAACTTCAGATATTCTGTTGTGCTTTGCATTATTCTATGCACTTCCCACCTTCTGCCACTCTGGACTTTTAATAGAGAGGGCGTAGAAATGTGGAGGGGTTTAGGGAGGAAGTTCCATAGTGTTAGGGTCAAGATGGCTGAAGGTTCTGCTGCCAAAGGTGGAGGAAGCTAACATTATGGAGTGGGGGGGGGGTGGGGGAGGGAAGGAAAGAGAATAAGATTAGAGACGGATGTGTGGGTGAGGCCTTGGAGGAAGTTACACCTGAAGACGAGTACTTGGATCCAGTGCAGGTCAGCAAGGATGCAGATGGTGGATGTGTGGGGTTTTGTGTGGAGTAGCAGAACTTGTGACAGTTGAGTTTATGGAAGGTGGGGGTCCAGATAATGACCAGGTAAGTCTAAAAATTGATAAAGGTGCGGATAAGGTAGACTGGGGGCAATGTTGCAAAGGTGGTGGATAGGATATGGGGTATGAGGTTCAGCTCTGGACAAATGGAATGCTGAGGTTACATACACCCTGGTCTGCATCAGTTAGCAGCCAGGGAATAGGGAGGTATTTGATGGCAAGGTGGCAAGGTTGCAAAGTTTTTCATAGGTGTGAAAAGGATGGTTTTAGTCTTCCTAATGCTCGAAGAGATTTCCACATCGAGAAGACTAGTAAAACTGCAGTCAATGGGAATCGGGGGGAAAACTCTCCTCTGGCTGGAGTCATACCTAGCACAAAGGAAGATGGTTGTGGTGGTTGAAGCTCAATCATCACAGCCCCAGGACATCGCTGCAGGAGTTCCTCAGGGCAGTGTCCTAGGCCCAACCATCTTCAGCTGCTTCATCAATGACCTTCCCTCCAACATAAAGTCAGAAATGGGGATGTTCGCTGATGACTGCACAGTGTTCAGCGCCATTCACAACTCCTCAGATAATGAAGCAGTCCATGCCTGCATGCAACGAGACCTGGACGATGTTCAGGCTTGGCTGATAAGTGGCAGGTAACATTCGCACCACAGAAGTGCCAGGCAATGACTATCTCCAACAAGCGAGAGTCTAACCACCTCCCCTTGACATTCAACGGCATTACAATTGCTGAATCCCCCACCATCAACATCCTGGGGGTCACCAATGACCAGAAACTTAACTGGACCAGCCACATAAATACTGTGGCAACAAAAGCAGGTCAGAGGCCAGGTATTCTGCGGCGAGTGTCTCACCTCCTGACTCCCCAAAGCCTTTCCACCATCTACAAGGCAAAAGTAAGGAGTGTGATGGAATACCTTCCACTTGCCTGGATGAGTGCAGCTCCAACAACACTCAAGAGGCTTGACATCATCCAGGACAAAGCAGCCTGCTTGATTGGCACCCCATCCACCACCTTAAACATTCACTCCCTCCACCACCAGCATACCGTGGCTGCAGTTTGTACCATCTACAAGATGCACTGCAGCAACTCGCCAAGGCTTCTTCGGCAGCAACTCCCAAACCCGCAACGTCTACCACCTAGAAGGACAAGGGCAGCAGGCGCATGGGAACACCACCACCTCCAAGTTCCCTTCCAAGTCACACACCATCCTGACTTGGAAGTATATCACCAATCCTTCATCATCGCTGGGTCAAAATCCTGGAACTCCCTCCCTAACAGAATTTGGGAGTATCTTCTTCACGCGGACTGCAGTGGCTCACCGCCACCTTCTCGAGGGCAATTAGGATTGGCCAATAAATGCTGGCCTTGCCAGCGACGCCCACATCCCATGATAGAATTGTTTTTTAAAGACTGAAGCCATTGGCTTTGGTTCCTCTAAATGCTCTACTGTCTTACCACTGATTCTATCTCCTCCCTGGCTGCTTACTCCAGCGGAACCAGACTGCGCAACCACAGCATCCTGTTCCGCCCAGAGCTAAACTTCAAACCTGATACCCTATCTGTCACCAAGACTGCTTGCTTCTACCTTTGAAACATTGAACGTCTTCTCTGTTCCACCCCTCACGACTGCTGAAATGCTTATCCAAGCTTTAAACTCTAAACTTAATGGGGTAGATTTTTAACTTGCCTCCTAGGCATACAACTCGCATTGTAGATCAGTTGCCATTATCAAGAAATAGATTAGTGAAGACAAATGTAGGTCCCTTACAGTCAAAAACTGGAGATTTTATAATGGGGACCAAGGAAATGGCAGAGCAATTAAACAAATACTGTGGTTCTGTCTTCATGGAAGAGGACACAAATAACTTCCCAGAAATGCTAGAGAACCAAGGCCTAGAAATTCGGTTGGTAGCGCCAGCGATTAGCACCTAAAGAGCCCGAGAATTGGGGCGTTACCCAATGTTCGGGCGGGCGCAGTGAATATAGTGCCACCTCCCATATTGAGTATTCTTTTAGCGCCGGCGCTAACTCTTTGCGCGCGCCCACAGGCGCAGGCAGATCATGACGTCATTTCAGTGTGCAACGCCTTTTTGGCACCCCGGATATTCAGTGGCGCCCGGAACCTTTTGCGCCTAGCGCTGTTAGTGACAGTTCGATGGAACGCTACCAGGCCCTTCTCGTAGTCGGGGGGCGCTATTTAAAGGGGTCAGCTCTAGTATAAAAGCTGCAGCCACTTGGCCTGTTCATTGTGATCGTTGCTGGAGAGAGTTGGTGAGCTACTGTGGAGCAGATTTTTTGGAATTTAGTCTTAGAATACTTGGGACCTTCAAACCTGTCCGGAGCAGTTGGAGCGCTACACCTAACAGCGTTTTGACCGACTGGCATCGGAATGGGAGCTGCTTTGGATGGCAACGCCCTCATGGCCGGACACTGTGAAGGGGCAGAGAGACGGCGGGAGAGAGGGCCGGGATTGGCCAGAAGGAGGAGGGGCAATGGAGGTCGGCCAATCCGAGGGTACGCTGCGAGGGTATTCAGGCAGCAGGTCTCATACCTTGCAATGTCGGAGGAGCAGTGTGTGCGAAGGCTCCGATTCGGGAAGGAGGTTGTAACTGAGCTGTGCCACCTGCTTGCTCAGGATCTGCAGCCGCGTCTACGGTGCAGGACCTCTCTGTCGGTGTCCGTTAAAGTGACTGTTGCCCTCAATTTCTATGCCACCGGATCCTTTCAGGCAGCCACTAGGGGCATTGCGAATATCTCTCAGTTTGCAATCCATTGTTGCATCCGGCAAGTTACAGCTGCCCTTTATAGACGAAGGCGTCAATTCATCAACTTCCCTCTGAGCCTGGAGAAGCAGGCGGAGCGCGCGCAGGGCTTCACTGCTATTGCGGACTTCCCTGTGGTGCAGGGGGCGATTGATTGCACACACGTGGCTTTGCGGGCGCCATTGCTCAATCCTGAGGACTTCCGCAACCGCAAGGGGTTCCACTCCCTCAATGTGCAGCTGGTCTGTGACCACCGCCAAATGATCATGGCAGTCAACGCCCAATTCCCAGGGAGCAGCCACGATGCCTTCATCCTGCGGCAGACTTCCGTTTGTGACCTTTTTGAGGGGCCGGCTCGCCCACGAGGCTGGCTTCTTGGGGACAAGGGCTATCCTCTCTGCCCATGGCTCATGACACCACTCCGTTTGGCCACCACCCCAGCAGAAGAGCTGTACAATAGCAGCCATCAGGCGACCAGGAACATTGTAGAACACACTATTGGTGTGCTCAAACAGCGTTTCCGCTGTCTGGACCATTCGGGGGGAGCCCTGCAGTACTCGCCGGAGCAAGTGGGTCACATCGTCGTCGTCTGCTGCATGCTCCACAACTTGACGATTCGACGCACCCAGCCAGTGCCAGCTGTCCTCAACGTCCAGCAGAGGAGGAGGAGGAGGAGGAAGATGGGAGGGCTCCTGAAAGTGGAAGGGTCATCCGTCAGAGGCTCATCAGGACTCGGTTCCAGGCCCCTCTGGCGGAATGATGGGTGTCATTCGTCCTGCGCACTTCGGATCTTTGAAAGGCTCTGAAGGCCAGCATGTCTAAATAGTTACGTGTACCATTGCAAATTAAAACTTCTCTTTATTGTCACAAAAGTCCTTCCAGCATAACAACGTCATGTCAACAGAAACCATAACTAACAAAATAACAGTTAACTCTTCGGCAAAGCCGCAAAACTAAACAAACCATTTCCAACAATCCCAACAGGTGAGGGAGTCCTTGAATTTGGCCAAAGAAACGTCTCTGCACCTCCCTCTACTGCTGGCCCCTTGATGGAGAACAACTTCTCTTTCGCGGTCGGCCCCTTCCCTCTCTGCTGCTCCTACGTAATTGAACCCCAGTGACTGGGTCAAGGCTGGGGGACGCCTGCTGACTGTGTGGAAGCGCAGAAGCCCCTGAGGGACGGCCTGGCCGACCTCTGGTCTTGGAGGGTGCGGACGCAGGCTGCTTGATCTGAGCATGGCTGGAAGCAGTGTGCCCTGCAGGTGGTGGCAGCTGCACTGCAGACGTACCAGCGGTGGCATGAGCAATGGTCACCTGCCGAGAGAGGACACCTGCACCATGGTCGGACGACACACTGGCTCTCTGAGGGGACCGGTTCGGCTCAACCGCCGCAATCGCCTGCTCCACTGATTCCTGGCCTTGTATGGTACTGGAAGGGCCCGGGGTGATCCTAGTTGATGCAGATAGGGTGGCTGCAGTGAGTTCGCGTTGCCTCAATCTGGGTGTGGACGAGGCCAGCAAGTGACTGCGTGGCAGCAGTGAGGACCTGTGTGGCAGGTGCCAGTGCTTCGGAGAAGCCCTGGACAGTTCTTTCCATTGCTTCGGACAAGGCCGGAGCAGTCCATTCCACTGCCTCGGACAAGCCCTGGACAGACCTTTCCAGGGATTGTCCGAGGCTCTGAACAGTCCTCTCCATAGCAGCCTCGAAGCCCTGGACAGTCCTCTCCATAGCAGCCTCGAAGCCCCGGACAGTCCTCTCCATTGCTGCCCCGACGCCCTGGACAGTCCTCTCCATTGCTGCTCCAAAGTCCAACACACTCTTTGCCAGTGTTTCTATCGACTGAGGCATCCTCCCCACTGCAGCCATCAGCTCAGTGTGCCTGAGCCGGGCCTGGGTGCTCATTTTAGCAAGGCTACGCACCTCCTCTGCACTCTGTGCAGCAGTCATCACTCCCTGCCTTGCCCTCCGGGGAGCCGGTGGCCGAACTTGCCTACCCCCCCTCCCCCTGCGCTGCTGCATGCCGCTTGTTCTGGCAACTGGCTCATCAGCAGAGCCCCCCCTCCCCTCCAGGGAACTACTATCCCCAGTCTGCAGATGTGTACGCTCCCCTGAAGTTGGAACGGATGCTCCGGCTTCCTCCTGATACACTCCTCCGGAGGCACTGGCACTGGCAGCTTCAGGGCGCAGATCCCAAGTTGGTGATGCAGCATCTGAAAGCAGGGAGGTGGAAGAGTGGCTTTAGCAAAAGTCAGGTTGGCGGCAAGGCTCTGACATGGCTGCACACTGAGAAAGCATGCTGGCGGGGGGAACCAAGTGGAAGGAGACAGCTGAAAAAGGTGAGAGCCTTACCCTCGCTGTCGAGAAGGGGGTCGGCAGCTGCAGTGGTAACAGGGCCACTCAGACGTCCTTCAAGAATCTGGTACACTCTCTCCTCGAGATCCGTGAGAGTGACCACTTGTGGAGGTCCGCCACCGGTTCGACGCTGGTCCTTCGGATCGGATCGTCGCCAGCTTGGACTGCAGGGGAAAGAAGGGGAAGCTCTGTTACATGATGCCTTGAGAGATCATCTCATGCCCCCCATGGTGCAAGAGCCCTTACATGATGCCTTGAGAGATCATCTCATGCCCCCCATGGTGCAAGAGCCCTTACATGATGCCTTGAGTCAAATGTGCATGTGTGTGCCCAGAAAGGGCCATGGGTGCTTGCTGACAGATGACCATTGGGGCATCATGGCAACAGGGTGCGCGAAGCCAGGTGCAGATGGAGGGAATCAGAAGTTTGCATAAACAACACTCACCCTAACGACCCGAGTGAGGTCGTTGAATTTCTTCCTGCACTGAACAGGGCTCCTGGTCGCCATGCTGCTGGAGTTGACCCTCTGAGAAACATCCCTCCAAGCTCGGCGGTAATCCTTTTGATTCGGCCTCATGCCATTGTCAGGATACAGAACATCTCGACGGCGATCCACTGCGGACACCAACTCCTCCAGAGCCTCAGTGCTGAAGCGCTCTGCTCTCTGTCTCACCTTCTCCATCCTGACCAAGTTTTTTGCGCCAGAGAAGGAAGAGCGCCGATTCTGAGGCCTACAGGGCGTTGAGTGTGGAAGCTGAGGCTGACTGACCCACCCCTTTAAGAGCCAGCCGGCGCCTGGAAGTCTTGTAGTTATCGGTAATTGAGATCACCGCTGCGCCCGTCCGCGCCGATATTGGGTAGCGCCGGAAGTTTTGCGCCTTAGGAGGCCCGTGCAATGTCTGAATTCGCGCCTCAATCCCCTTTGGGGGCGATGCAACCCAATATCGCGCCAGGCGGCGATAAGTTTCGTCTGGCTATAAACTTTGCGCAGCGCCAGTTCTAACGCCTCAAGCGGGGCGATACCCAATTTCTAGGCCCAAGGGTCGAGTGAGAAAGGAGGAATTAAAAGAAATTAGTATTAGTAATGAAATAGTGCTGGAGAAATTAATGGGGCTGAAAGCCGATAAATCCCCAGAGCCTGATAATCTGCATCCCAGAGTACTAAAAGAGGTAGCCATGGAAATAGTGGATGCATTGGTTGTCATCTTCCAAAATTCTATAGATTATGGAACAGTTCCTGCAGATTGGAGGGTGGCAAATGTAACCCCACTATTTACAAAAGGAGAGAGAAAACGGGGAACTACAGACCGGTTTGCTTAACATCAGTAGTAGGGAAAATACTAGAGTCTATTATAAAGGATGTGATAACAGGACACTTAGAAAATATCAATGGGATTAGACAAAGTCAGCATGGATTTATGAAAGGGAAATCGTGTTTGACAAACCTACTGGAGTTTTTTGAGGATGTAATTGGTAGAATAGATAAGGGAGAACCAGTGGATGTGGTGTATTTGGATTTTCAGAAGGCCTTTGATAAAGTCCCACATAAGAGGTTAGTCTGCAAAGTTAAAGCACATGGGATTGGGAGTAATATACTGGCATGGATTGAAAATTGGTTAACAGACAGGAAACAGAGAATAGGAATAAATGGGTCTTTTTCGGGGTGGCAGGTGGTGACTAGTGGGGTACTGCAGGGATCAGTGCTTGGGCCCCAGCTATTCACAATATATATCAATGATTTGGATGAGGGAACCAAATGTAATATTTCCAAGTTTGCTGACGACACGAAACTAGGTGGGCTTGTGAGGAGGATGCAGAGAGGATTCAAGGCAATTTAGACAAGTTGAGTGATTAGGCAAATACATGGCAGATGCGGTATAACGTGGATAAATGTGAAGTTATCCACTTCGGTAGGAAAAACAGAAAGGCAGAGTATTATTTAAATGGTGATAGATTGGGAAATGTTGGTGTGCAGAGGGACCTGGGTCTCCTTGTACACTCACTGAAAGCAGACATGCAGGTGCAGCGGGCGGTTGGGGGGGCGGCATGTGGTATGTTGGCCTTCATTGCAGGAGGGTTTGTGTACAGGAGCAAGGATGTCTTATTACAGTTATACAGGGCCTTGGTGAGACCACACCTGGAGTACTGTGTGCAGTTTTGGTCTCCTTGCCTAAGAGGGGATGTAGACTGATTCCTGGGATGGCAGGACTGTCATATGAGGAGAGATCGGGTCAACTAGGTCTGTATTCACTAGAGTTTAGAAGAATGAGAGGGGATCTCATTGAAAGGTATAAAATTCTGACAGGGCTAGACAGACTGGATGCAGGGAGGATGTTTCCCTTGGCCAGGGGATCTAGAACAAGAGGTCACAGTCTCAGGATACGGGGTAGGACATTTAAGACTGAGATAAGGAGAAATTTCTTCACTGAGGGTGGTGAACCTGTGGAATTCTCTACCACAGAAGGCTGTGGAGGCCAAGTCACTGAATATATTTAAGAAGGAGATAGATAGATGTCTAGACACAAGGCATCAAGGGGTATGGGGAGAGCGGGAATATGGTATTGATAGAGGATCAGCCATGATCATATTGAATGACGGAGCAGGCTCGAAGGGCCGAATGGCCTACTCCTATTTTTTCTATGTTTCTATTAAAACCATCGATTTCAAGTTGGGTGGTTTCTGTAACTGGCGATTGATCCGCAACACCAGATTTATGCCTGGACGACAAGTTGAAAATATGTTCCTTTTGTTAGCATTTGTTCCTTTCTTCCTTTACATTTTTCTACATTTAAATGTGCTACATAAATGCAAACTGCTTTTAAAGCTGAAAATAGTCAAGATTAAATGTTATCCCTTCAATCTCTGATTTAAACCATTTTTCTACATGCGTTTTTAAATTGGATTCTGAGAGATTAGCTTCAGTGAACTGTCTCTTTAAATCCAGCTCCTTTTCCTGATGGCAAAATTGGGTCTGCAGTTATGCTGCTGGCATAAGTGAGCTGGAATTAGTAATGTAGATGTCAGGAGCCACTCAAGGATGTCTGCCTCCTGTAATTCGACCTGAACAAGTGCTGGTATAAAAGTGGCTTTGAGTGCTTGAAGCTGGTTGATCCTGGGGATTTATTTGCCTTGTATTGGTTCAGCCTCTTCTGCCAAAGAATGAATGTGTAATTTGAAAACAAGGTCTTGTGTACTTTGTGAGCTGGGGAAGGTCACAGGACTTCAACATCTAAAAATAGTATTGTTGTACAATTTGTGTTGCCTATCCATTTGTACAAGGAAGATAAAATGCATTGCTAGAATGAGGAAGACCATACTGAAAGTTCTGAATCAGTACTGAAATGAAGCAGTTTGTGGAGTATTTTGTTTTTAAAAGGGACAGCTGAGTAACAAGAGAACAAAGAGTCTCTGACTCATTTAAGATATTATAAGAGGTATGACTGAATTGAACGATATAACTCAGCTTTGCTTTTCTCATGTGGTGAGGATGTTTTTGGGCAGAATGCAGAGAGAAAAGAGGCTTGGTCTGATCTAAACTTTGGAATTAATTCAGCGTATGGTAAACGTTCTTGTGTTCTAGAAGAGGGGTTCCCAAGCTTTTTATCTTTGAGCTGCACAGATGTATACCATGTTGCCTCATGGGCCACATGAATTTTAAATCTATGTTCCCATTAATTTGCATATATTTCAAGCTGTGTACACTAACCAATATTGGTGGTCTGATTTAGGATTTATCCACTAATGAAGCGGAAAGGTGAGAATAGCCCTTTCCACACTCCCAACATTCAAACCGATCTAACCAATAAATAATGGACTGAGTTTCCTGGGATTTGAGGGCTGGAATTCCAGTCTGCAGACTGGCTCTAGGAGCATTAATGTTGGCAATAGATATAAAGTTACAAGATAAATACAGTATAAAATTGACTTCTTCATAAAGCAAGCAGGCAGGAAATTTTCTGAATCTAGGATTAAAGCTTCATAGCATAGTGTCAAAATAATCTGCTACTGCTGTTGGGAATGATGCCCAACAATGGAGCTCTTGATGCTAGGTGTAAAAGCATTTGAAAGCTGTAGCACTGATATATTAACATAATAACTGATTCCTGAAGTGTAGCCTAGTATAAATGCTACTGTGTTGTGTATTTGATTGCTATTATGAACTTTTTAGTTCCAAACTTGAGTGCAGTATTCACCTATTTCTTCCAGGCTACCAGTCTTGAACATCCAATAGGAAGTTCTGAATGGCTTTCTTCTGCTCACAAACAACTGACTCAAGATATGTCGACTCAGAGAGCAGTGCAGGCTGAGAAGGAGCAACAGATCGAAGCGGTCTGTGAAACAATACAGACTCTGGTGGATAATATTAAAACTGTGCTTACTGGCCATAACAAACTATTGGCAGATGTTAAACACCTTCTGAAAGCAATGGCAAAGGTAATGATCTTAATTCACTTTTGGGGATTGGCAGGTTTGCCTTTAAAATTTTATTTCAGCTTTTATTGACTGCTAACCATTTTACTTGTAGTCTTTCGATCAGTTTAACCTTCAAACAGATTTGTGAAAATATGGTTGCGATTTGCATAGCCAGCTGCAAGTGTCATATCAGCTGGATATTTTAAATCTAAAGGGTGTATCTATTAGGTGTTCACAGTATTTATATTTTCTTTGTACAATATTTCCAATGCATTTTCTTAGCATTTTTAAAAGTAAAATTGAGGAATTGCATATTGCTACCAATTCAGAAATGGTGGTGAATCACTTCTGTAGAGTAATGTGTGATAAAATATTACCATTAAAAATGTGTGTTCTTGGTGCCGTGGTCTTGGGAGACCCCTCCAGAATGAGGGTTGTAGTTGTTGGCAGCACTGCTTTTTCTCGGGAGGTAGGGGCTTAGGGTTCCTTAAAGTAGAGGATCAACAAGTGGTAAGTGTGAGGGAAGTTCATACTAGAATCATCATACAGGAACTCTGGATAGTGGGCACGATTGGCCAAATGGCCTTTTCTCACTGCAGACTTTGGGAAATTGGGCATTACTCCCATAACTTTTGATATCTCCAGAAGGTTGGGAGGAAGGAGAGTTATCCTTGATCTGAACTATTTGAATAACCCTTCAGAAAGGAGATGTTTAAAGTAGTGACCTTGCCACTTACTATGTGGACAGTGTTTCTTGGAACTGATTAGGTACAGTTGATAAAAATGACTTCCAGTTTCAGGTAACTTCCTCTGTCCCGGTCAAAAAGTACCCCATTGAAGTCCTAAGTTGAGGCTTCTGCACATGCAAACGAATAAACGGACGGTTGTCCAAATGTGAGCAAATCTATAGGGATGCTGTTTCTAAGAGTTTGGTAATATACAGAAATTACATTGGTCATTTAAACTTACAACCCCACCCCCTGCCTCAACTCTAGCTATACATAAGATCATTTCTGGAAGTGGCCTGAATTCTCTTCTCTTCCTCCTTTAGGCAACATTTTCTTGTGTTATTGGCACACCAAGTAAAAGTTCATATTTTATTATTTAGTTTTTTTGCATATGAACTCGTGTCATTAGTTAAAGTTTTGCACACTTTTTTCTGTAAAACAAGTTTCTGACCTAAGTTGCCGGGAATGATTTTCAGCCTCTATGCTTTGTGTAGTGTTTGTATTTAAATTAGTCAAGGCCTTGATCCAGTCACCTTGTCTTGGAATTGAGTCAGTGGTGGTAGCTGGCTTTGAAATGTACTTATCTTACCCACAAAAACACACACCGTTTTCATTTTCTACCAGTGCCACCCAAGTTTTGTAAATCTATAGGCAAATCCAGATTAAGCAGTTGGATTTACTGTGAACACTGAGGGGAATTTCAAAATAAAGTGGAATAGCCTGATGCTGTTCAGAGTTTGGGTTGGGCTTGTTAAAAATGAGAACTCTAGCTGGACCAAGTAGAAAGTGGGATTATTCCCGAGAACTGTTTAAAATATCATCAGTCAAAATACCATCCTGTGTCATCTCAGGAGAAACCTGGAAGAATGCATCTCATTTGCTTGAGATTTGCATAACTTCCTCATCCAGCTAAAGTGATCATTTGTAGCCCAAGAGTCTGCAGTCACTTCAGTACCACCTGGCAGTGGAGCATAAATGATCAAAGTGGCAACATTACCATAACTTTCACATTTACTGTGACAGTTGCACTGTCCAATACTCCGGAATCCGGATACCACTGTTCCACATATCAACATTGGCAGAAAGGTAGAATTTGGAATTCTCTGTGGAATTGCAAAGATTGACGTTGGCTACCGCAATTCACTTCTGACACCAGCCATTCTCATTGCACCTCTGGGAGCTGACAGTTTTGTGCTTACAGCCTTCCTCTCTCTGAATTGGGCTTAGGTTACCCAGGCTAATTCCACATGTCATGCTTGTGGCTTGCAGAGAGAGGAGAATTTAGTTCTTAGTCTTGTTGAATTTAAAGTGCACAGTGTGCAAACCAACTTGTGGCCATCTAATCTCCAACGAACGCTTTTATTTCAAAAAAAGTTAGTTACTGTTAAATGCAAGTGTCCATTCCTGTAGTTTTATTGAAATTAATGTTTCTCGGCATGTAAAAAAAATATATTTTGATTCCTAAACTAACAAATGTCATTGGAATCATATTGGCAAAATGTGTTGGCTGTGCTGTATAAAACAATTGTAAGTGATGGCAGATGTTTCTAACTTGTGGGAACTCGCTTGCAAAAAAAAATCTTACTATTTTTCTTTTTGTTGAGTGTACCTTCTTACTTTTAAAAGGATGAAGAAGCAGCACTGGGAGACAATGAAGATGTTCCCTATGAGGACAGTGTACGTCAGTTTTTAGCTGAATACAAGTCTTGGCAGGATAACATCCAAACTGTGCTGTTCACAATAGTGCAGGCCATGGGACAAGTCCGAAGTCAGGAACATGTCGAAATGCTACAGGAGATTACACCAACTCTAAAGGAAATGAAATCTCAGAGCCTAAAGTAAGAAAGATATTAAAATTATTGCAGATTAAACCCAACCAGTCCCCATCCACCACCACCCTCCTCCGCCTGGCTGAACTTGTTCTCACATTGAACAACTTCTTCTTTGACTCCACTCACTTCCTCCAAATTAAAGGTGTTGCTATGGGAGCCCGCATGGGCCCTAGCTATGCCTGCTTGTTCATGGGATATGTGGAACATTCTTTGTTCCAATCCTACTCAGGTCCCCTCCCTCACCTCTTTTTCCGGTACATCGATGACTGTATTGGTGCCGTTTCCTGCTCTCGCCCTGAACTGGATAAGTTCATTCACTTTACTTCCAATTTCCACCCTGCCCTCACCTTCACATGGTCCATCTCCGACTCTTCCCTTCCCTTCCTTGACTTCTCCATCTCCATTTCTGGTGATCGGCTTTCAACAAACATTCACTACAAGCCCACCGACTCCCACAGCTACCTGGACTACACTTCCTCCCACCCCGCTTCCTGTAAGGACCCTATTCCATTCTCCCAGTTTCTCCATCTCCGCCGCGTCTGTTCTGACGATGCCACCTTCCATACTAGTGCTTCTGACATGTCTTCCTTTTTCCTCAACCGAGGATTCCCCTCTACCGTGGTTGACACGGTCCTTGACCATGTCCGTTCTATTTCCCGCACTTCTGCTCTCACCCCTGCCCCTCCCTCCCAGAACCACGATAGGGTTCCCCTTGTCCTCACCTTTCACCCCACCAGCCTCCGCATTCAACGGATCATCCTCCGCCATTTCCGCCACCTCCAACGTGATCCCACCACCAACACATCTTCCCCTCACCTCCCCTTTCAGCATTCCGAAGGGACCGCTCCCTCCGCGACACCCTGGTCCACTCCTCAATCACCCCTAACAGCCCTGCTCCTTCACCTGGCACCTTCCTGTGCAAGCGCAGGAGCTGCAACACATGCCCTTTTACCTCCTCCCTTCCCACTGTCCAGGGCCCCAAACACCCCTTCCGGGTGAAACAGCGTTTTACTTGCACTTCTTGCAATTTAATATACTGTATTCGCTGCTCACGATGCGGTCTCCTCTACATTGGGGAGACCAAACGCAGATTGGGCGACCGCTTTGCGGAACACCTCCGTTCAGTCCGTACGGGTGACCCTGAGCTTCCGGTCGCCTGTCACTTTAATTTTTAATTCACCGCTTCACTCCCACTCTGATCTCTCTGTCCTCGGGCTATTGCATTGTTCCAATGAAGCTCAACGTAAGCTCGAGGAACAGCACCTCATCTTTCGATTGGGCACTTTGCAGCCTGCCGGACTCAACATTGAGCTCAACAATTTCAGATAATTAATCCCTGCCCCCATTTTTCATGCAGTATGATTTTTGCCATTCCCATTTGCAACATTTGATCTTTCCTGCCTCTTACAAAAGTACAGGGTGTTCTTTCTACTCCTTCCTCCCCTCCCCCCCCCCCCCCCCCCACTGTCTGCACCTGCTTAGTATCTGTTACATCTCCAGCTTTTTCCAGTTCTGATGAAGGGTCCCAGACCTGAAACATTAACTCTGTTTCTCTCTCCACGGATGCTGCCTGGCCTGCTGAGTATTTCCAGCATTTTCTGTTGTTATTTTAGTTTAACACATCTCTGGCTGAATCTTTAAAGGAAATGTCCTTTGAAGCTACCCATATATTTCGAAATGGGGTTTGGAAATTGCTACAATGCAGCCTTTAATCTCGTGTATGCTGTTCACTTAACAGTTAGCATATGCCAATATCCTGAGGATGCATGTGAAGTTAAGACACACAAACATTGAAAATTTGTGTATTGCCTTGTTTAGATCACAACGCAGCATAAAACATCAGTCAGTTTGTACTTGTGTTGCATAAGTAAATGCAATACTTGATTTTCAAAGATAGATATTTACAGCAGTATGAAATAGTTGTGCATTTGTAGATAATTTATTTGACACTTTTTTTAATACCATAATTTATTCACCTAAGGGGATTGGGGCTACTTTGCACTTAGTCCCCAGAATGTCAGTAAATGCTTCAATGATATATTAACTAATTTAGTGTTCTAAAATTCTATTGCCGTGGCTCAGACAAGAATACTTTAACTACAGTTTGGTAAAGACTGAACAATTAGTGCTAACAAATGTCTGTTACTTAACCCCATTTCTCCTGAATGCAGTGATCTAATTGCATTTTGGTTCAACATGTGTCCGCAGTTCCTAGCACCTCATCCATACAGCAATTTTTCATAGTTGAGCATCGATAGTAATCTTAAGACTATTCGACCTTTGAGGTATCATACGCAGCCTGTGGTCCTCTCTTCATTCAGGTCTACACTTATCGTATAAGGGAAAATGTTGTGAATCAAGGGATATGGGAATCAGGTGAGAAAGTGGAGTTGAGGTCGAAGATCAGCCATGATCTTATTGAATGGCGGAGCAGGCTCAAGGGGCCGTATGGCCTACTCCTGCTCCTAGTTCTTATGCTGGCAGGGAGCCATGCCCACTGGGAGTGGATAAAACAAAATCGTAAGCTTGCTGTACCACAGTTGGGCTGTATCACACCTGGGAATCCCTGGCCCAAGACCGCACAAAGTGGAGGAGAAGCATCCGGGAAGGCGCCGAACACCTCGAGTCTCTTCGCCGGGAGCAAGCGGAAGCCAAACACAAGGAGCGCACGTCAACCCAAGCACCCCACCCACCCGCCCCTTCAACCACCGTCTGCCCCACCTGTGACAGAGACTGTCTGTCCCGCATTGGACTCATCAGTCACCTGAGAACTCATTTTTAATGTGGAAGCAAGTCCTCCTCGGTTCCGAGGGACTGCCTAAGAAGGAGGAGAGTTTTCCATCCATCAATTTTAATGGTCAGAAATTTCTGACTAACACGGCCTAAATTTTCTGCTGCACGCTTCTGGTGGGTAAGGCTTCCTGCCAGGAAACATAGTTCATAAAACCTCTTTTTTTCCCCCACCAAGAAGATTATCTAATTCGATGTCAATGATATCAACCTGTAACCTTCAATCTGCTGAAGAAATGTAAACGTGTGGAAAATGCATTAATCCATTGTTTGTTTATATTTCCTGTTACAGTATAATCTGATTGAGATCTCCCCAATGGCTCACTGATAAATGGACTGTCTGTCTGGCACTGAGCCATAAAGGTTCAGATCCCAGATTTGATCCCTGATCTGTGCACAGTTGGTTGTTCTCGACCATGGCAGCGGTGAGAGTGCCAATGTTTGCCTCCTTGAGCTAATGAGGTAGTGGGGGAGGGATATAAATTCTGCTTCCTATGCCTGATCACTACCCAGTGATCGATGCTGGGAAATGCGCTTGAGTGGACATCAGGTGAGAACAGGATTCGGCATGGCTGCGATCTCCTCTTCCTGCCTGCTGGCACTCTATTTAGCCTGACGTATGAAGAATGGACCATTTGCTAGTTACCTCTGGAGTCATTCCCCAGAGTGAGCACCTGCCTTCAGAAGAGGGGAAAACTATTGTAAAGGGCAGGAGGAAGAAAGAAGAACTCTATGGTAAGGTATTACATAGGAAATGTATTGTACATTCAAAAGCAGGATGAAGGAAAGACCATCTATTCCATTAACCCCACTCCATGTAGACATAGTGTAGCTTGAATGGAAATTACACAGTTCACTTACATCTGAGGCAGTCGTGTATTATTTCACTGAATGTTGTATTCAGCTGATTCCTATCCAATTGCTTTTGTTCATTTAATTCTGTTTTCAATAGTAACTGTTGTACATGACTTGTCTTTCAGTGTCTACAATGATCTTGTCAGTTTTGCATCGCCACTCGTCACAGATAAATCTAATGAGTGTTCAAGCCCAACCTCTGCCTCTACATTTCAGCCCAGTTTTGCGGCAGGTAAACATTTATGTTCAACTTACTACTGAATTTGCAATCTTCAGTTTTCGTTCTCTATAGCAGTGCTGGCTCTTGCATTAAGAAGTCCTTAAATCTTATTACATGCTGTTTGATTACAATAATTAATCCACACCAAATAAATTGAAATTTATAGAAGAAATGTTTTACTCTAGATTGTCACTTTTACTGTGAACGTTATATATTGCCAAGTGAGCCATTGAGTGGTTAAGTTTTTCCTGAGAAATAGTGACACAAACAGTAAACTATTTAAAGGAATAGAACCTTTTTTTCTTTTAATAGAAACATAGAGAAATAGGAGCAGGAGTAGGCCATTCGGCCCTCGAGTCTGCTCCGCCATTCAATATGATCATGGCTGATCCTCTATCTCAATACCATATTCCCGCTCTCTCCCCATACCCCTTGATGCCTTTTGTGTCTAGAAATCTGTCTATCTCCTCCTTAAATATATTCAGTGACTTGGCCTCCACAGCCTTCTGTGGTAGAGAATTCCACAGGTTCACCACCCTCTGAGTGAAGAAGTTTCTCCTCATCTCAGTCTTAAACGTCCTACCCTGTATCCTGAGACTGTGACCTCTTGTTCTAGACCCCCCGGCCAGGGGAAACATCCTCCCTGCATCCAGTCTGTCTAGCCTTGTCAGAATTTTATACCTTTCAATGAAATCCCCTCTCATTCTTCTAAACTCTAGTGAATACAGGCCTAGTCGACCCGATCTCTCCTCATACGACAGTCCTGCCATCCCAGGAATCAGTCTGGTGAACCTTCGTCGCACTCCCTCCATGGCAAGCACATCCCCTCTTAGGCAAGGAGACCAAAACTGCACACAGTACTCCAGGTGTGGTCTCGCCAAGGCCCTGTATAACTGTAATAAGACATCCTTGCTCCTGTACTCAAACCCTCCTGCAACGAAGGCCAATATACCACATGCCGCCCGCTGCACCTGCATGTCTGCTTTCAGTGACTAGTGTACAAGGAGACCCAGGTCCCTCTGCACACCAATATTTCCCAATCTATCACCATTTAAATAATACTCTGCCTTTCTGTTTTTCCTACCGAAGTGGATAACTTCACATTTATCCATGTTATACTGCATCTGCCATGTATGTGCCCACTCGCTCAACTTGTCTAAATCGCCTTGAATCCTTTTTGCATCCTCCTCACAACTCAACCTAGTTTCGTGTTGTCAGCAAACTTGGAAATATTGCATTTGGTTCCCTCGTCCAAAGCATTGATCTATATTGTGAATAGCTGGGGCCCAATCACTGATCCCTGCGGTACCCCCTCTAGTCACCGCCTGCCACCCCGAAAAAGACCCATTTATCCCTACTCTCGGTTTCCTGTCTGTTAACCAATTTTCAATCCATGCCAGTATATTACCCCCAATCCCATGTGCTTTAATTTTGCAGACTAACCTCTTATGTGGGACTTTATCAAAGGCCTTCTGAAAATCCAAATACATCACATCCACTGGTTCTCCCTTATCTATTCTACCAGTTACATCCTCAAAAAAAAAACTCCAGTAGGTTTGTCAAACACGATTTCCCTTTCATAAATCCATGTTGACTTTGTCTAATCCCATTGATATTTTCTAAGTGTCCTGTTATCACATCCTTTATAATAGACTCTAGTATTTTCCCTACTACTGATGTTAGGCTAACCGGTCTGTAGTTCCCTGTTTTCTCTCCCTTTTTTAAATAGTTGGGTTACATTTGCCACCGTCTAATCGGCAGGAACTGTTCCATAATCTATAGAATTTTGGAAGATGACAACCAATGTATCCACTATTTCCATGGCTACCTCTTTTAGTACTCTGGGATGCAGATTATCAGACCCTGGGGATTTACCAGCTTTCAGTCCCATTAATTTCACCAGCACTATTTTTACTAATAATTTCCTTTAATTCCTCCTCACTAGACCCTTGGTTCCCTAGCATTTTTGGGAAGTTATTTGTGTCCTATTCCGTGAAGACAGAACCAAAGTATTTGTTTAATTGCCAAGCCATTTCCTTGTTCCCCATTATAAATTCTCCCATTTCTAAGGGACCTACATTTGTCTTCACTAATCTTTTTCTTTTTACATACTTGTAGAAGCTTTTACAATCTGCTTTTATGTTCCTTGCAAGTTTACTCTCGCACTCTATTTTTCCCCTCTTAATCAATCTCTTGGTCCTTTTTTGCTGAACTCTAAACTGCTCCCAATTCTCAGGCTTGCTATGTTTTCTGGCAATTTTATATGACTCCTCTTTGGATCTAATACTATCCTTAATTTCTTTTGTTAGCCATGATTGGGCCACTTTTCCTTTTTGTGTTTTTGCGCAAGAAAGGAATGTATAACTGTTGCAATTCATGCATTCGTTCCTTAAATAATAGCCATTGCCTATCCACAGTCATGCCTTTTAATGAAGCTCCCCAATCTATCATCGCCAACTCACTCCTCATACCTTCGTAGTTTCCTTTGTTTAGATTTAGGACCCTAGTTTCAGATTGGACTTCACTTTCCATCTTAATGAAGAATTCTATCATGTTATGGTCACTCTTCCCTAAAGGACCCTGCACAAGATTTATTAATTAATCCCTTCTCATTGCACAATACCCAATCTAGGATAGCCTGTTCCCTAGTTGGCTCCTCAACGTACTGGTCTAAAAAACCATCTCATACACACTCCACAGTATTATTGCTAATTTGGTTTGACCAGTCTATATGTAGATTAAAGTCTCCCATGA
Organism: Somniosus microcephalus; assembly: GCF_052327205.1. Lineage (NCBI taxonomy): Eukaryota > Metazoa > Chordata > Chondrichthyes > Squaliformes > Somniosidae > Somniosus > Somniosus microcephalus. Next base: position 65,887,074 of record NC_140997.1, on the reverse strand, counting down.
TTCCTGTAGTACCCTTGTTACATGCATCTCTAATTTCCTGTTTGATGCCATTCCCAACATTACCACTACTGTTTGGAGGCCTATAGACAACTCCCACCAATGTTTTCTGCCTCTTGGTGCTTCTTGGCTCCACCCAGACTGATTCTACATCTTTATTTTCTGAGCCAATATCCTTTCTCACCACTATTGCTCTGATTTCATCCTTTACTAACAACTCCACTCCACCCCACCTCATTTTCCTTTTTGCCTGTCCTTCCTAAATAGCAAATATCCTTGGATATTCAGCTCCCAGCCTTGGTCACCCTGCAGCCATGTCTCCGTAATCGCAGTTATATCGTATCTGTTTACATCGAATGGATGAATGGAAGTTGTGTTTTTCATAGAAACTTGCTGGAATTGAAAAAGACTTGACAGATCTGAGTATGTATTTGTTTTAACAAGGTAGATCTCCAATAATTTAATTTGGATAATGGCCTAAATAAGAAACAAAGGAATGTGGTTCTTTGTAACATTAATCCTAACACCTACTGCCAACTGTAGAATACCCAGCTTCAGACCTGGGAGATCTCTGCTCATGATACTGAAAAGGTGCATTAACAAGAATTTTTAAATTTGTGGATGACACTAAATTGTTCATGGAGACTGGAGAAATTTAGCAGTTGGGCAGCTGAGTGACAATGCCATTTAATATTGAGAAATGTAAGGTATTCCATATTTGCTCTAAAACCTAAAGGAAATATGGGTCTGGGTTTTTGTTAAAAACTTGAATCTGAAATAAATACCATGGTTGGTGGAGCAAGCTGTTAGAGATGGGTTGTGTAACCCATGTTCCTTTTGTTCTTCACTTACAACAACAGCAACTTGCATTTATATAGTGCATTTTAGCATAGTAAAAACATTCCAAGGCCCTTCACAGAAGCGTTATCAGACAAAATTTGACACCGAGCCACAAGGTAGGTTTTAAGGAGAGACTTAAAGGAGAAGAGAGGTAGAGATGCGGAGAAGTTTCTGGAGGAAATTTGAGATTAGGGCCTAGCAGCTGAAGGCATGGCTGCCAATGGTGGACCGATGAAAATCGGGGATACGCAAGAGGCCAGAATTGGAAGAATGCAGAGATCTTCGAAGGTTGTAGGGCTGTAGGAGGTTACAGAGATGAGTGACACGGCCATAGAGGGATTTGAACACAGGTGAGAATTTTACAATCGAGACATTGCCAGACCAGGAACCAATTGGTGTCAGCGAGCACAGGATGATGGGTGAACAGGACTGGGTGCAAGTTAGGAGAGGGGCAGCAGAGTTTTGGATGAGCTCAAGTTTATAGAGGGTGGAAGATGAGAGGCTGGCCAGGAGAGCATTGGAATAGTCGAGTCTGGCGGTAAAAAGGTGTGGATTGGGTTTTCAACCTCAGCTGAGCTGAGGCGGGGCGGAGACAAGCGATATTATGGAGGTGGACATAGGCGGTCTTTGTGATGGAGAGGATGTGGGGTCAGAAGCTCATCTCGGGGTCAAATAGGACGGCGAGGTTGCGAACAGTTCAGTTCAGCTTCAAGACAGTTGCCAGGGCGAGGGATGGAGTCAGTAGCGTGGACCGAAGATGCTGGCTTTGTTCGTCCCAATATTTAATTAGAGGAAATTTCTGTTCTTCCAATATTGGATGTCGGACAAGCAGCGTGACAAATCCGAGCTAGTGAAGGGGTTGAGAGAGGTGGTGGTGAAGTAGAGCAGGGTGTCATCAACGTACATGTGTTGGAATTTAACATGTTTTCAGATGATGTCGCCAAGGAGCAGCGCATAGATGAGAAATAGGAGAGGGCCAAGGATAGATCCTTGGGGGACTCCAGAGATAATGGTGAGGGAGCGGGAAGAGAAGCCATTGCAGGAGATTCTCTGTCTACGACTGGTTGGATAGGAATGGAACCAGATGAGGGCAGTCCCACTCAGTCGGACAACATAGAGGCGTTGGAGGAGGATGGTGTGGGCAACTGGCAAAGACTGAAGACGTGTTGAAAAGGATGAGGAGGGATAGTTCACCACAGTCACATAGGATACATTTGTGACTTTGATAAGGGTTGTTTCAGTGTTGTGGCATGGGTGAAAACCTGATTGGAAGGATTCAAACATGGAGCTTCGGGGAAATGCGTACGGAATTTGGGAGGTGACAACACGTTCAAGGCCTTTGGAGAGGAAAGGGAGGTAGGAGATGTGGCGGTAGTTTGCAAGAACAGAGGGGTTAAGGATGGGTTTTATTGAGGAGGGTGATGACGGTAGATTTGAAAGGGATGGGGACAGTACTTAATGCACTCCTACTGCCTTAATATAGTGAGGCAAATGAGAGGACAAAAACAATTGAATTAAAAACAGAACATGTTGGAAATACACGGTCTGTTAGCATTTGTAACGAGGAAAGAGATAGGGTATCACCATAAACATTTGTCAGAATTGAACGCCAAATGATAAGCATATTAAGGTTGGGGTGAAATGAGAAAAGAGGTGAAGAAATAAGACCGGATCCAATTGCAAAGAGGAAGTTAATACTTTATTATTTTAGTTTTCAGTTCTCATGAATGGTATATGAACGAAACATTAACTTATCTTTTTACAGACGCTGTATTTCCAGCATCTTTTATTTCAAACTTCTAGCATTTTCGTTTTTTTTTTTCTTTGTACTAGCGTGAATGTTTGGGCTGACTTTTTGCTAGGTTTCCACATTTAAAGCAGTTACATTCTTTAAATATGTTCTAATAAAGACTTTATTCCCTGTAGAAACTGTAGTCTTAAGTATTTTCCAGCTGAAGAATCCATTTGTTAGCAAGATTGCAAACCTTGATTACAAATAAAATTGTAAGTTGCCAAGGTGCTACAGCAGATATATGAAGGGACAGCCTAACTGTTTGAAGATCTGTGCAGAAAATCATAATTACTACAATCTAGTTTTAGTATTAATTGTTCAGGTAAAATTCAGACTTCTAATCAAAGTTTAGTACATTTTAATTATTTACTCAACTTGACACGAAACACCCAAATTCCACACACTGCCAGAAACATGACCGCACCAGGAGAAGTTGCACCTAATCATAAGAACATATGAAATAGGAGCAGGAGTAGGCCATTCGGCCCCTTGCGTCTGCTCCACCATTCAATAAGATCATGGCTGATCTTTTACCTCCACTCCACTTTCCTGCACTATCCCCATATCCCTTGATTCCCTTAATATCCAAAAATCTATCTCTCTTTGTCTTGATTATACTCAACGACTGAGCATGCACAGCTCTCTGGGGTAGAGAATTTCAAAGATTCACCACCCTCTGAGTGAAGAAATTTCTCCTCATCTCAGTCCAAAATGGCCGACTTCTTATTCTGAGACTGACCCCTAGTTCTAGACTCCCCAGCCAGGGGAAACATCCTTCCAGCATCTACCCTTTAAGAATTTTATGTTTCTTTCCTTTCAATTTAAAATGTTTATTTCATAAATATTTATAAATATAAAAAGCATTTTTTCATAAAACAAAATGTTCACGTCACCCCCAAAAAAATCCTTTAAAAACTAATTTTACAAAATATGTAAACACACTTTTCAGTTAAATAATTATAAATATATGGTCAATTTTATGACTATTACATGTCCAAGGCATTGAATGTTGCAAAAACTACTTGAAAACGTTAGATAACACAAAACTGTAGGGGTATCTTTTAAAACTGCGCATTAAAATAATTAGCTAGAAACAAGTGCACACATTGTGTTATTCAGAGAAGATTTTATATATGAACTGAAAGCCTGACCAGACCTTATGCAAGAAAGCTCAACTTCACTTGACGTACATAACTAAGAGGGGATGGATGTGTCAGCATAATGACTTCCTCTTCCACTCAAAAGAGGTAACAGTCTAATTAAATGCAAGTCTAATAGAACAGGATTTCCATTGGATAGGGCTTCCCAGCACACAAGATCTCATTCCTATCTGCTTCTCCAGTGCTGGCTGCCTCGAGAGTCATCCAGATGTGATGTAAATTTAAACGTTAATATTTGTCGGCGAAGAAATTAGGCTGATGAAACCATGACTCCTAAAGGTGCATCAAAACATCCAACCTCAGTGCCATCCAAACCCCATTCCTCCCCCAAACTCTGAAATAAGTCATGTCAGCCATGGCTCAGTGGGTAGCACCCTCGCCTTTGAGTCAGCAGGTTGTGGGTTCAAGTCCCACTCCAGACACTTGAGCACATAATCTAGGCTGACACTCCACTGCAGTACTGAGAGTGCTGCACTGTCTTTTGGATGAGATGTTAAACCGAGACCCCGTCTGCTCTCAGGTGGACGTAAAGGATCCCATGGCACTATTTCGAAGAAGGGCAGGGGAGTTATCCCCGGTGTCCTGGACAATATTTGCCCTCAAAAACAGGTGATCTGATCATTATCACTTTGCTGTTTGCGGGATCTTGCTGTGTGCAAATCGGGTGCTGCGTTTCCTACATTACAACAGTGACTACACTTAAAGTACTTAATTGGCTGTAAAGTGCTTTGGGGCGTCCGTTGGTTGTGAAAGGCGCTATATAAATGCAAGTATTTTCTTTCTTTTAAGTACATTATCTACACCTTTTTCAATAGCATTGTCTCCTGAGATTTCTACTGCCTTCAGGAAAAGGGTTTGAGAAGAAAGTTGTAAACCTGGCAATCTTCTCTGGGTAGTACTTCTTGAGTCGCAAAGTGCTTTACATGACCTATTCAACTTCTTTGCAGTATCATGGCTTCTTTGGACGGGGCCGTTTAGATGAGCCAAATGGCCTATTCCTCCACGGGACAGAAATACGTAAGCTATCAATACCAAAACCCAGAATAGATGGAGCATACAGGATCCTCTGAGATTCGGGGAAGCCTTTGTATAGCAACGCAATCATAGATTCAGCGATTGTACTTCAGGTACTCCTATCAAGGTAGTCCAGCCTTGGCTATGCTTGGTCAACACATTTACCAGTGAGGTTCTAGTCAAGCTTGGAAAGCATGCCACCATCCACGGGACATGGTTTATCCTTCAAAGAGTCCAACTGGTTGCTAAACTAGGCACAGCCTTTTTTAGTCGGTAGCTGTCCTTTATTGAGGATTAATTGTAGGCTGCAAGAGACAACAATTCACACCTTAAACTTGGGAACAAAATGCATGACATTTGTTCTGTTCCATATGGAGTCACTCCCATGGAAGCTCCAACAACATTTATTGCATCCACTCTTTGATGGAAAAGTTAAGTTTGGAAGATAGGTGGTAGAACTGGAATCGTTGTAAAAAGCACCACACCTCAGATATCCTGGAAATGAGCAGGACCAGATCCCACTGCTTCGCACAGGAGGGATCTTCTGGATGTCTGATACTACATCTGAACCTGGAGACTTTCCAGTTGATGACCTAGTTATTGACATTGTTAGAACGGGGCCTCCCATCTTTAATGATGAATAACTTGATTAATTCACACAGAACATCTACTAATGAAACATTAAAAAAAAAAAAATTAAGTTTGTGCCTTGGTATTCTACGATAGTTAGTTCTTCAGTATTTACATAGAATGACAACATGGGAACAGCTCAAGCTGTAGGTATTTATCATTCACATGAGCAGTAGTCCCAATCCCCTATCCCTTTGCTCCCCTTTCCTTCAACCATCTATCTAACCTATTCTTCATTGTTGACGAGTTCTCTGCTTCAATTACTAACTCTCTGCTGGTGCATTCCACAATCTCATAACCCTCCTGCTCTCTGTCTTAAATCTCATACATTTCAGCTTAAAGCTATGTCCCCTTGTCCTACACCCAAACCATTTGAAACAGTCAGTTTCTATCTGCTCTACCCATCCCTTCATAATTTTAAACACTTATATACAACATTTTTACGAATTATTTAATAGAAGTGCCTTGTGTTTGCTTCCATAGTACTTCCCCATAGTAATAGTATATGACGTGCTCTTAAAACTAGTCTGGTGCTTATTCTAGATGCTACCTTAGTGGCAGGAGTACAGCATCTCTTAATCAGGTTCCACTTGATACCACTTGCAAGGCAGCCATATTGAGCAATCCTCATACTTTCTAAGCATTGCTGTCTAGAATTAACTACAATCTTGCTATCCTTTCTGCTTAACACCTTGCAGAGTGAAAATGTCTTGGCAGATACCTTAATAACAGAAAACGCTGAAAAAACTCAGCAGGCCAGGCAGCATCCGTGGAGAGAGAAACAGAGTTAATGTTTCAGGTCGAAGACCTTTTGTCAGAACTGGAAAAAAACAGGAAATGGAAAGCAAGTTTAGGGGCTGGGAAAAGGGGGAAGGGATGAAGGAACCAAAGGGAAGGTCAGTGATCGGATAGAAAGCAGGAGAGATTAAGAGACATTGAGAGATATTCAAGGCAAGAGGAGGTGGTAATGGGACAAGTTAAGAAATAAAAGATGGCTCTAGATGAAGTGTGAATTGCGCTGGTAGATACCTTGACTGAACATGAAGTCTTACTACATGAGTGGACCGTCTAGCTAGAAATGATCTAGATCTTTCTTTGACTAGTGGTGTTGCAATCTAGATCTTTCTTTGACTAGTGGTGTTGCAATCTTTCAATGTAATAAGCTGCCAAGACTTTCTGTTTGGAGGCTGGATAGTCTTGGCTTTCTGTGGCCCCAATATTCTAGATGGGGAAGTTTCCACAGACTTTATTTTCTGTCATACCCAGGACTATATGCAATATCCAAGAGGAGGAGGCTGTAAACAAAGTGACTCTATACAGGTAGTGAAAGGAATGTGTCTCAAGCCTATTGAAACAGAGCGTCATAGAGTTTTACAGCACAGAAAGAGGCCCTTCGGCCCATCGTGTCTGCGCTGCCCATCCATCCCTGTCCAGTCTAATCCCATTTTCCAGCATTTGGTCCATAGCCTTGTATGCAATGGCATTTCAAGTGCTCATCCAAATGCTTCTTGAATGTTGTGAGGGTTCCTGCCTCTACCACCCTTTTAGGCATTGAGTTCCACATTCCAACCACCCTCTGGGTGAAAAAGTTCCTCCTCAAATCCCCTCTAAATCTCCTGCCCCTTACCCTGAATCTATGCCCCCTTGTTATTGACCCCCCTACTAAGGGGAAAAGTTCCTCTTTGTCTACCCTATCTATGCCCCTCATCATTTTGTACACCTCAATCAGGTCCCCCCTCAGCCTTCTTTGCTCCAAGGAAAACAACCCCAGCCTGTTTAGTCTTTCTTCATAGCTGAGGCGCTCCATCCCAGGTAACATCCTGGTGAATCTTCTCTGCACCCTCTCCAAAGCAATCACATCCTTCCTATAGTGAGGCGACCAGAACTGCACACAGTACTCCAGCTGTGGCCTCACCAGCGTTTTGTACAGCTCCATCATAACCTCCCTGCTCTTATATTCTATGCCTCGGCTAATGAAGGCAAGTATCCCATATGCCTTTTTAACCACCTTTATCTACCTGTTCCGCTGCCTTCAGGGATCTATGTACATGTACACCAAGGTCCCTCTGACCCTCTGTACTTCCTAGGGTCCTACCACTCATTGTGTATTCCCTTGCCTTATTTATCCGTCCAAAATGCATCACCTCGCACTTTTCAGGGTTAAATTCCATTTGCCACGTTTCCGCCCATCTGACCAACCCGTTTATATCGTCCTGTAGCCTGAGGCTTTCCTCCTCGCAATTTACCACCCCACCAATTTTCGTGTCATCTGCGAACTTACTGATCATACCTTTCACATTCTCATCCAAATCATTTATGTAGATCACAAACAACAAGGGACCCAGCACCGATCCCTGAGGTACCCCACTGGACACAGGCTTCCAGTCACACAAGCAACCTTCGACCATCACCCTCTGCCTCCTGCCACTCAGCCAGTTTAGGATCCAACGTGCCAAGGCACCCTGGATCCCATGGGCTCTTACCTTCTTGACCAGTCTCCTATGCGGGACTTTGTCAAAAGCTTTACTGAAGCCCATGTAAACCACATCCACAGCATTTCCCTCATCCACCCCACTAGTCACCCCCTCGAAAAATTCAATCAGATTTGTCAGACATGATTTACCCTTGACAAAGCCATGCTGACTATCCCCGATTAATCCTTGCCTCTCCAAGTGGAGACTAATTTTGTCCCTCAGAATTTTTTCCAATAATTTCCCTACCACAGATGTTAGGCTCACTGGCCTGTAATTCCCTGGTTTATCCCTGCTACCCTTCTTGTATAATGGTACTACATTAGCTGTTCTCCAGTCTGGTACATCCCCTGTGGCCAGAGAGGTTCTGAAAATTTGTCAGAGCCCCTGCAATCTCCTCCTTTGCCTCCCACAGCAGCCTGGGATACATCTCGTCCGGGCCTGGGGATTTATCCACTTTTTGGCCTGCTAAAACCGCTAGCACCTCCTCCCTCTCGATGCTAATATGTTCAAGTATGTCACAGTCCCCTTGCCCGATTTCTATGTCTGCATCGTCTTTCTCCATAGTGAACACAGATGCAAAAAATTCATTTAAAACCCCGCCTACATCATCTGGCTCTACACACAGATTGCCACTTTGGTCCCTAATGGGCCCTACCCTTTCCCTGGTTATCCTCTTGCCCTTAATATACTTATAAAACATCTTAGGATTTTCCTTTATTTTGCTCGCCAGTGTTATTTCATGGCCCCTCCTCGCCCTCCTAATTTCTTTTTTAAGTATGCCCCTACACTTTTTATACTCCTCTAGGGCTTCTTCCGTCTTTAGTCTTTTGTAACTGCCAAAAGCCCCCCTTTTATTTCTAATGCATTTTTGTATATCCCTTGTCATCCAAGGTTCCCTTTGCTTGTTGGTCCCACCCTTGAGCTTTACAGGAACATGTTGGCGTTGTACTCTCTCTATTTCCCTTCTGAAAGTCTCCCACTGTTTTGATGTGGATTTTCCTATAAGTAGCTGCTCCCAGTCCACTTTGGCCAGATCCTGCCTTATCATATTAAAATCGGCCTTCCCCCAATTTAGAACACTTATTTCCGGGCCGTCTTTGTCTTTTTCCATGACCACCTTAAATCTCACCGAATTATGGTCACTGTCGCCAAAATGCTCTCCTACTGATACTTCCACCACTTGCCCGGCTACATTCCCCAGAATTAGGTCCAGTACCGCCCCCTCTCTTGTAGGACTTTCTACATGTTGGCTCAAAAAGCTCTCCTGGATGCACTTTAAGAATTCTGCACCCTCTAAGCCTTTCACACTCTGACTATCCCAATTTATATTGGGGAAGTTGAAATCCCCCACTATTATTACCCTATTATTTTCGCACTTCTGAGATTTGCCTACATATCTGTTCCTCTATCTCCCCCTGACTGTTTGGGGGCCTATAGTACACTCCCAGCAAAGTGCTTGCCCCCTTTTTGTTTTTAAGTTCTACCCATATGGCCTCATTAGAGGAACCCGCTAATATCGTCCCTCCTTACAGCAGTAATTGACTCCTTAATTAATATTGCAACACCCCCTCCCCTTTTACACCCCCCTCTGTCTCGCCTGAAGATTCTATACCCCGGAATATTGAGCTGCCAGTCCTGACCCACCCTCAACCATGTCTCCGTGATAGCAACAATATCGTACTCCCATGTGTTCACCAACAACTTCAGTTCATCCACCTTATTTGCAAGACTCCTTGCATTAAAATATATGCCTTCCAGCCCTGCCATATTCCCTTTTGCCTTCACATATTTGCTCTGCCTTCCCAGCTGACTTGTTTTTTCCTCTGTATTTGGCTGTAAATCACCCCCTACTATAGCTCCACTCTGTACCCCATCCCCCTGCCAAGTTAGTTTAAACCCCCCCCCCCCCCAGCAGTGCTAGCAAACCTCCCCGCAAGGATATTGGTTCCCCTCTGGTTCAGGTGTAAACCGTCCGACTTGTACAAGTCCCACCTTTCCCAGAAGCAGACCCAGTGATCCAGGAAACTAAAGCCCTCCCCCCTGCACCATCCCTTTAGCCACGCATTCATCTGTTCTATCTTCCTATTCCTATACCCACTAGCACGTGGCACCAGGAGTAATCCAGAGATTACAACCTTTGAGGTCCTGCTCTTTAATCCTTCACCTAGCTCCCTAAATTCTTGCTGCAGGACCTCATCCCTCTTTTTACCTATGTCGTTTGTCTATGGTGATCACTGTTGCCCCTTTTCTCCAGTATAGTGTAGTATAGTATAGCTCTTCTCCAAGATTGTATTTGACAACTAAAATCCTTCCACACAGTAGTTCAGTATGTCGTTGACAGTGGGATAAGAGTACTGATTATATATTCGAGCAAGGCTCGATGTACAGCTGAATAGGGTGAGGGCCCTAGATATCATTAAGGTTTAAAGGGATGGTGTTAGCATCAGGTGCCTTCCCATACAATTGGAAGAATATCCTATTTTTATGTGGCAATTGCACTGTATTCAAAGAACGAGCCAGACTACCTGCTGTGAGAAGACTAACATTTTTCCATTTCTCATTACAACCACCTGGATGGTCTCCTGAGTGAGGTTAGCAATTTATTCTGAATTTTAGGCAATTTTGTTGATGAACCCATGTCTACTCAACAGGGTTGCGACTGCACAAGCTCACTCAGCATCCTCAAATCCTGCAGCAAGAAAATACTTTTATTTCATCTGTCCGGGCTGCATTAGCAGGTCTCAAGTGAAAGGACAATGTCCTTAACCCACTGTACCATCCAGTCTCTCGAAATAAAAATCTTTTTTAATTAAAAAATGTGGGTTTTTTATTCACCTTTCTACAAAAGTCCAGTCGTGTGGAATTAGGTTATGTACCATATACTTTCCCCCCCTGCAGCTGTTCGCAGCAGTACAACTCAAAAGACACAACCAGAAGTTATGTCACAGAATGCACGAAAGATGGCTCAGAGAAATCTTGCTGCTTCAGCAAACACTCCACCGGGCACAACTATAGGACCAGGAAAGAATGTTGCTCCAAGTCCGAAGAAGGCAGCAAGAGACCCCAAGACTGGGAAAGGTAAGGTACATTTCTGTTTCAGTAAAGTGCCTAGTACTTGTGAATTGGGTAGTTTATCACTATGACCCTTATTTAACACAGACTGATATTTGACCAGCTTCGTTGATCGCATTTACATAATGGGCCAAAAATCTGCTTTATTTCTTCATGGTATGTAATTTAAAGGGGTTGGTTCTGAGCTTGCACTCATCTGAATCTCGATGCCACAGGTTCAAGCCCCAATGCAGGACTTGAGCATGTAATCTAGGTTGACATTTCAGTGCAGTACTGAAGGACTGCAGCATTGTTGGAGGTGCCAGCTTTTGGATGAGATATTAAACCAAGTCTTATTCGGGTGGATATAAATGTAGCACAGCTCGAAGAGATGGGAGTTCTGTCGGTCAAAACAGATTAACTGGTCATTTATCTCATTGCTGTTTATGCAACCTTGCCATCCCCAAATCGGCTGCTGTGTTTGCCTATGTAAATGACTCCACTTCAAAAATATTTGGAATGTATCTATACTTTGCTTTTTGTGATTTGCGTTTAATCTCGATTGTACATGCTAAAATTGTCTAATTTTATGAAAGTTGAAAGGCACAATGTTATCTTATTTTTAGCTGTTCAGGAACGGAATTCCTATGCTGTTAGTGTGTGGAAAAGAGTGAAGGCCAAGTTGGAAGGCAGAGATGTGGATCCCAACAGGAGGATGACTGTTGCTGAACAGGTACAACATTGTCATGGCATATTTGTTTTCTAACGATAATTTATGTATTTTTCACTTGTATACTGCTTTTAAAATAGAAAACTACCCAAGATGCTTTACAAGAGAAATGGACACCAAACAGTAATGGAAGATTTAGGAGTGGTGACCAAAAGCTTGGTTCAAGACACAGATTTAAAGGAGGTTTTTCATGGTGGAAAGAGAGGCACTGGTGTTTGTGGGGAGAAGCATTCCAGAGAGCAATGCTGGAAGAGAGGAGGGGCCATTTGGGGCCAAAGGTGGAAGATTGAATGTCACAGGCTTGTACATGAGGCTGCAGAAGGTTGCAGTGGTAGGATACTTTAAGGCTGTGGAGGGATTTGTGAATGAGAATGAGGTCACAGATTGAGTGGAGATTGACAGGTATGGGATGTTGGGTAGCCATTACTTGTAGTCGGACGGGATGCAAGCAGTGAAGTTTTGAAGGAATTGGAGTTTTTGAAGTGAAGGTCAGGAGGCTGACAAAGATGTCATTGAGAGGTAACAAAGACGTGGCTAAGGATTTAAGTGGTAGGAGTGATGTACAGATGGAGGTTCGTGATGTTATGAACGTGGAAGTTAGTAATCTTAGAATGAAATTTCAGGCTCAGCTCTGGATCCAACAAGACAATAAGCGCTATCTGGTTGGGCCCCAGTGAGCAGCCAAGGTGGGAAGCAGCATCAGTGACAAGGGAATGAAGTTTTTGATAGGAGACGAGTGTGGTTTCCATCTTTCAAATGTTCAGTTGGAGAAAGTTCTGGCTGACCTAAGGCATGATGTTTGTCAGGCAATCAGATGACGGTGGAAAGGTAGAGCTGGATGTCATCATAAGCATACAGAATAGAAACTAACCCTGTGTCGATGGATAATGCCACTGACGAGCAAAATGTAAATGAGAAAAGGAGGGAGCAGGAGTGGAATCTCGAGGTACTCTGGAGGTGATTGTGTGGGGAAAGAGAAGCCGTTGCTGGAGATGTGCTAGCTACATTGGAACGGGTAAGTGTGGCCCCCACGAGGGCAGTACTATGGAGGTGAAGGATGGAGGAGAGGCGCTGGAGGAAGAATACATGAATGGCTGACTGTCAAATGCAGCGGAGAGGTCAGTACGAGATAATATGCCACTCTTGCAGTCACAAAAGATGTTGTGGCAGAAGCATGTCGTTCCTCCATTGGGGGTCTGCTAAGTTGTAAAACTTGTGTTCAAGCCTGAGATTCCTATATGGTGAATTCTGAATTTTAGCTGTGCTTTGTTGGGGGTGGGGCGTTGGGGATAGAAATTGCCAGCTCCCTCTATCAGTAGCAAGCAAATTCTAAATGTCTTTGTGCTGTGACCTCTAGGCCAGACAATATGCTGCTCTTAGTATCGCATCTACTAAATTCTTGTTCAATCCTCATCCTCCACACACTGGAGTGTAACTTTGCTTGATAAAGCATGGTTTCCCCAGAGTCTAAGGATGCAAATGAAAATGTCAACATAACATTGCAGATAGCACACGTTGCATGTGATCTCCTACTCCTATGTAGTGTAAACCCCAGGATATGTTCATTTCATTTGTTTTTTCCCTCCGCGAAAGGTACCTCGTGTCAAGTCTTAACATGGACAAAGTCTTTCTGCAGCAGTAGTTAGATTGGACATTCAAATATACTTTTTCTTAAACTAGCTTGTCTGTTTTTTGATAACTTCTTCAGGACTCCCAAGAGCCCACGTTGGCTTTGGGTGATGAACCTCCAGAAAATACCATACTAGGATGTCCTTTTAAGAAAAACAAAAGAAAGAAATTCTATGCTGTGCAGTTGATGTGGTAACAATGATAAATGCTATGATCCATATGTGGCCACATAACGAGCAAATAAAGCAGGCAAAACCAAACTAAAATTAGTATACTTATGGTTCACGCACAAATTGGAATTTTACATATTAGTAGCTGCTATGCTCACACAAGTAGTCCTTTTAACATTACCATTGCAAAACTTCATAGTTCATTCAGCATATCGGCACCAGGTTTTAAAGATTAAGCAAAATGCAGTACTCCATTTATGATGACTGCTCACAATTATTGTACAAAATGCTTGCTGCCTAAGCATCATGCTGTGACTTGACAAATTTGCCTTGGTTCACAATTCAGCCTGCTTGTGGAGAATGCAAAATGAAATAATTTCTCATTTAGGACCATGTGACAATTTGGGTAACGCCTCTTTAAATTGACTGATTCTAGTCAATCTTATTCACCACACTATAAATGTTAATTCATTCCCTGTTTGTTTCCTGATTCTAATCAATTTACATTGAAGTACCTTCAACAGTTCTAAGTGCCCGATTGTAACATCAGTCACACACCATTCTGACTTGAAAGTATATTGCCATTCCTTCATTGTCGCTGGGTCGAAATCCTGGAACTTCCTCCCTAACAGCACTATGGGAGTACCTTCACCACACGGACTGCAGCGGTTCAAGAAGGCAGCTCACCACCAAGGGCAATTAGGGATGGGCAATAAATGCTGGCCTTGCCAGCAACGCCCACATCCCATGATAGAATTTAAAAAAATATTGGTTTGTATACTTGTTTGTGCTTTTAAAACAGATGACACACAGTATAATAATCAAACCCTTGCTCTAACTGGAACATTAACTTGCTCCCATTCAGAACAGCAGAAAAGCATCCACGATTTGTTTCTCATTCTATTCAGTAATGGCTGTCAGTAGCTCAGTGGATACATGTTTGCTGTGGTACTGAACCATATACTCCAGAAAGGTGGCAGGATCACCACCTGCTCTTTGCTGAGTTAACGCATCTCGAGGGGTGGCAGTAGTGGTGCTACAGTTGGCCTCACCACTTCTGGGATAGGGAGGGCTATCATCAACCAATCGATTATTATCCAGTGATCCTTGCTGGCAAGCCCCACATGTAGGGGTGTCAACTGAGGGGACAGGATTGAACTCTGCTCCAATGCCCTCCATGGTGAATAAGAAATCAGTGCTTGTTGTGTAGGCTCACATGTAGATTGGGTACCAGAGTACTTTGGAAATGAGGAAACATACCCCACCATAATTTGCTACTTTCAGGAGAAGAGGGAAAATTAAGGGCGAGAGAATGAGGACAAAAATAAATTTCGAAGATAACGTATGTAAAATTAAACTTTCTAGTAATTAAATTACACATCATAGCCAAATGTATTTGCTATACTAAGGTTATATATATCTCAGATATGTAAGATATTATGTTGCAAATTTGCTAGGCAGAGAATTAAAGGCACCTTTTAAAATACTTCAATGAATTATAGCTGTTAACTTATTAGGAATCGGTTTGAATTTGTTCTGGAGCATTTTGACTTCAATTTTGTCTCATCTACAATTATGTTGAGCTTTAACCCATAATATATTTCAGTAAAGTCTATATTAATTAAGAAGCATTTTTTCCACTCGTATTTTCTAGGTTGATTTCGTGATTAAAGAAGCTACTAATCTAGATAACTTGGCGCAACTGTATGAAGGTTGGACGGCGTGGGTATGAACTGGAATACAGTGGATCTCTCTGGTTCAATGAGGTCAGGCATCCACCAGAATCAACTCGGCCACAGGCATCTATAGCCGCGCCATGGCAGGTGTTGATGCATTCTGGGGCTTAATCTGAGGTAATCTAGGAATCCCCGTGCATTCGGAGTGATTAGTCAGAAGGCTGCACTCAGGGATATGCTTAATACAATGGTCTGCACCCCAAGATCAAGGGCCATAGCGCCCAGTCTGAATTACACGATTGTCTTTCTGTCATACAAGAACTGCAGAAGTATCGAGGGTGTAGGTGCAGAAACGATTGCTATCCTACTGCGTACAGAGTGATTTTGAAAATCTAAATTCCATCTGCCCTGTGAACATTTCAAGTCACAAAGTACTAAACCCTGCTGAGAGGTAATTTGGAAAACTGGGGCCCTAAAGAAAGAAATCTATTTCTGCAATCCCCAGACACGTGATTCCAGTTGGATAACTACTTCACTGGCTGACTTGCCCTTGAAGATGGCCATCCAGTAAGAAAACCAAGGCTGGGAGAAATTATGGACTCCAGAAACAGCCCAAAAAAAAAAGATCGGATATACTACATGGAACTTGTGTGAGGAAGATGACACCACCCTGATCTTTTTGTTAGCTTTCTCTTATAGGTGTATGCTAGTTTAGCAAAGTGCTTCTCCGATGCCTGTAATTCTGTTTACTGTGATTGAAATTCAGTAGTAGTCATCAACCATTTTAATGTAAACATTTTGCAAGGTACACAATCTGGAAGACTCTTCATGAAAGCATTGACAGATTCATGGTAAACCAAAGGGTTAGGTGTTTCCATGCATACACTTTAAAGTGCTTTTTTTCTTCCTGTTTTGTTACTTGGAAATAAAAGGTCATGGATATTTTTGTGTAACTTCATCATGCAGGTTTTGCCATTTGTATGAATAAAACTCTGAATAAACCCTCAAATGTATTTGAAAGTGGCACACCATGACCAAATAAGTGTTTTTTAATTGATCTCTCTTTTCTTGCTTGCTTTCTTTGTTCAGATCTTTCTCGGCAATCCAGAGTCAGTATTGCTTGCAGAGATGTTTTGAGAACATCTACCCTTTTTAAGCTCACATAACTTCACCCCATTCTTACTTTTTCTTTCCCTCTCACTTTGTGCTCGTTCTTCTCTTCCTCCCGCGTCTTCCCCTCCTTCCCCTTTCCACCCACCCCAGTGATCACCACTGTGTTCTGTAGGTTTGTGATTTCATCATTTTCATAAATGCTTTGGGGAAATTGCTTTGGACATTATAAAACACAAAATGATGAAGATTGAAGTTCCTTTCGTATATTACAGTACGCACTCACCCTTATTGTACCAGACTTATTTTTAGCAATGTAGATTCTTGGCTGTATTTTACATTTAGCTGGCAAAAGTAATAAAGAATGTCCTTTGGTGGAGGTATATGGTGCGTGGTACTTTTAAACTTTCACAAAAAATGGTTTAGCTTCATCTTGTGAGGAAAATCATTCTTCAGCATTATACAGATTAATACAAAGAGCATAAAATCATACATGCATGCCATTTCATTTTGATTGCAGCTTCCATCCTTGCATCTGTTACTGCTTTAAGGTAAATTAAATATCAACAGTACTTTTTTTAAAGATATATTTTGAGAGAATTACAGTCTCTCTCCCCTCTGCTTAAAAAAAGAAATCCTGTTTCCAGCCCCCATCATGAAACTGTCCTGCAGCCTGAAAGGTTGTGATGGACCAGGTCTTGCCCGGATTCCTCCGGCATTATAATTTTACTCGGTCAGTAAACGGAGTCAGCAGGATGAGCTAATGTTCACTGTTGAGATTTAGGTCCCTCTGCCACGAAGGGACTCCCATGCCAAGTGTGGCCATGAATGTGCAAAACTGATGAGTACAGGTAATAGATTTCAAATGTCAGACTGAAATTATAACCCTGACCTTTGTAATGGGCATTCAGTCCACTCCTGCTGGAGCTAATGAGCTACCTGTAACCTCCTTTATACTATAATTCCATCCTGATAAACGTATAATTAATTTACCAAGAAATGTTAGAAAAAAAATTATGCATTTATTTAGGACCTGGGACAGTGACTATACTTAAAGTACTTTGTTGGCTGTAAAGCGCTTTAGGGTATCCTGAGGTTGTGAAAGGAACTATATATATGGAAGTTCTTTTTGGAGAAAATTGAATGGGAAATGGTGCATTATATATATGTACTTGGATATGAATCCTGTTTGTATTATGTGCAGTGTTTATAAAAACTCAACTAATTAAATTAAAATGATAAAATATTGTACTGCTACAAATTTACATCCAGGACCGTATTTCCAATAAATTTATTACATTCACACTGTTACTGGCATCAGCACTCTTTTCTCTTTTCCCTGCACCTCCAAAAAACAAAACGTGGTAGGAAGAGAGGAAGTCTATGAATGTTAACCATGACTATGCTCTTGATACCATTGAGAATGATCTTCGAATTTGTCGTATTTTATCCCTCCAAAGGTTTAATATTTCACAAGTATAGCTTTATTTGCATCAGATTGCACTTCAAGGTTTTCTTGCACTCCACAGAAAAATGTCATAAATTGCTATTTGCAGTTAGGTGATCTTTACTCATGCCATTGTATACAAGGTCTTCGTTAGCTGCTGCACACAACACAAAGGAGCTGGGTTTTTTTACGTGATGAAGGTGGAACCATCCTAAATTCATTTTTCATGTAACTGATAGACCAAATTTTCAATCATTGGGACCTCAATTCTAATGTTCTCTGAATTAATGCCTCCATCCCTTGTCCATGGGTAGCATACACGGAGGCTTTTGTTATGCCGCCACTTGTGCACCTTTTCGGCCTTAACATAAAGGGAAGTTAGTGAGCTTTGTGCTTTTATAATATAAAACAATTCTTGAGGATGATGAAGCGATCTTCAAAGTTGTACCTGGCCCAGAAACTTTCAATTCTATAATTTTATCTGGCTCTCTGCTGATTTGAAAAAAAAATTAACACCAGCAGTGCTATTATGGAATGAAAAGGGCTCCCTGCTATGTAGAGGAAAGGAAGCAGTTTGTAATGTTCTGTAGTAATCGGACTCTGTCCTAAATATGGACAGACACAAGTGGAAAATGCATCCTGCTCTGTTAACCAGCTCGCAGGCCCTAAATCCTAGAGATAGAATCAAAAAGCTATTTATGTATATTTTTTAAAGCATCATCTGTACAATAATATGCCAGCATAGTTTAGTTGCTAGCACTCTAACCTCAATCTGAAATGTGGATTCAAGCCCCACTTCAGGATTTCAGTTCTTAAAGTAGGCTGATACTTCAGTGCAGTACTGCATTGTGAGGTGCCATCCATTGGTTGAAATGTAAAACCAGGACTTTTGTCTGGTTCAGGTATACATTAAAGATCGAATAGTACTATTTGAGGAAGAGTAGGGAGTTATCCTCTGCTGTACCCTCAAACAGATCAACTAGTTGTTCATCTCATTGCTGTTTGTGGGATCTTATACACAAGGTGGCTGCAGCATTCAAAATAATTCACTGCGAAGTGCTTTGTGACATTTCTGAGATGTGATAAGGTGTTATATGAATACATTTTTTTAATAGTATGAGACGAATGGAGATCTTATTACTGATTCCTGTTTTTTGATCACAAGGAATAAAGTAATGTGCCATAAATGTGGTGAACCGTCTTTTTAATTGAAGAAACCACTTAAGTGTTTAGTATTTGCGATATTTGAGAAACGGGGTATTGTAGGGATGTATCTTATTATTTTATTAATTAATATATATAAAAGGATAGTTCTGTCTGTCCGGGCATCACTCAAGTTATAGAGCGTACCTACACATGTTATATCAAAAGAAAGGCTATGATTAGGAGGGTGTCCTAGGCGTATTTACTTTTTGATCAGACAAAAATTGTTCGGACAGCAGACAAAAAACGTTCAAAATTCCGCTCATTAGCGGTTGGCCAATCATATGGGGGAAATCCGCTCATTAGCATTGAGTGACGTGAAGGTTGACCAATCCTACGGGGGGGCGTTTCATGGCATGTGGGGGCGGGGCCTAATCTTTCAAACTGCCGTTTATTCGGCCATCTTTACCTCCGCTTTTACTTTTATTCACATTTTAACAGCTGCCACCTTCCTGTTCTATATGCCTTAATGCCCGATCATGTAGTGCAGTTGTCTTCTTAGCTATGGGGTGCTTAAAAACCTGAACTTTAATACAGGGAACTAAGGAAAAGAACAAATTAATTCAGTTTTAAATAGCATTTAGGAACAGTTAGAAATGAAGTGATCCATTTCAAGTATGAAGGAACTCAGTTGTCTTCCAGGGAAGGTCTCCCCACCTTGTGGAGCTGGAGGCCCCAGCCGGGGACTCGGGCTTTCCCCCCCTCGGCTCCGTTTGCGGCTGGGGACTCGGGCTTTCCCCCCCTCGGCCCGGTCCTGGGTCTCGGCTCCGTTTGCGACTGGGGACTCGGGCACTCCCCCCCCCCCCCCCCCTTGGCCCGGTCCCGGGGCTCGGCCTTTTCCCCCCCTCGGCCTGGTCCCGGGGCTCGGCTCTGTTTGGGGCCGCGGGCTGGGGACTCGGCCTTTCCACCCCCGCGGCCAGGTCCCGGAGCTCGGCTCAGTGTCCGGGCCTGAGGTGGGGGGAGAGGGGAGGGACAGAGAGGAAAGCAGGGGGGAGGAGGGAAGGGACAGGGAGGGAGAGAGGGATAGGGGAGGGAGAGGGGAGAGACAGGGAGGGAGAGAGAGGGTGAGGAAGGGAAAGAGGGGGTGGGAGAGGGAGGGAGAGCTCGCCGCCTTCCTTCCTTCGCAGGGGTCCATTGGGCCAGGCCTGAGGCGCTCCTTCCCCCCATCTCTCTCTCCAGGCTAATCCCGAACTAAATCCAGCAGTCTCTTTCCCCCCCACCCGCCGTCTCTCTCTTCTCCCCCGTCTCTCTCTTCTCCCCCGTCTCTCTCTTCTCCCCCGTCTCTCTCTTCTCCCCCGTCTCTCTCTTCTCCCCCCGTCTCTCTCTTCTCCCCCCGTCTCTCTCTTCTCCCCCCGTCTCTCTCTTCTCCCCCCGTCTCTCTCTTCTCCCCCCGTCTCTCTCTTCTCCCCCCGTCTCTCTCTTCTCCCCCCGTCTCTCTCTTCTCCCCCCGTCTCTCTCTTCTCCCCCCGTCTCTCTCTTCTCCCCCCGTCTCTCTCTTCTCCCCCCGTCTCTCTCTTCTCCCCCCGTCTCTCTCTTCTCCCCCCGTCTCTCTCTTCTCCCCCCGTCTCTCTCTTCTCCCCCCGTCTCTCTCTTCTCCCCCCGTCTCTCTCTTCTCCCCCCGTCTCTCTCTTCTCCCCCCGTCTCTCTCTTCTCCCCCCGTCTCTCTCTTCTCCCCCCGTCTCTCTCTTCTCCCCCCGTCTCTCTCTTCTCCCCCCGTCTCTCTCTTCTCCCCCCGTCTCTCTCTTCTCCCCCCGTCTCTCTCTTCTCCCCCCGTCTCTCTCTTCTCCCCCCGTCTCTCTCTTCTCCCCCCGTCTCTCTCTTCTCCCCCCGTCTCTCTCTTCTCCCCCCGTCTCTCTCTTCTCCCCCCGTCTCTCTCTTCTCCCCCCGTCTCTCTCTTCTCCCCCCGTCTCTCTCTTCTCCCCCCGTCTCTCTCTTCTCCCCCCGTCTCTCTCTTCTCCCCCCGTCTCTCTCTTCTCCCCCCGTCTCTCTCTTCTCCCCCCGTCTCTCTCTTCTCCCCCCGTCTCTCTCTTCTCCCCCCGTCTCTCTCTTCTCCCCCCCGTCTCTCTCTTCTCCCCCCCGTCTCTCTCTTCTCCCCCCCGTCTCTCTCTTCTCCCCCCCGTCTCTCTCTTCTCCCCCCCGTCTCTCTCTTCTCCCCCCGTCTCTCTCTTCTCCCCCCGTCTCTCTCTTCTCCCCCCGTCTCTCTCTTCTCCCCCCGTCTCTCTCTTCTCCCCCGTCTCTCTCTTCTCCCCCCGTCTCTCTCTTCTCCCCCCGTCTCTCTCTTCTCCCCCCGTCTCTCTCTTCTCCCCCCCGTCTCTCTCTTCTCCCCCCCGTCTCTCCCTTCTCCCCCCCAGCCTCTCCCTTCTCCCCCCCAGCCTCTCCCTTCTCCCCCCCAGCCTCTCCCTTCTCCCCCCCAGCCTCTCCCTTCTCCCCCCCAGCCTCTCCCTTCTCCCCCCCAGCCTCTCCCTTCTCCCCCCCAGCCTCTCCCTTCTCCCCCCCAGCCTCTCCCTTCTCCCCCCCAGCCTCTCCCTTCTCCCCCCCAGCCTCTCCCTTCTCCCCCCCAGCCTCTCCCTTCTCCCCCCCAGCCTCTCTCTCTCTCTCTCCCCTTCCCACACAGACAGACAAATTCATTCATTCATTTATTTATTTATTTATGTATATGTTATTTCTACTTTTTTCATAACATGCCCTCAAAAAACCCTCGGCACTGCCGGGCACTCCAGCGAGTTGAATATATAATAGATGGCTAGTTGTTTGGAGACCTGTTTCTGCTGACTGTGTTAGGGAACAATCCAGTGAGTACAATAAATTGATTTCATTTTTCCTTGAGAAAAATAACTACTGCAAATTAAACAATTATTCAAGCAAAATTGGGTATATCATCACTCAAGTTTTAGTAATTTTAATAAGCTTGCAGAAGGGAAACTCATGGGTCATGATCAAAAAGATATAGACCTGGTTGTGATTTGGATTTTAGTTGCATGTACCAACATTTCCACAATATGTGGAGGATACCTTTATTCAATAAATAAGTGTAATTCCACCTAAACTGGAAGCAAATTTGTGTGTGTGTGTGTGTGTGTGGGGGGGGGGGGGGCGAAGAAAAAGGATCAGGAGTTTAGTTTGTTGGCCATCAGTACAATCGCTGTTGAGTCAGTTCTTCTGACCATTCCCTGAAAAATAGGGATAGTTATAAAGTTGTGTTCCCAAAGATTCTGGGGGAGTTTACAGAATATTGCAAAGTATGGTCCCCAGGCTAGGAGACATGGCTCTGCCACCTTTGGATGCACGATTACTTGGTACATGACAAATAAATTTGCTACCTATCCAGTTTTGGACTAGATAGACTGGTTTTTGAAAGATTCTGCTGCAAGTCATCCTGCGTAAGAATTTAGCTACAGACTATAGCTTTGCTTGATAGATTGTGAAAAGATCTTCAACTCAGTCAGAATGCTGTGAGGCAACAGAACAAGTAAATAACTCATTTATTTAGTGCCTTTCATGTCCTTGGGAAATCCTAAAGTGGCAATGAGTTACTTTTTAAAGTATTGTCACTGCTACTATACTACAGTGTGATATACCTATCAATTCATTCCATGAAAAGTGACGAGTTAAGATAGTAACTGTAGGTTTTTATTGGCTAAATAACAGAGCCCACCCTCGTGGGTGATCGGTTCCAGCAAGGAAGAATACTAGCCAAGCAATCACCTTTATACCTGGGCAAGCAGGCGGAGCCATGGGCGGAGTCAGCTGAGGTATGCCTAGGTATAACAGCGTACGAGGCAAGAGGTAACCTTGTGTAGTGATAACAACAGTGTAAACAATAACAGTGGTTTACCACATTCACCCCTTGTTTAAAATTGAGTCCGGCGAGGTGAAGTGTACTACTAGTTCGTGTATGTCAGTCTATCAGAAGGCCTCGCAAGCCTTTCTGACCGGCGCGGCGGTGGTGCAGTATCCGCTGTTAATGCTGGTGTCTGCGTGGTCGACGAAGGCCCCTGGGGTTCCGGCATGCTGCCTACAGGAGCTGGATTTGGGGGTGTGGTGGGGGATAACGGTGGTGTCTCGGGTGCCCGAGGGTGCGAGGTGTCTCAAGGAGACTGTGTCCTCCCGCCCGTCTGGGTATTCCACATAGGCATACTGGGGGTTGGCGTGCAGGAGGTTCACCCTCTCGACCAGGGGGTCCGTTTTATGGGTCCTCACGTGCTTCCGCAGCAGGACGGGCCCCGGAGAAGTCAGCCATGTTGGTAGCGAGGTTCCCGTCGTCGACTTCCTGGGGAAAATGAACATTTGCTCATGGGGGGTGGCGTTAATGGCAGTACAAAGCAGTGACCGGCTGGTATGGAGCGCTGCCGGGAGGACTTCCTGCCAGCGAGAGGTTGGGCGGCCCTTAGACTTTAGGGCTAAGAGGACGGCCTTCCAAACTGTCGTGTTCTCTCTTTCCACCTGCCCGTTCCCCCGGGGGTTGTAGCTGGTGGTCCTGCTCACAGCAATACCTCTCGCGAGCAGGAACTGGCGAAGTTCCTCGCTCATGAAGGATGAGCCCCGGTCGCTATGTATATAGTTCGGGAACCCGAACAAGGCGAAGAGGTCGTTCAGGCATTTGATGACCGTGGTACTGGTCATGTCTGGGCAGGGGATGGCGAAGGGGAAACGGGAGTACTCGTCAATAATGTTGAAGTACACATTACGGTCAGAGGACAGGAGGGGCCCCTTAAAATCGATGCTCAAGCGCTCGAAGGGGCGGGTGGCCTTGATCAGGCTTGCTCTGTCCGGCTTATAGAAATGCGGTTTGCATTCGGCACAGACTTGGCAGTTCCTGGTCAAGGTCCTGACCTCCTCAATGGAGTAGGGCAGGTTGCGGGCCTTAATGAAGTGGTAAAGTCTAGTGACCCCGGGGTGGCAGAGGTCGTTGTGGAGGGTCCGCAGTCTATCAACTTGCGCGTTGGCCCATGTACCTCGTGATCGAACATCTGGGGGCTCCTTGAGTTTACCAGGCCGGTACAAGATATCGTACTCGTAGGTGGAGAGCTCAATTCTCCACCTCAAGATCTTGTCGTTCTTGATTTTGCCCCTCAGCTTGTTATTAAACATAAAAGCAACCGAATGCTGGCCGGTGAGGAGGGTAAATCGTTTGCCTGCCAGGTAATGCCTCCAGCGTCGTACCGCTTCCACAATCGCCTGGGCCGCCTCCTCGACAGAAGAGTGTCGGATCTCAGGGCCCTGGAGGGTCCTTGAGAAGAAGGCCACAGGTCTCCCCGTCTGGTTAAAGGTTGCAGCTAGGGCGAAGTCGGATGCATCGCTCTCCACGTGGAAAGGGATGGACTCATCCACTGCGTGCATTGTGGCCTTCACAATGTCTCTTTTTTATGAGGGAGAAGGCTGCGCATGCTTCTGCTGTCAGGGGGAAGGAGGTGGACTTCATAAGGGGTCTGGCTTTGTCCGCATAATTGGGCACCCATTGGGCATAGTAAGCGAAGAGCCCCAGGGTTCTCTTCAGTGCCTTTTGACAGTGGGGAAGGGGAAGCTCTATGAGGGGGGCGCATTCTTTCGGGGTCGGGGCCGATGATTCCGTTCTCTACTACGCAGCCGAGGATGGCAAGGCGCGAGGTGTTAAACATACATTTCTCCTTATTGTAAGTGAGATTCAGCCGTTGGGCCGTACGGAGGAATTTCTCCAGATTAACATCGTGGTCCTGCTGGTCGTGGCCGCAGATGGTGATGTTATCTAGATAAGGAAACGTGGCCTGCAGCGCGTTCTGGTCAACCATCCGGTCCATCTCCCTTTGGAAGACCGAAACCCCATTGGTGACGCCGAAGGGAACCCTAAGGAAGTGGTAGAGGCGGCCATTCGCCTCGAAGGTGGTATACTGGCGGTCCTCAGGGCGGATAGGGAGTTGGTGATAGGCCGATTTAAGGTCGATGGTGGAGAATACCCAGTACTGTGCAATCTGGTTGACCATGTCAGATATGCGTCCAGCTGGGTGTACCGGTTTATGGTTTGGCTGTAGTCGATGACCAGGCGGTTTTTATTGCCGGTCTTAACGACTACGACCTGGGCACGCCAGGGGCTGGTGCTCCCCTCGATGATGCCCTCCTTCAGGAGACGCTGCACCTCAGAGCTAATAAAAGCTCTGTCCCCGGCGCTGTACCGCCTGCTCTTGGTAGCGACGGGTTTACAGTCGCGGGTGAGGTTAGCGAACAAGGAGGGGGGCGGGACTTTGAGAGTGGAGAGGCCGCAGGTGGTATGCGGCGGGCGGTTTAAAAACTGCTGGTTGTAGACTGTGAGTGGGGGGAGGGGTCCACCGTATGCCAAAGTGACACTTTGGAGGTGGCATTGGAAATCCAGCCCTAGTAGGATGGCAGCGCAGAGCTGGGGCAGGACGAGAAGTTTAAAGTTTTTATATTCCGTGCCCCTAACCGACAGGGTCACCACACAGTATCCGCTGACGTCTGTTGAATGGGACTTCGACGCCAGCGAGATCCGATGGCGCGTTGGCCGGACAGTGAGGGAGTAGCAGCGCACCGTGTCTGGGTGAATAAAACTCTCCGTGCTCCCACTGTCGAACAGGCAGGTCGTGGCGTGGCCGTTTACCTCGATGTCCATCGTGGACCTGGACAGATGATGCGGGAGAGCTTGGTCAAGCGTGACGGAGGCCAGTGTATGGCTGAGTGAGCTGCTGTCGTCGGCAGGTGAGGCGGTGGTCGGGTCTGGAGACAACATGGCAGCCGCGTGCGGCGAACAAAATGGCGGAGAAGATGGCCGCCCCCACGACTCACATGAGGTACTGCTGGCGTCTGTGGCCTTGATCAAAGATGGCCGCCCCCACGATTCACGAGGCACTGCTGACGTCTGTGGCCTTGATCAAAGATGGCCGCCCCCACAACTCACATGAGGCACTGCTCGTCTGTGGCTTTCCCTCTGCAGGCGTTCGCGAAGTGGCCTTTTTTTTCTGCAGCCGGAGCAGGTCGCGTTCCTTGCAGGGCAGCGCGCCCTTTGATGTCTCGCTTGGCCACAGAAATAGCAGCTGGCGGCCCAATCGCGGGGCTCTGCTGCCGTAGTAGGTCCCGGGGGCAGCGGTGCGAGGGGTATTGCGGCCGGAGTCGGGCCCGAGTCCCACGGCCGCGCAGCACTGTACCCGGAGTACGCCTCGAGGTCCCGATGGGCCACTTCTAGGGAGCGAGCGAGGGCTGTAGCTGCTTTCAATTCGAGGTCCTTTGATTCAAGCAGTCTTTGCCGTGAGTAGTCGGACCGAAGGCCTTTCACGAAGGCATCGCGGATATTTCCTTCAGCATGTTGTGCAGCCGATACAGCTTTAAAGTCACAGTCCCTGCCGAGTGTTTGTAGCGCCCGTAAAAATTCATCTACAGACTCTCCTGGCTGTTGCGAGCGGGATCTTAGGAGATGTCTGGCATACATTGAATTTACTGGGCTCCGGTACTGCTCTTTTAGCAGGTCGAGGGCCTCCTCGTATGTAGTAAGGTCCCGGATGAGTGCAAATACTTTAGGGCTCACCTGGGCGGTCAGAACTCTTAGTTTGTCGGCTTCCGATGGCACGCCGGAGGCTACCAGGTAGGATTCAAAGCAGCTCAGCCAGTGATCGAAGTCGAGGGCTGAATTCGCTGCCTGTGGATTTAGATCCAGGTACGGCAGTCGGAGGGCTCGCAGCCAAGTCGGCTGTTGGGGCTGGTCAGTCATTTCAAAATTTAGCCAATAAAATTGATATACCTATCAATTCATTCCATGAAAAGCGACGAGTTAAGATAGTAACTATAGGTTTTTATTGGCTAAATAACAGAGCCCAACCTCGTGGGTGATCGGTTCCAGCAAGGAAGAATACTAGCCAAGCAATCACCTTTATACCTGGGCAAGCAGGCGGAGCCATGGGCGGAGTCAGCTGAGGTATGCCTAGGTATAACAGCGTGCGAGGCAAGAGGTAACCTTGTGTAGTGATAACAACAGTGTAAACAATAACAGTGGTTTACCACACAGTGTTACTACACTATTGGGATCTAATAATGCCAGCCAATTTGTAGACAGTACTGTCCCACAACCAGCAGTTAAATAAATGATCAGTTAATCTGTTTCAATAGTGCTGATTGAAGGATAAATGGTGGCCAGGACATGAGCCAAGCTGACTAGATTCCTTACGAATGTCTTTGGCAGAGTACAACTGTGAAAATATCTGAAGATTAAGAAAATACAGGATGAAGAAATCTGACAATACATCCTCTTCGCCTACCTATTAAATATCTGCATACATTTTGGCCTACCTTTCTAAACCACCTACCTTTCTAAACCACCTATCAGTTTCCTTTCATGTATCCCATTCCCTAATCTGAATTCATCCAGCTTTTTTCAGACAGTAAGGGGGGTGCTTGTTAAAGTACTTTTCGGCATACACCTTCCACATCCAAGAAAATTAGACTGGCAGCTCAACTGTTAGCTCACAGTCCCGAAAGAATCAGCAGTAAAGTTACCTAACTTCATGTCCAGGGGAGGCTGCAAGGACAGTCTTGTCTTTTTTCAGGGAAAAGTGGTTACAATCCTTCACTGAAGCAGAGGGTAGAAATGTTGGGAGGATTAGATAGAAAACCAAGTAAGTTGACCCACCAATCTGGGAAACCATGGACTGTTCTTTGTACCATTATATAAAGACAAGTTGTACCAATTTAACTAAGAAAATCTGATCATAACTACAAGTTATATAGTGGAATAAAGTACCAATGATTTGAACCAAGTTTCACCATCGCTAGTGTTAGCTAAGTCTGCCTTCAAAGCGATGAAAGAAATACATGCAAATGATGAATCTGGTTCAGATCACCAGGGGGTTTCAATGTTACACTGTAACTTTGACTACTTGTAGTACTACTTGTACAAGTGAAAGCAGCATAACTCTCTTTACAGATGCAGATGATGCCACTGAACCTGAGGAGGTATCTCTGGCAGACCCATTTCATAATGACTTACTGCCCCGTTCCCACAGTGTGTGTGACTGTCCCTATCTTTGCCAGGGCCTACTGCTTAGTTGGACGGTAGGCCCTTTAAATATGCAAATAAGGGTACTATTATTTACATAGGCCCCTGATCGGCATTTTAGGACTGCATTGGGCAGTGTGTGATCTGTACAGTATCAGCTGGCGGTGCAATCTAAGGATTGCCAGCACCCAGCAGGTAAGTTTTAATTCATTTGTGGTGTGGAAGTAACCAGGCTTCACAAAAACAACCTGGGCTGCTACCACATCAGATCCCCTACCCCCCCCCCCCCCCCCCGGACCCACTTTCTTCCGGCCTAGCTGGGTTTCTGAGTATCATAGCAGGCTGCCCTGGGGAGGCTAATTTTCCACATATCGGCCCTCAATATGTTAGAAGTATCGAACGGACGGTGGGTGTGCTCCGCTAAGTTATGTTGATGGGAGCAGAAAATTACATAGACTAAGTGGGTGGGCAAAGCTGGCAGATGGAGTTCAATGTAGGGAAGTGTGAGGTCATCTACTTTGGATCTGAGAAAGTCAAATTTGAATATTTTCTTGATTAGGAGCTGTGAAGGAGCAAAAGGATTTAGGTGTCCATAGTACACATCAATAAAAGCTTGTGCACAGCTACAAAAAGTAATTAAAAAGGCTAATTTAATGTTGGCCTTTATCTTGAGGGTTGGAATTCAACAGTGAGGAAGTGATGCTTCGGTTATACAGAACCTGGAATACAGTGTTCAGTTTTGGGCACCGAACCTCAGGAAATATACATTGACTTTGGAAGGGGTACAATGCAGATTCATCAGAATGATACCAGGGCTTAAAGAGTTAAATTATGAAGACAGGTTGCATAAACTTGACTTGTATTCCCTTGAGTTCAGAAAATTCAGGGGTGATCTAATCAAGGTATCTAAAATTATTAAGGGATTCAATAGAGTAGCTACTGAGAAAAAAAAAATTCCTCTGGTGGGGGAATCTAGAACAAGAGAACGTAATCTTAAAATTAGAGCTAGACCATTTAGAATTGAAAGCAGGAAGCACTTTTTCCACACAAGGGATAATGGAAATTTGGAATTCTCTTCCGCCCCCCCCCCCCTCCCCAAAAGGCTGTGGATGCTGGGTCAACTGAAATTTTCAAGACTGTGATTGATTGATTGATTTTCACTAGGTAAAGATATCAAGGGCTATAGAACAGAGGCAAGTAAATGGAGTTGAGGTACAGATCACCCATGATCTAATTGAATAGCGGAACAGGCTTGAGGCCTACACCATTCCTATGTTTTGATCTTAAACCTGCCCACAGTCAAATGTAGCCCATTAAGTGAGAAGAGAGAACAAAACCCGGTGGAATGCCTAGCCATCCATGTTCTGGATTCAAAGGAAATTCCAAGAAAACAAAGGTGATGGTCAGAATCCAAAGATCGACAGAAGTGGACATACAAATAAACTGACAATCCAAAAAGCGTCAAGATGTTTCTACTTAAAATCCTTGGTCAGGAAATACAGGTAAAATACAGAAAATAAATTGTGCAGGGCTGGAGTGCTGCTTTCAGATGCGATGTTAAACCGTGGCCTTGTCTGCCTACTCATGGACTTATAGCCTCCGAGCGCTATTCAAAGAACGAGGAGTTATCCTGCGGTCCTAGCCAATATTTCTCTACCAGCACCACCAGAAAACTTATTTACTGATCATCTGTTTGTGATGCATTGCTCTGCAAATTGACTGCCACATTTTCCTACATAACAATAGTGACTGTATTGCAAAAACTCTTGACAATAAGAATAAGACGCTATATAAATGCAAGTTCTTTCTTTAGATTGCTCTTGATGAGAACGGTAGCTGAAGGTTGAGTAAGACTTGGAAGAATAGCATGTCTTGCAGAATTAAAAAGATGGCTAGAAACTATGATGCAGCCAGTAGCTTTCTATGGACACAAAGCATCAAATATTGAAAGAGTGATACAGAAATGTTGGAAGCTTTTGAGAAGTGGGGAGAGTTCCATGAAGCACAAAAAGGAACAGTTGCTTGAAAGGCTAAAAGAAAAAATGACACTTATATCAATATAAATAAGTTAGAAAGGTTTCCAATGAACTTTTTACCAACAGCAAACATCAGAAACTACGCTGCTGCTGTATACAAGTCATGTTCGGGACTGGGGGGGAAAAAAAGTCCAACCCTACTTTAAACTGCTGCTAACAGAATCTGCTTCTTTTGCATTTGTCGATTAGTGCAATCAACATTGACTACTGTCAGCAAATCACCTTTCATTACCAACTGGGATCGGTGTTTTAACAAGTTCTTGAGTCGAGGTGGAAAAAGAAAAGCATTGTTGGTCCGATCATTCTGCGGCTTCATCAATTACTTTTCCCTCCATCGTAAGATCAGGAATGGGCTGTTTGCTGACATTTCCAGTAATGAAGCTCCCCCTACCACCATTCAGCAGGACTTGGATAACATCCAGGTTTGGGCTGATAAGTGGCAGGTAATGACCATCTCAAACAGAAGAAAGGCCAGTGAGCTCCCCGACCTTCAACGGCACCACCATCAACACCACAACTGATCAGAAGCTTAACTGAACCAGTCAGGTCAACATTGTGGATACAAGAGCAGAACATCACCCTTTAATTTTAAGATTATGCCCTCCCTTGTTCTTGACTCCCCACCAGAGGAAATAGTTTCAATCTACCCTAGTAAATCCTTTAATCATCTTAAATATCTCAATTAGATCAGCCCTTAATCTTCTATGCTCAAGGGAATGCAAGCCTAGTCTATGGAACCTGTCCTCATAATTTATCCCTTTTGGCCCTGTATCATTCTGGTGAACCTGCGCAGCCCCCCTCCAAGGTCAATGTAGCCTTCCTGAGCTGTGGTACCCAGAACTGAACACAGTACTCCAGATGTGGTCTAACCAGCCAGATATCGCTGTTCCTTCAATGTTTCTGGATCTATATCCTGGAATTCCTGACCTAGCACCACCAGCATAATGATCACAAGGAGAAGGTGCTTTCACAGAATCACAGAAACCCCACAGTGCAGATAGAGGCCATTTCGGCCCATCGAGCCTGCACCGACACATATCCCACCCGATCTCTGTAACCCCTGCACCAACACATATCCCACCCTATCCCCGTAACCCCACATATTTTAATCCCCCTAACACTAATGGTCAATTTATCATGGCCAATCAACCTAACCCGCACATCTTTGGACTGTGGGAGGAAACCGGAGCACCCGGAGAAAAACCCACGCAAACATGGGGAGAATGTGTGGAGTTTGCACAGTCACCCGAGGGTCCCTGGCGCTGTGAGGCAACAGTGCTAACCACTATGCCACCGCTATGGCAACTAGGCATAGCCAATAAATGTGGCCTTGTCAACTTCCCCTACATGTTAAGAACAAACAAAAATACAAAATGCTGGAAGCACACAAGTAAGTGAACACAGATGGGTGATGTTTGGAGTGTTCTGTCTTTATTTTAGAATCAAGAGTTATCATGGGCGGCTGGCAATCTACCAACTCGATAATATTTGCAATACGAATTGAGGAAAACGTTTAGATCTAATGTTGTAACTACAAATAACACCAGTACACATTAAAGCATCACAACTGAGTGCCAGACACTGCGCCCCACTCCACTCAGCACCGACCGACAGCAACATAACAGCCAATCAGAAGCGGCCTGAGTGAACACAGAAAGGAGCCAATCACACGCCAGAGTTGAGTCAATCGGCCAGCGAGCAATGGGGAACGGCAGTGCGCATGGGATTGAGCCAATCAGCAACAGCAAGGCCCGCACATAATTGGACCAAACAGCAACGGCGAGCGACAAGGAATTGGGCCAATGAGAGGTAGCGAGGCTACGCAGCCGCAGTGAGGGGGAGCCGAGCACTATAACGGCAGGGCAGGCGTGAGTGGGACGGAGAGGCCGAGACACAGTCGCTCATTTGACAAGCACCATGGCGAGCGGAGAAGGAGACAACAAAAGCACCAACCTGTTGGTGAGTCGGTGATTTACAGTGGCTCCGATCGCCGGTGTGTCCGTTAAAGCCCGCGCCTGTGAGCGGCCGCGCTCCATCCCCATAAGCGCCGATGAGCCCGCCAGGCCAGGCTGCGGCCCCAGCGCAGGCCGCCCCTCCCCTCCCCCCGGCTCCAACGCACAGGGCGTTCGAGTCAAAATGTTGGTTGATGGGTCTCCGTGTGACCGCGTTAGTCCTCGGGGATTGTAAATCACAAAGCACCAAGGCTTTCTTGTTCGCCCCGCAGACTCTGTTCAAAGATTAGCTGCGGTTTAACCATGCAACAATACGCTCTCTGTCTCAGGAAGCGGCTTAAGCCTGCCTCTGTGCTCGGGGTGTTTAATCTGGTTTGGCCAATGCGACAGGACACAAGGGCGCTGCTTGCAAGGGAAACTGGGAGGGAGGGGTGGATGGATCGGTGGGTGAGGAGCCGCTCTTGCTGAATCATGCTATGGGAGTCCAGCCAGAGAGTGACGACAAGCTTCCCTATTTTGGGGGGGGAGGAGAGTAACATTCAAAGCTGGGTTAATGCTATTCACACTTATCATCCGTACCATACTTTCTGGTAGGGTGGAGTAACGGGGAATGGCAATACTAGCCCTGTTTTTTTCTCTCGTCCCTAACTTGGGAGGACTGAAAACACTTATAGACCCCCCCCCCCCAAGTGACATCAGCACAGTCTTGTAATGGTACCTCCTGGATGTCTTAAAGCTCTTCACAGCCAATTGAGTTTGCTTGAAACATGGCCACTGTTAGGTAGGCAAATGTGGCACTCAATTTGGGCACAGCAAGGTCCCACAAACAGCAAATGTTGGAGGAATAGACTTGCATAGATCTTTGAAGGTGGGATGGCAGATAGAAAAGACTGTTTTTAGTGTCAGCTGTGACTCAGTTGATAGCGCACTCGCCTCTGAGTCAGAAGGTTGTGGGTTCAAGTCCCACTCCATGGACTTGAGCACAAAAATCTAGGCTGACACTCCAGTGTAGTGCTGCACTGTCAGAGGTGCTGTCTTTCAGATGAGACGTTAAACTGAGGCCCTCTCCGGTGGACGTAAACTATCTCGTGGCACTACTTTGAAGAAGAGCAGGGGAGTTATCCCCAGTGTCCTGGCCAGTATTATCCCTCAGTCAACATAACAAAAACAGATTATCTGGTCATTATCACATTGCTGTTTGTGGGAGCTTGCTGTGTGCAAATTGGCTGCTGTGTTTCCCACATTACAACAGTGACTACACTCCAAAAGTACTTCATTGGCTGTAAAGCGCTTTGAGATGTCTGGTGGTTGTGAAAGGCGCTATATAAATGCAAGTCTTTTTTAAAAGACTAATGAGATTGAGTTTTATATATAATTCATCGAATATTTGTACAAAACATTGGTTGGAATAGTCTATGCCATTCTAGGCACCCCTTTTTATAGGAACGGTATTGGAACCATGGCTGGGGTACAGTTTTTAGATAAAAAAACTTTTTTTTAAAAATTTTTTATCAAAATTCTTTATCACTGAAGGGTTTTAAATTTTGATGATCACTTGACCTCCATTACTTCAGTCAGCTGATTTCTAACATATTGAAACTGCTGACACAGCATATGCTGTTCTGTGGGTGATTTCATTTTATTTTTTGTTTAATTTGTATTTCCATAGCTTGCAATGAGTAATGGATGATGCACAGTCTAGTGTTTCAAGGCTGTAATACACAAAAGGGATATGATGATGTCATAAACAGCAAGAGTAAAGCTCAGGCAATGTGTTCGCCTCAAACCCAAGATGCGTTACTGCCGTGGAACATTCTAGAGCGTTGCTCTTCCTAATATATAAACATGTCAAACTTTTCTAAATTGGCAGGAGCAATATGGTGGGTGACAGATTGCTTCTGATTTTGTATCGTGATTAGGGTTAAAATGATAAAGACCATCGTTTTTATGCAAGATCAGTACATTTCAAAGGGTCATTGGACTTTGCAAGTTTGTAAGCCCCTTTTCTATATTCATGTACCCAGGACTTGCTTATAGTCAAAATTAAATATTTATCTTCAGTAGTTGGTTTCAATTAATCACAAAGGGTTCTGAAAACTGCGCCATATCCTGGACATATGCCCAGGTGATGCAAAAGTGTTGTAATGGTGTTAGCCGTGCTCTTCTCACCAGACGTTCATTGCCAAATGCAATGTTCCCTAACTGTCACTTTCTTACAAAGGTTTTTGCAGCCATTCTTTAATAAAGCTTCTGTA
The DNA here is from genome assembly GCF_052327205.1 of Somniosus microcephalus. NCBI lineage: Eukaryota > Metazoa > Chordata > Chondrichthyes > Squaliformes > Somniosidae > Somniosus > Somniosus microcephalus. The sequence goes on along the minus strand of NC_140997.1, from coordinate 65,852,931 downwards.
ATTTAATATTTCAAATGTAATTTTTGTAAAGATAAAACATCCTTTTTAAATGTCTATAACTGTGTAAGTATAAATACGTTGGTAATAGGTTAAAATTTGGCCTCTTTATAATGGGATGTTTACCAGCGGTTGTGTGGATGGTTGCCTAAAGTTTGAGATCTGCGTACAAACCAAGATCTGGTGTATTCTCTCCAGACCTAAATACTGGCTGTTCCAATCTGCTATCTTTGTGTCCTGCTTTAAGTTTAACTTCCAGCCTGCTATCGTGAATCTGTTTAATCACTCCATCCTGGGGGTAAAAAAAGCACTTCATAGGTTTGTCTTGACTTGGACTGTTCTTTTTCTTCTCCTTTCTTTTCCTCCCTGCCAGTTTTCTCCCCGTCTCTCCAGAAGGTGTTAACTCTTGATGGGTGCAATTCCACAGGCAGCAGGCATCCTCCAGTACTTCACCCAAGTGGTCATTATTAATGTTGGAGCCTTAATGGTTATTATTGACAGTAACTGTCAGCGTTAATTATAGCCAAGCATGATCCTGTCCACGCCCAGTTTCTTACACACCTCCAGTTCCAGCTGGGTTGCTGGACAGGGAGCAGGAGCAGGAACCCTGGTAATCAACCCCATCAAAAAATCATTCTCAGCCTAACTTGGTGCCAAGGCCAACTGTAGCACCTCAACTACTGGCCCTACTGTGATCAGCTGATTACGCACAGACTGTATTACAGTTGAGACGTTCCTTTCCTTTATGGCTCAGTTACCCACGAGATAAACTTCCAAGCCATCAGGAAGACAGGTTTTCTTTTCAATACTCAAATTTACCAAGATGTGTATTTTGTGTGTAGATTTTGGGGTTTCACTGGAAGAGCAAGGTGTGACCCAAATGTCACCTAGCAGCAAAACTACAATCACTTATGGTTGTGTAAAGACCAGTATAAACCTATTTTCCTCCCCATCCTCTTGCAAAGGTTTGAATGATTATTTTGACCACCCATAATTAACATTCTTGTGAGCTTAGAATGTACTTGGAGAATTGAGGTTGATGGGATGCTGATTCATGCACAAAGGAATCTAGTCTCTGGGTTTAGATGTTGAACTATCACTCAATTTACGACAGTACTGAACAAAGTGACGTTGCAGCCTTGAAAGCTAGCTAAGGTATTTGGCCAGTATGCTTCGCAGTATTGTCTGATGTTTGTACTATACAATCAACAATTATGACGATTATTCAAAACATCAAATATTCATTTTTTTCCCACTTTGCAGCATAGTTTTGAGGTGATGAGCAAGTGTTTTTGGATGAGTTATGCATGTTCTTTTAATACTAACTAGGAACATTACAAGATCCTATTCACTGCTGCTTGTTTCATTTACCCCTTGTTACAAACAATGTAAAATTGCAATGACTTCTTTTGCAGGCTGCAGAAACTGCTCAGCTTGAAGAGCATTTGGAGGGTTGGGGAGAAGTGATGCTCGCTGCAGATCGTATCTTGCGCTGGGAGAAGCCCTGGTTTCCTGCTTTAATGATAGTTGATGTGTCAGTGGTGTTTTTGTAAGTATTAAAGAACAAGTTGCATTTATATAGTGCCTTGTAACGTGGAAAAAAAGTCCCAAAGTGCTTTACATGGGTGTAATCAGACAAAAATGGACACCGAGCCAAAGAAAGAGATATCAGGAGGGATGGCCACAAGCTTGGTCAAAAAGGTGGGTTTTAGGAATGGTTTTAAAGGAGGAGCGAGAGAGATGGGGAGAGGCAGAGGGCATTCGAGTGTGGAGCCTAGACTTCTGAAGGCACAGCTGCCGATGGAGGGAGGGGCGGAATGCACAACAAGCCAGCGTTAGAAGAACGCAGAGTTCTGCAGTGCTTGAGGTTAGAGATATCTGTTTAAAAACCTGTGTTTATATAATGGAGCTGGTGAAGTCAGTGTTGTGATGGTTGTAATGCAAGCTTCACTTGTGAAGCCTTGCTGTGACCAAAGCCAATTACCCATAGTGTAGCAAAGTACAGTAAACTCTTGTTTAAACAGCACTTAATCATCCGGAATTCTCTAATAACCGGCAAAATTGATACTCCGAAAACAACACCTCACTAACCGGAAATGTTGCCGAGTCCGAGTCTTAGTTTCTGTTTGCTTCAGACTATTCAGAGTGGCAGCTACTTTAGAATTGAATATGTGTTTCCCAGAGACTCCATGGATGCGTTCATTTTTCAGTATGTTACTGTGCCATATAGACTAGGGAAGTCCCAGGTTCTATTGCTGATTTGATGTGAAATTGATTTTCTGAAATCACTGGGTTCTCTTGGGATGCTGAGAAATTTATTTTTTAAACTTACGGGGTTTGTTTTTTGCTGTTTCTCTTTGCTCATCATTGTAACAAATGACAGTGCTAGGAAATGGAGCACTTTTTGGTGAGAGAAGTTAACATCAAGGACAGTCAGATTATGTATAGCCCAGATTAAGTGCAGAGTAAAGCTCCCTTGACAATGGCCCACTAAGGTACTCGATCCCTGTCGGGGTGAAAGCTGAATTTTCTCCATTTGGAGGTTTACAGGTGCGCGTTAACCACCCGATGGATTCATGGCTGTCAGGTGATCGATCGGAAATCTTCAGTTGTACAGGGAATAATATATACTTCATAGGGACTTACCCAGAAGAAAAAGGTGACTGGCTGTTGGTGAGTTAGGTAGAGATTGAGATGTGAGTGTGGATAAGCTATATAGAAGGCATTGGTGTGGATAATTTACTTGGAGGGCAATGTACACTTGCCAGTGAAAGCTGAAAATTGATGTCCAGATAAGGATTATACCAGATAAAAGTTGTCATGTTATGTAAATAGCATTCAAATCTTATTTTATTTTTGTTTAAAAATAGCCTCGGTAGATATACCTCTCCGTTATCCGGAATGTTCAATCAACTGGCACCATCCCGGTCCCGTCTGTGCCGGATACAAAAGAGTTTACTGTACTACTGTTTTGTAGCTTGTAAAAATAAAATACAGAATAATGGTTGATGGTCTATTTTAAACTGATTTGGAACCCTATATCGCAGCTTGGCATGTTTCCTCCTTGTCCCTACCCCCTTGGATCAACATCCAGAACATGAACTGTAATGTGGAAGTACCTTTTGTTAGTGCTACTTGTAGGCAGATGTTCTGCATTTTCTTTGTCTGTGCCAGCAATGGCACTGTAGAGTAACATTTGTTTTTATGCAAGAACTACTCAAAGCTTCTGCTGATGTCCTGACATCTTTACGGTGTTATGTACTTGCACCTTAAAAAGAAATTGCTTAGATCAATTTCTTGGTTGTTTCCAGTTTTCTTCCCTCACCACTTGTGTCCTGAAAAGACAATTGATGCTTGGATACTTGTAACGCATGGTGGTTGTGACTTTTCAGTACCTTGTCGAAGTGCCTCATTCATGTGACTTGAGCCAGAAGAGTGAATTTTTGCAGGCAAAGCCACTCGATGATGCAGTTCATCAAACCTTCTTCACGTGTGTACATTTTAGCAATGGTTGCTAGGTAGGATCAAGATCAGAAACCTGTGTTGGTGTTTTCCTTCCCCTTGAGGTAATGCTGAGGGGGGAAATGTAGCCCCCTGCCCCAGTGCAGTCTTGGCTGAGATTGACTAACTAGATACAGACCATAGTATTTTCCTAATCTATATGGCGTGCAATTACCCACTGAGCCCTCAATGCACTGCGAGTGTCTGTAGATAGATACACAGTACTCCAGTAGTCTGATTTGAGCACAAGTACGGAAAGTTATACAGCTGCATTCCTTGTCTCAATAATTTTATTAATTTATTTTAACATCAGCTAAGAAATCCAGTTCTCACCATTACAGCAGTAGGATTAAGATCAAAATATGCTCTGACCTCTAGCTGAGAAGCCATTAGTTTGCAGAATGTTCTGCCATCCTGTGGAAATAAAACTTCACCTATTGGAGTGTCCTTCTGTGAGTTAATGTGCTGCACAGTTGTGGATCTCCTGCTCATTAGCCTGTTGGAACTAGTCCCAGCGTAATCCTTACAGCAACACTCGACAGTACCTACCCAATTGGTTTAATTATGGCCCAGAAAACATGAGCCCAGCGTTCTTCAAAGCCGATGTGTGAAGTATTGTGCCACAGGGTGCTAGAATTTTGGTTTAAATCCACCGTTCTAATTCCCAAGCTTAGCTGTAGTTTTGACAGTTGCACAGACATTTAAAAAAAAAAAAACTACGGGTTTATCTTTTTGGCCAATATTAGTAATGTTAAAGACTTGGTTAGTGGTGGGGAGTTCATTTAAAATGAATAGCATCTACAATTGTAAGAAGGATCCCTCTTCTTGACAAAGATGTCTTTAATCGGTGAAAACGGGTCGTTTGCCGTATGCCTTCCTTTATACTGCTCGAGCCCGATCAGTGAACCACCAAATGATCTGCCCTTTCATTCTGTAGATGGTCATCTCTTCACATGACTACTGCAGGGTAACACTACATGGTGTGAATTTTTTTTTCGTTTTGTGGTAACCAAGTTCTCTGCTAGTTTCTCAGCTGTGTTCATGATGTGTGTTGATGGCACCAGATGTCTGCAGTAAGCAACCAGCTTTACAGTGGAATATCAGGACATGTAGTTCAAATTTAGCAGTTTACTTTCCATGTAAAGGATGGGGAAAATCTCCAGAAACCAGGCAGAACAGCTGTTTTACCCCCTTAAACATTTGCATTTATAACACAGTAAAGTCAAATACTGTACAAATTAGTACTTTATGGGTTGAATAATGCTGGGAAACAGCAGGTTAACGATGCATGCAATTATTAATGTGCAAATCAGCCAACAAGTTCACGAGATTGAGATACAGTGTGAGTTGCGAATCTCCAGAACTTGCTGGTCAATTTAAGCCGCTCCGCCATTTGCTTCGCACAAACAGCATCTCGCCCTGAGCCTCCCCGTTATTTTTAAGAACTTGCTGGATTTGCACATGAATTACCCATTAAACATTCCGCAGAAAGTTAGGGCTGGTGCTTAAGAGTGCAAGTACACTTTTAACAACGTGACAATTGTTGATGCGATGCCAATCGACCTCTCTAGCAAATAATAATGAGTGCAAGAAGTACTGAGTTACAATAGCAAAATACTGCGGATGCTGGAAATCTGAAATAACAACAAAGTGTTGGAAACACTCAGCAGGTCTGGCAGCATTGAGGAGAAACCGAGTCAACGTTTCGGGTCGAACCTTTCGTTCTGACAAAGGGCTCGACCCGAAACGTTGACTCTCTTTCTCCTCGATGCTGCCTGAAGTACTGAGTTACTTGGGCTTTGTGGGACAGATTGGGGTGGGGGGATGTGCATGGCCCATAGTTCCACCATCCCAGATCTAATCCCGGATATACTGTGCATGCAAAAAACATGTTGTAGAGCTTTTAAAATCTAGTTTTATACATTAATTGCTCCATTTATGTAGCATCTCAACATCCCGCATAATGAATGACTTTAAGTGCTGCGACCTATGTAGGCAAGTGTGGACAGCCATTCTGTGCTAGCATATGAAATGAAGGGTAAGAAAAGACCTGTGGCCAATTCAGGAAGAACTCTGGGAAATTCCTCCCCAACTTCCTAAGGCAATCAAACAAAGCTCCAGGAGATCGCAGTAGCCCATAACTCATAATTGCAACAATCGAAATGTCCTCCCCTCGGGAACTTGTTAATATCTCTTCTAAAGGGCTGTAGCAAATCTGTACCCACTGCATGTTTTTGTATTCTGTAACTTGCTGGCATCTAACCTAGTTCTTTGTCAAAACTAGTTTATTTCTCAGATTCACTTTAAACACCTGAAACCTACCATTGTAAGTAAACATTGATTATTCTGACAGTTTTTGGATGCTGATGAAAACTTAAAGTACATCTTTAAATTCTGCAACACTATTCTGCTGATAACTGAATGGCCACCTCATCTACCCCCCTCCCCCACAAGATTCAATTAGATCGTATGAAATAAACATGCGCATTTAATTTCTTAAATGTGGTTTGCCTTCACAGACTAATCTACTGGCTGGATCCTTCAGTGCTGACTGGTGTTTCGTGTGCTATTATGATGATCTGTTTGGCAGATTACCTTGTTCCAACTATTGCTTCCAGAATGTTTGGCTCCAATAAATGGTGAGAAGCTTTTTTTTTCTATTCATGCAATGTGGGCATCACTGGCAAGGCCAGCATTGATTGCCCATCCCTAATTGCCCTTGAGAAGGTGGTGGTGAGTTGCCTTCTTGAGCTGCTGCAGTCTGTGTAGTGAAGGTACTCCCACAGTGCTGTTGGGTAGGGAGTTCCAGGATTTTGACCCAGTGACTGTGAAGGAACAATGATATACTTCCAAATCCGGGTGGTGTGTGACTTGGAGGGGAACTTGGAAGTGATGGTGTTCCCATGTGCCTGCTGCCCTTGTCCTTCTAGGTGGAAGAGGTTGTGGGTTTGGGAGGTGCTGCCGAAGAAGCCTTGGTGAGTTGCTGCAGTGCATCTTGTAGATGGTACACACTGCAGCCATGGTACGTCGGTGGCGGAGGGAGTGAATGTTTAAGGTGGGGTGCCACTCAACCGGAATGGTGTCGAGCTTTTTGAGTGTTGTTGCAGCTGCATTCATCCAGGCATGTGGAGAGTATTCCATCACACTCCTGACATGTGCCTTGTAGATGGTGGAAAGGCTTTAGGGATTCAGAATACCCAGCCTCTGACCTGCTGTTGTAGCCACAGTATTTATGTGGCTGGTCCAGTTAAGTTTCTGGTCAGTGGTGACCCCCAGGATGTTGATGGTGGGGGATTCGGCGCTTTAAAACTTTCAGTAAATTTTATTGCTTTCATTAGTCTGAATTCCATTGTCAACCCCCTTAACTAAATTTGTAAAAAGTTCTATTTATTTTCAGAATGAAATACTAGTACTTGGTTAGAGATCTTTTCCTCACCTGCAGGGTGAAATTTGAATTCAGTCCAGAGTGATAAACTCCCTGTCTTGAAGTGATCTTTCCTTCCCTCCCCAACTCCCAATCCTCGCCTCTTCTGCAGGTACTCCCTTTTGCTGGGGGAGTAGTTCCACGGGTGGCAGCCTAATTAGCCATTCTTTAGCAGTATCACAGTCCAGCCTGATTTTGTCTGTCCTCACCAAATGTCCATGTGCACGTTTCAGCAGAGTCACGGGATGTCAGTCTTGAGTGGGAATTGTGGCTGGTTTTAAAAAAAAAAAAAAAAAATTATAGGAAAGCTGGCAAATCTGTAACAATAAATGGTCCTGGTGTAAACATTTTTTATTTAAAATGTTCTAAACCTTACTTTATAAAAGAGAAAAATTGTACTTTTTTTTTACAAATCACGTTCCTTGTCCAGGGATGTTGAGAAGGTATTACCTCTATCAACTTCCCACCCGAGATTAGTTAACTCAGCACGGACTAGGAATTGAATTTGTGGCTTGCTGATCCGTATGGCTCATTATGACCATGGTAATGTATATACCTGCAGGCAGGAAATTCTAAGGCTGTAATTTTTCTAATTGCAGCAGCAGGTGTATCTTGACCCCAATATCTGTGGGTGTTTGAGAAGCTTGAAATTTGAAAGTACTAGTTGTGGGGGGGGGTGGTAATCCATTAATGATAGACCGTTAAGATAACACAACATGCAGACTTTTACCAAACCTTTTTTATAATGGCATTTGGAAGCAAACTACTTTTAAGTGTGAACTGGAGTATGCTATAAAACTGACATTGCACGTCTACTTGCCATATCGGGACAGCTTTTCGGTTTTGTAGCCACCTAAATTTGGAGGTGGCTTTTTTGTTTAACGTATTAATATGGAAGGTGCCATGTGAATATTTGCGTAGTCCTGAAATGCTTAGTTACCTTACTTGGATCAACAGGACTACAGAGCAGCAGCAACGATTCCATGAAATCTGCAGTAACCTGGTAAAGACTCAGCGTCGGATTGTGGGGTGGTGGCGGCGCCTTTTTGCCCTGAAGGAAGAAAAACCCAAAATGGTATGTATCGTTCCTCCTTCGACTAATGAACGAATTGTACTTTGTCTACAATATATTCCTGTTGGAAAAGCTGGTTTAATTCCTATTGCTTTGTATGCACGTGATCCTTTCCCTTTAAAGGAGGATAGGATGGTCTGCATCGTAAATCATGGTTGTGATTCATATTAATTACTGGTATACCCATAAAATAGTTCATTTTACTAATTCTGGAAGCGACCCTTTCCCACATAGGTATGTATAAAATTATATTTTCGTACAGGAAGCCTGAATACAATGATCAAAGATGAGGATTTAAACTGGGTACAAACAGTACTATGATAGCTACTGGAAGCCACCTTTTTTATTTTTAAAAAATCCTTAATTGCAAGCCTTTTACCTCTCCCTCTTTTACTTGCATATAATTTTAATCTTTTTTCATTTGTTCCTGTGGGAGACATCTGGCCTTTACTCGGTCTTCCCGCATCAGGAATTGGCAGAATCTGAATAAAACCTGGCTTGATGTGCTGTAGTGATGCAGTGTCCAATGCTTCTCCTTTTGCCAAATAACCTGCTTTCCTACCAGCCTCTGCAGTTGTCCAGGGTAATTGCTGATCAACTTGCCTTGGGTTATTTTTCTCTGCAAGACAACACTTGAAAAATTGAAGTATATTACCTGTTTCTAGGAACTAATAGTTAGAGGAAATTTTACCAGTGTAATGTAATTTCTACTTTCTTTACTCTAGTATTTCATGACTGTGATTAGCATTCTCTCTGTGGTGGCTTGGATTGGGCAACAGGTTCACAACCTCTTCCTCACCTACTTGATTGGTAAGTTATCCAATGAGTTTACACTTGGTAATTCATTTTGGAATCTGGGAGATCAGTATTGAGATAATTACAGGCCAAGAGGTTACCATTGGCATACCTTTTGCACATTTCCCATGTCCAAAACAGGCGCCGCAAAGTTTTATTCTGCAGCATGAAGTTCCACTCCTGAAATGGGCATGGCACCATATTGGATTGGGAGCTCGATAGGCGTTTCTGGTGGCCACCTGACCCAAACACGGGCATTATTTAAATGTTAATAAGGATCCTGCGCCTTTTGTGAAATTCGTGTCTGCGCGCCTGAAAGGTCACTTCTGAAAGGTCACTTCCTTAACCAGTCCAGCAAATCACGCACAATCTTTTAGCAGCTTTCACAAGTGGTATTTAAAGGAATCGCTCCTCCATTAAGGTAAGTCTTTGGTTAGTAATTTTTGGCTTAATGCAAGGCTAAGCAGAGAGTAATGAGTGATATGAATTAGGAGGCTTCCCTTAACTATCCTCGTGAGGTCATTGAACTTTTTTCGGCATTGTAGTCATGTCCTGGGGGTTGATACTTTTGGTACTGACCTGCTCTACCCATTTGTGCCTTGCAATTTGCCATATCTTCCTGCCACCTGCTGAACAGAAGATGTCCCTCCTCCTGCCAACCTCCTCCACCATAAAAATGGGGGACCCTTGCAGCTTCTCCTGTGCCTGCCATTGTCCACAATCCTCAGTTATAATTGCCTGCAGTCAGTGTATCCTTCCTTCTAAGAGGTTCAGGCTGCCTCTAAGTGGCATCAGCAATACAAACTGCCAATGAACAGTGGTGCTGTCAGCCACCTATTTTATTTCAATTAATCAGGGTAGGCAATTTGGGGCCTTGGTTGCATCCATGTGATAGGTAGCGCGCTCTGCGTGTGGCACCCACTCTACGCCTGTAAAACTCACTTGAACCAATTTCTGCCCGCAGGTTCCTTGTGCTGGAACAGGTTCTTTCTTTAGCTAGGGGTGTCAGAAGTTGGGTCAGTTGCATTAATCTACTGGAAAGTTGACCAAGCTTTTTAGTTTTGTACCAATTTTGATATCAGTGGCAGTCAATAGTGTAACTTTTGTTTTGTTATTTGCAGTTTCATCTTTTTGTGGTGTGAATTGTAGCTCTAAGCAACGTTTATAAAACTGAATTGGTGAAGGGGAAAAGAAGTTTAATGACATTTTGTTTATCAAATGTTGTATTTGTGAACATCTATCCAAAATTTGAGTGAGTTTCTTTGGATTTTTTTTGGGGGGCGCACATATTTCTATCTATGTATCTGTCATAACCTGATAATTGCTTTTTTGCTCACTTTTTTTTCTCCTCCAACCTCATTAATGTAACTTGTCAAATCTAGTGAAGGCAGTTCTTATTTTGTAGATTCATGCACTTCTTTGGTTCTTTCCCTTTTATGGTATAAAATAATCTCTTGTTTTCAGTGAGTTTCATACTGTTGCTGCCTGGTCTGAATCGGCATCGACTAATCACAAAATATGTGGGAATGGCCAAGCGGGAAATTAACAAGCTACTGAAGCAAAAGGAGAAGAAAAATGAGTAATGGAAACTGGAATTGTCGCAGTTAAAAATGATTTAACTACTGGTGACCTTTAGGAGCTGGCAGTCTTCTTCCTGAATCAAAAAAAAGTGTAAAGCTTCTCCGTATGTGCTCTGCTATAATGTCTGGATGTGGAGGGGGAAGAGAAGGCAATGTGTGTATATAGCAAATGGGCATGATGTTACAAAATACTAATTAGGTTTTGCTTCTCATTACTTCAAGGATGGTAATCTTTTCAGATCAGGAATTGCTATTTAGTTTTAGAAATCTGTTCTCAACTGATGATTTTTTTCCCTCTTGTGTGTATTTGTGATTTGTTTTGAAGTCTTTTTTTAAAGCCATGACTACACTGGAAGTTTAATTAGAAACTATTCTTTGTTACATGGAATTATTGAATTGCTTGATATCGGTGCAATGACCTGCATTGCTGATTCTTGCTAGAGCACTCGCATGTAAATGGAAACCTGTTGTCGGCATCAGAAACTGTGTATCCGACATGACTACTGTGTGTAATTGTACGTTTTATTTCACATGTAAATAGGACTGTCTTTCACTCTGTATAAATGTTTTTGTGTATATTTGTGGTGAAAGTACATTTTGTTGTGTTTTAAAACAGTGTATCCTCTTGAGGCTTCTCACTAAATAAAACCCCAAATAGGTGATTTACACTTGGCGTAAACATAAATCAGACTTAATTCATCTTTCATCCATCTAGTGCGAATAATGACCTAAAGCCACCCCAGCCCATATGAAGTATTCAGCACATCTAGCCCCTTTTGTACATACTATGCCATCCTATTCCCATGCAGTCATGTCATTAGATGGATGCAGCTCCCAAAAAAAAAGAAACTGCTCATTTGCATTGCAATTAAATAAGAGGAAGTACACCTGCTCTCAAGCCATGTGTTTAAGAATTTTGCCTTTAACAATGTGTAAAGTGGAGAAAGGCCTTTTTGATGCCTGTTACTCAGCTGGAATATTCACTGGTATCTCCGATTCCTCCTTTGTGCTACTTTTACTCTGCTGTTGGGGAAGGTGAGTTGCAACAGGAAATCTAAAAGGGAACTCTGTTTTGAGAGTGTAGTGACATCTTTCCATCTATATTATTTAGGCCTACTGATATTGCACAGATGACTGTCCAGGACCTTAATTTTCCTGCACTTAGCTCACCAATAAGATATTTATCCAATACTGCTCTTTTCTATTTTAAAAAGTGGTTAGTTCACAGCTTTGCTATCTTTGGCCTCCCCCTTCCTGGGAAGGATATGTAACTAACTAGGTTTTTAGTAATTCAATGTGAAGTGCTATTTGAGAACTGAAGATGCTATGTAAATACAAGTTTTTATTTAGTAGATAGATGTAGTTTAGGTGGAGAGACTAGTTGACATAGCCCTGGAAGATCTTACGTTTGATGCCTGTTCTCTGCTGAATTTAGCCAATCTTAACAGAGGTGCTATAAAGTCTGATTGGCTCTCTTTCCTGTTTTTGAAGGAATTTGGTATATTTGCCCTTTTCAGTGAGATTACTTTGGGCCTTTGAAGAGGAAAGGCAGTAATCTTTGAAATGAAGCTTGAGTGCTAGCCATTCAGCTACCTCTGTTGGCAAGAAGATAAAAACTACATATTTATATTTAAGTAGAAATTATATATTCTATTATGAAGAGGTAGCTAAAATTAATGTAAAATATTAAATTACTCTTATTCTAGTACTGTTTAATACATTTGGGAGTTAAAGCCTAAAACAAGGTCTAATCTAGTGTTCTGCAACCTTGTGAACCGAGATGAGTTCACAAGCCACAAAAACAAACTAAGTAATCAACAACTCGCATGTGTTACTGTATTTAAGCACACTTAAAACTACTTGTGTTTTTTACTGGGGAGGAGTCTTGTCTGATGGCTTTTGTACTAGAACTATATAATGAACAAATAATAATGCTGCCTAACCTGTTGAGTATTTTTCCAGAATTTTGATTTTATTTCAGATTTCCAGCAGCTGTAGTATTTTGCTTTTGTTGTGAACAAATATTACCATGCACTCTGAATAGTGGTACCATGATTTATTAATTGCATGTTTTAAGGAATATTATTTTGCATGAGTTTTTACACCATGAAAAAGAATAATTGAAGTACATACACATTCACTGAAATAGCAATGTTCCTATCCCAATATATATAAATTATAATTGGGTTCTGAAATGGTAGTTGTATAATATCCATTTATAGATACTGTGGTTGTGGCACCAGTCACCACCAGCAGCAAGTTTAAAAAAAAGTGTGAATGCAAAATACAAAGCTGCTGATGTCTGTGACCGCTTCAGCAGTACATGTTTGCACTACTGGGGGGGGAAAATAAAACTGATTAGGCACTGGTGTTATCTAGATAAATAAATATATTGAGAAAGACCGTGATAAAGGGAATGTGAACCCGTTAAAGACAGATGACGGTGAGACTAATGGACAATAAGAAAATGGGGGACTTGTTAAATGAGTACTTTGTATCAGTTTTACGTGGAGCAAGAGAACAAAATACTAGCAGTATATGGGAACCTAAGAAGTCAAGGAGAGGAACTTAGTTTTAATTTTTTTTTAATGGTAATCGGAATAATGGGACTAAAGATACATAAATCTCCAGGACGTGATGATTTTTACCCCAGGGTAGAAAAATAACAAAGGAGGAAACTGCAGATGCATTAGTTGTAATTTTGCAAATCTTTAGATTGGAAAATTGCAAATGTTACTCCATCATTTAAGAGAGAGAGGGTGAAACCAGGTAATTGCAGACCTGTCAGTTGTGGAGAGGTTGCTGGTGGGAAACAGTGACTGAGCACTTAGACAAGTAGAAGGTAAAGAGAGTCAGCTTAGATTTGTGAAGGTAGGTCATGTCTGACTAGTTGAATTTTTTGAAGTCACTAACATAGAATAGGACAGTGACTTGATGTTGTCTATATGGACTTCTGGAGTAAGGTTCTACACAAAGGATTATAGTAAAAATGAAAAGGCACAGAAGTTGAGGTAACCTTGTGACCTGGGTTGGTATTTGGTTGGGAGACCGAGAGTAGGGATAAAAGAAATCTCTGATTGGAGGTATATGCCAAGTAGTGCTCCCCAGGGATTTATACTGGGGCCTCAGCTTTTCACTATATACATTAATGACTTGAATGAAGGAATAGAGGGTTATATATCCAAGTTTGCAGATGGGAGCAGGAAGTTACAAAGGGTCACATAGACAGATTAAGTGAATGGGCAAAACTGGCCGATGGAGTTTAATTTGGGGAAGTGTAAGGCATCCACTTTGCTTCTGAGAAAGACAAATCAGGATATTGACTTTAATGGAAAAGAAAAACGGCTACCAATTTGCTATTCCGTTCTGCGCTACCTGATGTCGAATTTCAACCCCATTATTTCCTGTGGTGGGGGAATCCAGAACAAGGGGGCATAATCTTAAAATTAGAGCTAAGCCATTTAGAAGTGAAATCAGGCATTTTTTCACACGAAGGGTAGTGGAAATCTGGTACTCCAACAACAACTTGGATTTATATAGCACCTTTAACATAGTCGAACGTCACAAGGAGCTTCACAAAATTTGACACTGAACCACATGAGATATTAGGACAGGTAACCAAAAGCTTGGTCAAAGAGGTAGGTTTTAAGGAGCGGCTTAAAGGAAGAGAGAGGTGTTTAGGTAGGGAATTCCAGTGGTCTCTGCCTCAACCACTCCCTGTGGCAAAAAATCCCATGCTCTAATAACCCTCTTTGTAAAGAAATTTCTTCTCACCCTCTCCTCACTGTTATGGTTTTGAATTGATGACCTCATCAGCCAGAGGAAATAGTTTTTCTCTATTACGAACATATAAAAATGACAACGGGAAAGGCTAGTCCATTAAGCCTGCCCAACAGTCATGATGATGAGGAGATTAGATAGAGGTGTTTAAAATCATGGAGGGTTTAGATTGAGTAAATAAAGTGAAACTGTTTCCAATGACCGAAGGGTCGATAACCAGAGGGCATAAATTTAAGGTGATTGGCAAATGAACCAGAGGTGACGTGGCATATGAGGGAAACAAAAATTATGCAATGAGTGGTTAGGATTTGGAATGCACTGCCTGATAAGGTGGTAGATACAGATTCCATTAATAGCCTTCAAAAGGGAATTGGGATAAATATTTAAAGGAGAAAAAATTGCAGGGATATGGGGAAAGCGGGTGAGTGGGACTAACGGGATTGTTCTGCGAAAGAGATGGTGCACTCAATGGGCCGAATGGCCGCCTCCTGTGCTGTGCTATTCTATGGCTGGAGCGTCATGACTAGACATTTCTTACCCCACCCCCTCCTGCAGCCATGTAATCTGGCAAAATAAAACTAGGTAAGGTGGGGTGGGTGGGAACTCTTGAAAATTCCTCCAACCCCCTCAGGCAATCGAAAATAGTTCAGGAGATTTTCAGAATCTTAAAAACCTCTATTAACTCTCCTCTTGGACTTCTCTTAATAGGTTTATTGGAAGTGAATCTAATTGTAAAGCTTGACCACGTCAGCTGAGGCCAATTCACTGATACTGAGTGTCTCGTGGAGTGAAGTGTTCCCAAATGAAAGTATAAAGTCAAAATAGTTAATAAATTTTTAAAACACTATAAATGTGCACAAAATGATCAAAGCACTTAAGCATACTTTGTGAGATGAATGTAGCATGAATTTCTTTGAGTCTGTAAAACTTGCCGTGCAGATTCTACCCTCATTCAGTTGTGTTAATCCGGGCCATTAACAAGCTACTGTTTTGGAGTGTTCAGCTCCTTGTGTGCGCGCCTGCTTGTGAACATCCAGCTCACATGCTTTCCACTGAGTGTAATGGCCCTCGCTGAAAATATCTTGTGGAATGCTTTCATGTCGCCAACAGATTAAGGTGAGAGTCGGCACTGGGTGAGGAAGTGGATGGAATAAGCGAGCAGGCGGTTCTGTACCAGCATGTTGCAGCTGCATTTTTAAGGATAGTCTTTTGAAATGAGGGGAAAAAAAGGTTGAAAATCAGCAGAGAGAACATTTGGGGTCAGGAGACTCCCAGTTAACCTTTAAACTGAATAGCCGTTTTTAGCCTATACAACATGTGTAGTAATCCCTAGTTCACGATTATTTCTCTTCTACCTCCCCTGTTATAATGTTCTTGCAGTCATCTCTCAGCTTTCACTCAGTGCTATAGGGAATTCAGGAGACATTTCTTTACCCGGAGAGTGGTTCGAATGTGGAACTCGCTACCATGTGGAGTAGTTGAGGTGAATAGCATAGATGCATTTAAGGGGAAGCTAGATAAACACATGAAGGAGAAAGGAATAGAAGGATATGCTGATAGGGTTAGATGAAGTAGGGTGGGAGACAGCTTGTGTACAGCATAAGCATTGGCATAGACCATGTGGGCCGAATGGCCTATTTTTGTGCTGTACATTTTATGTACATAAATGCAAGTTTTGTAGCATTAGAGGACTTGCTGATTGCAACAGTCTATCACAGAAATAAGTATTTTCTTCTACTGGGGCTCTTCAAAATATTTTTCACCTGGCTTTCAGAATTTCTTCTAAAATTATACAAATTGAACATTTACATCGTACCAATCCAGTGTCACTTATGTACCAATTTACAAAGCACATTTAAAGTTACATGGTAGTAATTTAAAGATTTATAGTATTGCACATTGTATCTCACTATACTTAATTGGTGATAACATATGTTTGTATTAACAATGTTATCGCACACATATATACATAATAATCATTCAGATTACTTAACTATTATTTCTGGTTACAAATTAATCCAGAAAATTTTCAATTTGAGCTTGATCTGTTAATCATTAGAAAATCTGACAAATTTAGAAATTTGAAAAAAAACTAGTACAATAAACTACAGCCAAGTTCTATTTTGAACTGTAAATATAGTGATTAATCTAGCATACTGCCTATCAGTACAGAAACAAACGATCATAAAAGCATCCACGTTGCCTTGAATACTGTTGAAACCAGTCTCCTGACTTCCTCTTGTAGTTTTTTGGCTGAACATTAGGCTGTTCTTCACCTATGAACAAGAAAGAATAATGGCAATAAATCATTTAATGAGGGAAATTATGCCAAACCTTTTATCTGTACCAAATGTCCATTAATAAGAAATGGAAGTAGTTTGGCATGCAAGTAAAATGGCAAAAGAAGTCACCCTCGCTGTTAAAATTAAAGTAGAAATGTTTCCAGATGTCATCAACAGTGGCATCAGAGTGGAATGGGTGCTGGGGACAGGAAATCGAGAACAAAGCAATTTTGTTGGATCTCTGCCCGTTCTGCACCATGTGCAGACTTCCAGGTGGGCCGTAAGGTGAACCTTAGGAGCCCACACTGAAACCAGGTGAGAAAATCATTTTCAAAACACTAAAGGCATCTTGAAACAGCATTTCAATTCCCTGGAGAGGTCAGGGGCTGTTTTATGATACAGCCCACCAAGGTCTCCTAGGTCACTATAACTTGCTGCATGCTCCATAAACTTGCCAAGCAAAGAGGCGGAAACATGGAGCAGGTGGAGAAGGAGGACACCCAACTACAGCCAAAAGCAGAGCAATTGAACCATCTTTGCAGATAGCAAGAGCCATAGAGCAGCCTCCAACAAGACTTTAAGTTAAAAGCTAGACTGCCCAATGCATTAACAGTCCTCTACATGTGCACCACGCAGTGGCTAAATCCACCCTGTCTGTATCACCTCAACTACCTTCAATTCAATTTCATTTCAATTTCAATTTTATTGGTCACATAACTAAATACAAGAAGCGTAATCTAGTCAGTAAAATGCTTTTTTCTTGACGAGCCCAGAGCACCAAGCAGCAAGAACACTTAGCTGCCTGGTACGCACGGAGCTCGCAAGGACGGCAGCCATCTTCATCGGCGCCATCACAAAAAAACACATACCGACATATACACGCATACATACTTTAAATATAAATAAAGCAGACATAAAATAAATAAAAGACATAAAAAGACAACACATAAAATGAACAAGCAATAATGTAAAAAAAGTAATTTCTACAGTAATTACATTGATATTTCTACCCAGGCTTCTAGAATAATCTCTGGTTACAGGGTGGCCGCACTGGGAGAGCATCGTGAGGAACTCAACTTATAATTAAATAAATTTAATTAATTAATAAATAAATTAATAAAATTAAATAAAGAAAGTGCCCCCTCAGTCTTTCTCGCTGTTTCCCCTCTCGATGTTTCCTCTCAGTTTTTCTCGATGTTTCCCCTCGGTTTCTTCCACACACCTGGCCTGCACATTACTCCTGGCTGTCCAACTTGGCGTCCTGGTAACCGGGTTCCGCTCCAGCTCTCATCCTTCAAACTGTCACTCCAGCTCTCGACCTTCAAACTTTATTAACTTATTTTATATCACCCAAGAAAATTCTCCTGACACAGTTGAAATAAAATGCAAATAATTTAAAGTAATTTGTGTATGTACCTGTGTTTCTTGCCCCGGACTTGTCGCCATGATAACGCTGTAGCCCTGAAACTCCACAGGGGTTCTCCTGGTCTCCCACTTTAATTTCGGTAGGAGACTGCAGAAACCCAGAGGGAAATGGCTGAATCTGCTGTTTTAGACTGGGAGAACTCCTGCGCAATTTCAGGGCCTGTACAATTTATGCACTCTAAAAGCTAACCCAGAGTTTTGTCTTGGTGTTCACCCAATTGCAGGAGTGAGTGCCTGACTCCTAAGTGTCAGTGAAGTTTCCTTCTGCCTCCTTGTGCTAGATCACAAAATATCCTGCAACTGTCCCCACCACATTAGATGTTGCAGTGGCTGCGCACTTCTGCCACATGTTCTGTCATTTGAGCAGAGTGTCTGGAGACGGCAGATGTGGCATCTGCTCGAGAGGCAACAGCCTCATATATGCCTACTCCAGCCATGCCTCTACTGCTGACCACTGCTTCACCACACCCACTGATCTGTGCAGGAGAGATTCTGAGCAGCAATGAAGAGCAGTGAAGCCTGCATAATTTTTCCTCCAGTCTGTTGAAACCATAAAAGATAGCCTCCTGGGAGATTGGAACCCAGCAGTCTGAGAATTCATGAGCGATACTCCGGCTGAACTTGGGACCTCTTACTGGGGGCTCCCTACAGATGGTTATTGAGTTGGCAAGTGCTCCATGCTGGACTGCAGTTCTGATAACCACTGACTAATGACTGCACAGATTTGGCTGGTGGACTCCTCCACACTTGCCCTCAGACCTTGTACATCCTCTAATGACTGCAGAAAAGATTGATACTCAAAGAGCATTCTTCTATTAAAAGTAAGCTCTATGAGGTCTGGATCCCAAGGGATTTGCAGCTGAGGAAGGATATGAGCTGGTCCGCAGGTTCTAGCTCCTCCAATTCCACCACCTGCTCTTGCCCACTTGTGCTCTGTGCTTTACTCAACTAATCCACCTCAAACGGACTGCCTAAATCTCCTGAGGTTGATATATCAATGCTGATGCTTGTGTCAGCCTTGGCTCTGGCAGCACTTTCACCTTAAGAGTCAGAAAAGTGTGGGTTCAAGACCTGACACCACAGACTTGAGCACATAATCTAAGCTGACTACTTAGAATTGGAGGTGTCTTTCAGATGAGATGTTACAGAATGTCCTTTACTACCAATTTTATCACTACTGCTGCTCCTCTCCTGAAGAGACTGATTCTGACTAGGGTACGATTCTAGTCACACTCTGGTACCTTACCCACGCAAGTGGCCCCCATCTGCCTATTCAAGGGGATATAAAATATTCCTGGGACTATTCGAAGAATGGGAAATGAGTTCTCCCGGTGTCCTGGCTAACATTTATGCATCAACTAACACCACCAGTACCTGGTCCTCTATCTCATTACTGTTTGTGTATACTGACCTTGCTGCGCACAAATTAGTTACTGTGTCTGCCTACAAGAGTGACCATACTTCAAAAGTAATTCATTGGCTGTGAAGCGCTTTGGGATATTCTGAAGAAGTGAAATGCACTATATAAATGCTTTGCTATAGATGGTGTGACTAACACTGAGTGCTCTGAGATGTTGCCTAGTGGAGCCTGCGGCTTGTTCTCTGGGGGATGCCCAGAGAAATAGAAGAACATATGCTGGAATGATTACAGAGGAGCACCCCCTGAAAACAGAGCTAACATACCCAATAGTGCAGGGCATCATGGTTTGCTTTAACATGTGAGTGAGTCAATGACTAGAGGAAGAATACAAAAAAAGGAGGGTAGTAACCTTGGGTTTATGAGTCCTCCAGATTCACTATAACCCACTCCCTCAATGGCATCAGGCATCACCATGTCCAGCATGGCCTGTTCATACTGACTGAGGTATCTAAACTGAAGGAGGATTTCTCCAGTTCAGGTCTGTTCCCTCCTTTTAGGTGCTCCATTGTCCTACAAGCAGAGATGTCGTGCTGAGGTGCTGAAAATCTGAAGTGAGAACCAAGTGGCTACTCTGCTCCCCAACTTAGAATTACACAGAATTTACAGCACAGAAACAGGCTATTCGGTCCAACAGGTCTATGCCGGTGCTTATGCTCCACACAAGCTTCCTACCACCTTCATCTCACCTGATCAAAATTTCCTTCTATTCCTTTTACCCTCAAGTACTTATCTAGTTTCCCCTCAAATGCATCTATGCTATTCGCCTCAACTACTCCATGTGGTAGCAAGTTCCACATTCTAACTACTCTCTGAGTAAAGAAGTTTCTCCTGAATTCCTTTTTGGATTTATTAGTGTCTATATCTTATATTTATGGCCCCTAGTTTTGGACTCATCCACAAGTGGAAGCATCTTCTCTATGTCTACCCTATCGAACCCCTGCATAGTTTTAAAGACCTCCATCAAGTCACCTCTCGGCCTAAAAGAGTCTCGAACTGTTCAGTCTTTCTTGATATCATCCTGGTAAATCTTTTTTACACCTTCTCCAGTGCCTCTATATCCTTTTTGTAATACGGAGACCAGAACTGTGCACAGTACTCCAAGATGTTATATAAGTTTAACATAACTTCTCTGTTTCAATTCTATTCCTGTAGAGATGAACTCCAGTGCTTTGTTTGCATTTTTTATGACTTTGTTAACCTACGTTTAATGATTTATAAATCTGTACCCCTAGATCCCTTAGTACCTCTACCCCATTTAGACTCTTATTTTACAAGGAATAGGTGGCCTCCTTATTCTTCCTACCAAATGCACCATCACACACTTATCTATATTGAAATTCATTTGCCATTTACATGCCCATTCTGCAAGTTTGTTAATGTCTTCTTGTATTTTGTCACAGTCTTTCTAAGTATTAACTATACTCCCCAAATTGGTGTCATCTGCAAATTTTGATATTGTACTTCTGATTCCAGAGTCCAAATCATTTATGTAAATGGTGAACAACAGCGGTCCCAGCAGCAATCCCTGTGGGACACCACTTCCCACCTTCTGCCAGTCTAAGTAACTACCTTTAACCCTCCACCCACCCCCTCGCTCTCTGTTTTCTGTTTTGTAGCCAGTTTGCTATCCATACTGCTACTCGTCCCCTGACTCCACGTGCTCTGACCGTAGTCATGAATCTACTATGTGGCACTTTATCGAAGGCCTTTTGAAAATCCAAGAGTGAAAATCCAACTTGTGTGATGCAGCGCATTCATGAAAATGCATGATGGAGGCTAGTTGTGTGGTAAGCTTGCTTTGTAAGGGTCATATTTTCAAATGCAACAGATGTAGTTTGAAGTGACAGTAATAAAGTGTTCCCTGCTGCAGTATGGCCGTGCATGTGAAGCTTTTAAAGAGCTGTTTTGTGAGGCCTTAGTGGACAGGTTCAGTCAGAGTGAGAGAATTGTTAGTGGTCTGTATACTTTGTCCATCAACTGTATGTCGTGTAATGCTAGCTAGTCTTACCATGGCAGACTTCCTGAGACTATAACCTGTCTCCAAGTCCTCTGGATGCTGGAGCATTTACCCTTAGACATCTTTTACCAAATAGCCTGCACATTTCTTCTGAAAGGACAGTACCCCAAGATGTCAAAGAGAATAAACCTAACTTTGTCGCACTTCTAAAAGCACGTCTAATCATGCCCTGAAAATGGAGGAGATCTGCTCCTTTCTGTAGCCATTTCACAATTTATATGTTGGGAGTGTGCTGTGCACAAATAATTAGTCCAACCATGGAAAATCCCATGAAGATGGCCTGACAAGCTCAATGCTTGCCACTCTATTACAGCACCGGGTTTCTCTCGCAAAACAAACAAAAAAGTCTCCTATTAAGTCCAGGTTCAATTTGTTTAAGGCAGTGAGCAGCTGAGCCACACAGCTTAGGAAGGACCCAGCTTCAATAGCACTAAGTGCTGATCTCAGCTGGGCTGCTACAGTGACCTGGGTTAAGGAGAAAAAAAATCAGCCTGTTTTCCACTCCTGCCTGCTATCCAGTGACCCCTGCTGTAAATTCGATTGTGTGGGCATCAGGTAAAGACAGAATTCTGGAATGCACTGCCTGAAAGGGTGGTGAAACATGAAGGTTAAAAAATCGCACAGCTATGGGGAAAGAGCAAGGGAGTGGGACTAATTGGAGAGCTCGACCAAAGAGCTGGCACAGGTGCGATGGGCTGAATGGCCTCCTTCTGTGCTGTGTGATTCCACGTGGGATTGATTGTGATGCTCCACATGATCCAATTGTCTGATGACATTCAGGCCCTGAAATTCCACGGGGCTTCTCCCAGTCTCCTACCATTACAACAGGAGAACCCCCGTAGAATTTCCAGCCCCGCTGACTAGATTTTCAAATAAAGAATGGCATTCGGGTGGGTCAGGTACTAGAGGGTGACGAGCACCTCGCAGGGAGTCAGTACCTTCAAGGAGGGGAGAACATTGGCAGTAAAAGAAGGAACAGGGAAAAGAATATTCTTTTTCTTCAATGCAGTAAATAGTGAGGCTGTGCTCCTAGTGAGCAGCTTCGTTTGACTGGAGGACAGATTAGAGAATCAGACACACACCTGACCTTCCAGTTTTTAATTCTAATCACCAGAAAATCAGAAGCACCGTGAATCGGACCACTGGTCCACTCTCCCATCGAGTGAGGCTCTGCACCAGCAATACAGCTGTGCAGAATTTATTCTCATATGCCCAAAGCATCTATGAGAGAATTCTAGAACAGTGTGTGCTGCTGCTATCTGTTCATCTATTTAATGTGTGGTTTAATTTACATTCTGACATGTGTTCAACTACCTATATCTATACCTATGTACTTTTCATAGCTGTAGACTAAAAATACTGTTTTCATTCCTTAATGGTGGAGACTCTATTTACCATATGGATGTGTGTACAGGCCACCCCTGCATATAGACCACCCCACAGTATTGGCTGCAAGCTTTAAGCCATCCTTCCAATATAGAGTAATCCTTATAGCAGGCGCGTTCATGCGAATGCGATTTGCCCACTATAAGCGTTGGATGGTAAAACCAAAGTTAGCCCCAAAATATATAGGGGAATATTTTCCTCCTTTTTCTAATGCTAGTGAGAAAGTTACTTTACTCACACTGATATTATCACTAACATTTGTGAACGAAAGGAGATACAAGCCCATAGACCTGCAGACTTCTGTGGCTGAGAAAGCAAGATGCTCATGCTACATATGCCAGAGCTGGCCAGCTCATATTGGACTATCATAGAGTCATAGAGTCATAGAGTTTTACAGCACAGAAAGAGGCCCTTCGGCCCATCGTGTCTGCGCCGCCCATCCATCCCTGTCCAGTCTAATCCCATTTTCCAGCATTTGGTCCATAGCCTTGTATGCAATGGCATTTCAAGTGCTCATCCAAATGCTTCTTGAATGTTGTGAGGGTTCCTGCCTCCACCACCCTTTCAGGCATTGAGTTCCACATTCCAACCACCCTCTGGGTGAAAAAGTTCCTCCTCAAATCCCCTCTAAATCTCCTGCCCCTTACCCTGAATCTATGCCCCCTTGTTATTGACCCCCCCACTAAGGGGAAAAGTTCCTCTTTATCTACCCTATCTATGCCCCTCATTATTTTGTACACCTCAATCAGGTCCCCCCTCAGCCTTCTCTGCTCCAAGGAAAACAACTCCAGCCTGTCCAGCCTCTCTTCATAGCTGAAGCGCTCCATCCCAGGTAACATCCTGGTGAATCTTCTCTGCACCCTCTCCAAAGCAATCACATCCTTCCTATAGTGAGGCGACCAGAACTGCACACAGTACTCCAGCTGTGGCCTCACCAGCGTTTTGTACAGCTCCATCATAACCTCCCTGCTCTTATATTCTATGCCTCGGCTAATGAAGGCAAGTATCCCATATGCCTTTTTAACCACCTTATCTACCTGCTCCGCTGCCTTCAGGGATCTATGTACATGTACACCAAGGTCCCTCTGACCCTCTGTACTTCCTAGGGTCCTACCACTCATTGTGTATTCCCTTGCCTTATTTGTCCGTCCAAAATGCATCACCTCGCACTTTTCAGGGTTAAATTCCATTTGCCACTTTTCCGCCCATCTGACCAACCCGTTTATATCGTCCTGTAGCCGGAGGCTTTCCTCCTCGCAATTTACCACCCCACCAATTTTCGTGTCATCTGCGAACTTACTGATCATACCTTTTACATTTTCATCCAAATCATTTATGTAGATCACAAACAATAAGGGACCCAGCACCGATCCCTGAGGTACCCCACTGGACACAGGCTTCCAGTCACAAAAGCAACCTTCGACCATCACCCTCTGCCTCCTGCCACTCAGCCAGTTTAGGATCCAACGCGCCAAGGCACCCTGGATCCCATGGGCTCTTACCTTCTTGCCCAGTCTCCTATGCGGGACTTTGTCAAAAGCTTTACTGAAGTCCATGTACACCACATCCACAGCATTTCCCTCATCCACCCCACTAGTCACCCGCTCGAAAAATTCGATCAGATTTGTTAGACATGATTTACCCTTGACAAAGCCATGCTGACTATCCCCGATTAATCCTTGCCTCTCCAAGTGGAGATTAATTTTGTCCCTCAGAATTTTTTCCAATAATTTCCCCACCACAGATGTTAGACTCACTGGCCTGTAATTCCCTGGTTTATCCCTGCTACCCTTCTTGAATAATGGTACTACGTTAGCTGTTCTCCAGTCCTCTGGTACATCCCCTGTGGCCAGAGAGGTTCTGAAAATTAGTGTCAGAGCCCCTGCAATCTCCTCCCTTGCCTCCCACAGCAGCCTGGGATACATCTCGTCCGGGCCTGGGGATTTATCCACTTTTTGGCCCGCTAAAACCGCTAGCACCTCCTCCCTCTCGATGCTAATATGTTCAAGTATGTCACAGTCCCCTTGCCCGATTTCTATGTCTGCATCGTCTTTCTCCATAGTGAACACAGATGCAAAAAATTCATTTAAAACCCCGCCTACATCATCTGGCTCTACACACAGATTGCCACTTTGGTCCCTAATGGGCCCTACCCTTTCCCTGGTTATCCTCTTGCCCTTAATATACTTATAAAACATCTTAGGATTTTCCTTTATTTTGCTCGCCAGTGTTATTTCATGGCCCCTCCTCACCCTCCTAATTTCTTTTTTAAGTATGCCCCTGCACTTTTTATACTCCTCTAGGGCTTCTTCTGTCTTTAGTCTTTTGTAACTGCCAAAAGCCCCCCTCTTATTTCTAATGCATTTTTGTATATCCCTTGTCATCCAAGGTTCCCTTTGCTTGTTGGTCCCACCCTTGACCTTTACAGGAACATGTTGGCGTTGTACTCTCTCTATTTCCCTTCTGAAAGTCTCCCACTGTTTTGATGTGGATTTTCCTATAAGCAGCTGCTCCCAGTCCACTTTGGCCAGATCCTGCCTTATCATATTAAAATCGGCCTTCCCCCAATTTAGAACCCTTATTTCCGGGCCGTCTTTGTCTTTTTCCATGACCACCTTAAATCTCACCGAATTATGGTCACTGTCGCCAAAATGCTCTCCTACTGACACTTCCACCACTTGCCCGGCTACATTCCCCAGAATTAGGTCCAGTACCGCCCCCTCTCTTGTAGGACTTTCTACATGTTGGCTCAAAAAGCTCTCCTGGATGCACTTTAAGAATTCTGCACCCTCTAAGCCTTTCACACTCTGACTGTCCCAATTTATATTGGGGAAGTTGAAATCCCCCACTATTATTACTCTATTATTTTCGCACTTCTCTGAGATTTGCCTACATATCTGTTCCTCTATCTCCCCCTGACTGTTTGGGGGCCTATAGTACACTCCCAGCAAAGTGCTTGCCCCCTTTTTGTTTTTAAGTTCTACCCATATGGCCTCATTAGAGGAACCCGCTAATATATCATCCCTCCTTACAGCAGTAATTGACTCCTTAATTAATATTGCAACACCCCCTCCCCTTTTACACCCCCCTCTGTCTCGCCTGAAGATTCTATACCCCGGAATATTGAGCTGCCAGTCCTGACCCTCCCTCAACCATGTCTCCGTGATAGCAACAATATCGTACTCCCATGTGTTCAACAACAACTTCAGTTCATCCACCTTATTTGCAAGACTCCTTGCATTAAAATAAATGCCTTCCAGCCCTGCCATATTCTCTTTTGCCTTCACATATTTGCTCTGCCTTCCCAGCTGACTTGTTTTTCCCTCTGTATTTGGCCGTAAATCACCCCCTACTATAGCTCCACTCTGTACCCCAACCCCCTGCCAAGTTAGTTTAAACCCTCCCCAGCAGTGCTAGCAAACCTCCCCGCAAGGATATTGGTTCCCCCCTGGTTCAGGTGTAAACCGTCCGACTTGTACAAGTCCCACCTTTCCCAGAAGCAGACCCAGTGATCCAGGAAACTAAAGCCCTCCCCCTTGCACCATCCCTTTAGCCACGCATTCATCTGTTCTATCTTCCTATTCCTATACTTACTAGCACGTAAATTAATGTTTCATATTTAGAGAATAGTTTGTGTGATATAGTGCAGGGGGTACAGTAGTGTTGTGTTTATGTTAGTGGACTAATAATCCAGAGAACATGAATTCAAATCCCATTGTGGCAGTTTGAGAGTTTAAATTGAGTTTAAAAAAAAAAATCTGGAAATAAAAAGCTGATATCAGTAAAAGTGACCAAGAAACTGTTGGATTGTTGTAAAAACAACTGGTTCACTAATGTCTTTTAGGGAAGAAAACCTCCAGTTGCATACCAACATGGTTGACTCTGAAGTGGTCTAGCAAGCCACATCACCACCTTTTCAGGGCAACTAGGGATGGGCAATAAATGCTGGCCTTGCCAGCGACACCCACATCCTGAGAATAAAAGAAAAGATGCTGATAGACCCCTTGTGGAGTGGTAAACTGTTGTCTTGTGATTCCTCACAAAGCAAGTCTTCAAGGTCAGTGTTATATTTGCTAAAATATTTCTAATTTTTCTGTGATTGTAATGAGATTATTTACATAATACTGTTCAATTCACATGAGTTGCTGTGGACCATCAGTATCAGAACAATTGTACCACATTCCTCACCCCTCATTCACCATCAAGCTGGGAGAAAAACCCTGCTTCAATGTGCAGTATAGAAGAATGTGCCAGGCATACCTTAGAATGAGGTACGACTCTAGTGAAGCTACTACACAAGGATACCTGCATGCTAAAGGCCACAATTAGCAGGCTTTAGACAGAGCTAAGCAGTGCCATAACCAATGGATCAAAGCAAAATTCTATAACCCTACCACATCCAGTTGAGAGTAGTGAACAGAAGGAGGAAGCTTGATGAATATCGTTATCTTCAACCATGGTGAAGCCTAGCACGGGAGTGTAAGAGACAAATTTGCAAGTGTCTTCAGCTACAAGTGCCTGGTGTACAATCCCACTTCATCTTGAAGTCCCCACCATGATAGATGCCAACATCCAGCCAATCAGTTCATCCTGCACGACATTAAGAAGCGGCTGAGTGCATTGGACACTATGGGCCCTGACAACATCCCAACTGTAGTGTTGAACACATATGCTCCAGAGATAGCCACTCTCCTAGCCAAGCTGTTCCAGTATAGGTATGGCACTGCCATCTACCTGATAATGTGTGCCCAGATATGTCCTATCCACAAAAAACATGATAAATCTAACCCAGCCGATTACCACCTTATCACCTTCTCCCCGGAGTGGGCCTTTGGCGTACCGGTAGCATCCCTGCCGCTGGGCCAGAAGGCGTAGGATTTCGAACCCCGCTCCAGACAGTCCCGGCAAGTGGAGTCGGAGCTCCGGCTCTAAATTCTGGGTTGACATCCAGCGGGATACTTGCGTCCGTGGGTGTGGGTGGCCCCCCCTCTCGTATGGGTTGTGGGAGCCCGTAAAACCCTCCCGCCATAGGACTAACCACCCTAATGGCTGGTACGAAGATGGTTACGGTCACGGAAGGAGCGTTAATCGCGGCCAGAAATCCTTCCACCACTTCATACAGTTCCCCAAAGGGAACAGTGTGAAGACACGTATGATGACGACCTTCTCCCCAAAACAATAAAGTGATGGAAAAAGTCAGCAATAGTTCCAACAAACAACACCTATTCACTAATAACCTGCTCACTGAAGCTCAGAAACCACTAGACTCCAGACCTCATCACAGCCTTGATCTAGACATGGACGAAAGTGTTGAATGCCAGAGAAGAGGAGAGAGTAACGCTCCCTGACATCAAGGTAGTATTCTACCGAGTATGACTCCGAGGAGCCCTAGCCATTATGGTCAATGTGGATCAAAGAAAAAACCCTCCAGTGGCTGGAGTCAAACTTAACACAAAGGAAGATGGTTGTGGTTATCGGAGGCTAATCAACGCAGCCACAGGAGTAGTAGTTCCCCAGGGAAGCATCTTTAGTCTAACCATTTTCAAATGCTTAATCAATGACCTTTCCTCTATCATAAGATCAACAGCGGGACTGTTTGCTGAACAGTGTTCAGCTCCATTCATAACTTCTGTGATAATGAAGCAGCCCTTGCCAGCATATAGCAGGACCTGGAAGACATCCAGACTTAGGCTGGCAAGTGGCAGCTAACATTTGCGCCGCATAAATGCCAAGCAACAAGCTTCTCAAACAAGAGAAAATCGAACCATCTCCCCTTGACTTTCACCATCATTGAGTCTCCTACTATCAAAATCTTGGGAGTCACTAGTGACCAGAAGCTTAATTGGAACAGCCAAAGCAATACCGTGAATATAAGAGACGGGCAGATTAGTGGCTCATCTCATGACCTCTCAAAGCCTCTCCATCATCCACAAGGCTCAAATCTGGAGTGTGATGGAATATTACTTGCCTGGATGAATGCAGGCACAATAACATCAAGAAGCTCAGCACCATTCAGCACAGAGCAGATTGCTTGATTGACGCCCCGGCAATATCCACCCCCAGCACCACTGGCAGAGTGGCTGCAGTATGTATAATCTGTAACTGCATCCTGCACTGCAGCAACTCACCAAGGTTACTTTAACAGCACCTCCATCATTCAGGAGCTCCACTACCAAAAGACAAGAGCAGCAATGTTGTGGGAACACCATCTCCTCCAAGTTACACACCATCCTGACTTGGACATATATTGCTGTTCCTTCATAGTTACTGGGTCAATATCCTGGAATTCCCTAGCCAACACTGTCAAGGGAGCACCATCAGCACAAGGACAGCAGCGGTTCAAGGGAAAAGCCCACCACCACCTTCTCAAGGCAACAGGAGATGGGCAATAAATGCGCCCTTGCCAGCATTGCCCACATCCCGAGAAAAAGAAATAGAAAACTTCTGTTGTAAATCACAGAATGATAGAATATTCCAGCACAAAAACAGGCCATTCAGCCCATCAGTTTTTCTACAAGAGCCACTTAGATTCATCCCACTCATGCTCACTCCTCATATTCCTTTAATATTCCTCTTTTTCAAGCAACTTTCTAATTCCTTTGTAAAATAATTTGTGGCCGCTTTCCCGCCCGGGAGTTAACATTCCTGTCAATGGGCTAAATGGCTTCCTTCTGGGCTGTAAAGCTTCTAGGGTTCTATGTAGCATACGTACGTCATAAATACCAACATGGTCTGCTTGCTGACCACGAGTTCAGGACGGTTGTATAATGGTTTGATGTCAACCTTACAAAATGAACAAATTTGTTAAAAAAAATCTTAACAGCTTACTCAAAG
Organism: Somniosus microcephalus; assembly: GCF_052327205.1. Classification (NCBI taxonomy): domain Eukaryota; kingdom Metazoa; phylum Chordata; class Chondrichthyes; order Squaliformes; family Somniosidae; genus Somniosus; species Somniosus microcephalus. The sequence continues at coordinate 65,823,418 of NC_140997.1, read as the reverse complement.
GGGTAATTTTTGAATTGCTTTTTATGAAAAACCTGATCATTAAAAACAATTTAATTCAGCTCCATCTCACCCTCAATAAGCTCCCGGCTGGAGTGGAGCTAATCTACAGGACAAATGGGAAACTGTTCAACTTCCGTCGCCTCCAGTCCAGATCCAAGGTCATCCCATCCTCTGTCATCGAATTACAGTATGCAGATGACGCTTGCGTCTGCGCACACTCTGAGATCGAACTCCAAACCATCGTCAACACCTTCACCGAAGCGTACGAGAGCATAGGCCTTATACTAAACATCCATAAGATAAAGGTCCTCTACCAAGCTGCCCCTGCCACACAGTACTGCTCCCCGATTATCAAAATCCATGACGAGGCCTTGGACAACATGGACCACTTTCCATTCCTTGGGAGCCTACTGTCAACAATTGCAGACGTCGATGACGAAGTCCAATACTGCCATTAGTGTGCCAGTGCAGCCTTCGGTCGCCTGAGGAAGAGAGTGTTTGAAGACCAGGACCTCAAACCCGGCACCAAGCTCATGGTCTACAGAGCAGTAGTGATACCCACCCTCTTGTATGCTTCAGAGACATGGACCATGTACAGCAGGCACCTCAAAGCACTGGAGAGGTACCACCAACGCTGCCTCCGCAAGATCCTGCAAATCCATTGGCAGGTTAGGCGCACTAATGTCAGTGTTCTCGCTCAGGCCAACATCCCCAGGATCAAAGTTTTGACCACGCTCGATCAGCTCCGATGGACGGGCCACGTCGTCCGCATGCCCGATACGAGCCTCCCAAAGCAAGCGCTCTACTTGGAGCTCCGACATGGCAAGAGAGCCCCAGGTGGGCAGAGGAAACGCTTCAAGGACACCCTCAAAGCCTCCTTGAAAAAGTGCAACATCCCCACCAACACCTGGGAATTCCTGGCCCAAGACCGCACAAAGTGGAGGAGAAGCATCCGGGAAGGCGCCGAACACCTCGAGTCCCTTCACCGGGAGCAAGCGGAAGCCAAGCGCAGACAGCGGTAGGAGCGCACATCAATCCAAGCACCCCACCCATCTGCCCCTTCAATCACCGTCTGCCCCACCGATGACAGAGACTGTAGGTCCCGCATTGGACTCATCAGTCACCTGAGAACTCATTTTTAGTGTGGAAACAAGTCATTCTCGGTTACGAGGGACTGCATAAGAAGAAGAATTTAGCTTCCCAAATAATAGCCTAGAAATGACTACGATATCAATGTATGAACACATAATGCATTCTTATGACAGTGGTCTGTCTGTTACTTTGTGGAATGTTAACTATTTTAAACAAGTTTGTATCTCCGCTAAAATTACATGTTCATATACTAATATCGCAAACAGTAATTTCTAGGTTAATACTTACATTTGAATATTATTTGTCTATGTAGTTAACCAGTCTGTAGATTTAAAAGACTAAAGCCACAAATCAGAAGAGAGCACATACATACCAGTAATGATGTTGTGAGTGTGCCTCTTTGGATGAAATTCAGGAATATTAGCACAGGGTAGATGTTGGTATCTGATATTATGCATTGAAGAATAAGAAGTGGAGTAATTTTGACTAGATCTTGTAGGGTTGGTTAGTTCTTTCATTGCTAGGCCCCGAGTACTTTTTGTTCGATTTTCAGCAACTGCTTTGTTCAGAATGCTGCGCTTTTAGAAGTAAAACAAATTTTAAAAATTGTTTGAATGTTGCATTTCTCCCAGGATACACTAACATTAGCAAAATAAATCTTAAAGAAATGTATAAAATATATATTTAAAATTAAGCAAAACAAGTGAAAAACTATTCCTCCCAGGAGCTCACTGTAAATACATCAATCTGATTTTAAAAATCCTGCCTGCACTACTATACCAGGAAACCTGTGGTCACGAGGTTCATCTTACTTCCTTTTTCTGGATGACTCACATAGGAACAGGAATAGGCAATTTGGCCAGTTTAATCCTTTTTTTAAATCCTTTAATAACCTTACTTCCCAAGCAGGTTAGTTATCGATCTTTAAAACACCTTATTTGGCTTTGTATCTATGGCCTTCTGGGGCAGCGTGTTAAACATTCTCTCAATCTTTTCTGTGATTTTTTTCCCCCTGGATTTATTTTAACCAGACTCCTAGTTGTAGGATTCCTCTGCTCATGTACTGCTTTTACACCAAATTTGAATTTTTTTAACGAAAAAAATTCAAATGAGTGAAGGCATACAGAATTTTGTGAAACCAATGTTTCTAAGAATAACTCTTCTCCCCACCAAACCGGAATGTTAATATTAGATGGTTCCACTTAAAAGTTTGATCATTCATTTCTTGGGTATGCTGAGTGTAACTGAGACTCAGAAGGATACAGCAATTCCTTATAGCATTGTTATTATAAAATAAATGCCCTCCATGGCTCACAGAAAGGGACAGTATGGGTTATATTTTGAAGTAGAGAATGAGGTTATATGATTTCTCATGGTATTGCTCAGGGGAATCAAGACCGAGGGCAGTTTTTTCCACAATCCCATCCCAGCAGTTATCCATGTGCTCCTTGCACAGCCATTCTTGGTCATTTGCTGGTTGTACTTCCCAACCCCGGTGCAGCACATTGGCTTTGTCGCCCATTACAGCACAGCACTACTCCCAGTAGGCCTTTTTGCACCTCCTCTGGGCCTTTCTCACCTCTGCTACTCTGCCCCAAAAACACTTTCTGGATGCTCCCGAGGCTTCACAGCTGGTTCAAGTACTGTTTGCAATGTCAGTCTCTCTGTTCTCATTGAAGTTTTGCTCTCCTCCATTTATATAAAATTGTATAGCATGTATCGTAATTTAAAGCCTAGAAATACTAGGCTTTAAATGGCTATAAATATATCAGTTCAGACATTTTCATTGTTGTATATTAACTATAAACAGCAAAGGTTGGGAAATGTACACTTTCAAATTTTAGAATTTAAAAGAAATCAACCCCCCTCCCTTTTCCCACTTCCTCCAACCTTCTCTCTCTTCCCTTCCCTCTCCTGCTCTGTCACTCTCTAACCCTCATTTTCCACTATCCCTCTCTGTACTCCCCTCCCCTCTCTCCTTCCTCTACCCCCTCCAGCTCTCCCTACTCCCTCTCATTTCCCCATTGCTCCTCTCCCCTTCGCTCCCACGCCTTCTCAGCTTGACCCTTCTACGCCTTCTCTCCCCTCCAATCCTCTTCCCTTCCTCCCACCCCTCTGTACTGTCTCCCCTCCCTCCCTCCCCTTTCTTCCCCACCCTCACATCACCCCTTCCTCCTCATCTCTCACTGCCCTGCTCCCCATCCTCCTCTCCAACCCCTCTACCAACTTATTCTTCTTCAGCTCCCCTCCTCTATCTTTTACCCTCCCCTCCTGAGGCTCTTCTACCCCATCTCTCTCCCCTTTTCCTCTCCGCATTGGGCTTTCTCCTCTCCCCCTTTACCCATCTTCCTCTTTCATTCTCTTCTTTCCCCTTCTCCTCTCCCCTCCCCATCTCCTTTTCCCTCCCACCCCTTATCTTCCCTCCTCTCTTCTCTACCCCTCTATCCTCATCCTCCTCCTCATGCTCCCTCTTCTCCTCTCCTCACCCCTTCCTGCTCTCCTGCTCTTACCATCTTCCCTTCCCTCCACTCCACTTGTCCTCCTTTCCCCTTCTCTTTTTGCCTACTTCCCCATCCATCTCCCCCACATCCTTCTCCTTTCCTCTCCTCCCCTCCTTTCCCCATCCTCTTCTACTCTCCCACTCCATACCCACCCTACCATTACTCGTCCTGTCCATTACCCTTCTTCCCATCACCCCTCCCCTCTCTTGCCTCTCCCCACTCCCTTCCCTGCTCTTCCTCTGATCCTACTCTCCCCGCTTCCGCCTCTGCCCATGCCATTTTCTCCCCATTCTGCAAACATTTCCCCTCATCACCTCTCCTCCTATTTCCCTTCCCTCTTCTCCCCTACCCTTCCTTTCTCTTATCTCCTCATTCCTTCCTGTCCTCTCTCCTCTCCTCTTTTTTCTTCCTTTTCCTCTTCCCTCTTTTCTCCTTTCCTTCTTGTCAACCCTCTTCTACCCTTGTTCTCCTTTCTTCTCCATCTCGCTCCTTCCCTTATCAGCTCCTCTTCTGTTTAACTCCCTAACTCATCCCCTTCCCTGCTTTCCCCACCCTCCCATTCCCTATCTTTCTTCAAACCATCCTCTCCCTCCCCTAACCCTTCTTCTCCCCTCTCCCTATTCCTTACTCTAACCTCTCTCCTGCACTCCCCTCCTCCATCTCTTGCTCTCCTCATCCTTCCTCTTCCCTTCCTTTCTTCTTTCCTCTACCACCTGCTCTTCTCACTCTCTTTCTCACCCTCTCCTCCTCTTCCCATTCCTTCTACTCCTCACTTTCCCTTCTCTCCTCCCATTCTTCCTCATCTTCTCTCCTCCTCTCACTCCCATCCTTCTCTGCTTTCTTCCCTCCTCTCCCTCCTCTTTTCCCTCGCTTCCTCCTCTCCTTTCTCCCACCTCTCTTCTCCCCTACTCTCCCCTTCCGTTCTCTTCCATTCCTTCCCTCACCTTCCCTTCCTCTTCCTCCACCTTCACTTCCTCTTCCTCCATAGCCCCTTCATCCTCTCCCGTCCTCTCTGACCCATCCTCCTCTCCCTCTCCTCTATCTTTTCCTGTCCCTTTCCCGTCCCCTTTCCTCTCTCCCTCCCCATCTCCTCCCCTTTGCTCAACCCCTCCTTTCCCCCTCCCCTTTATCCTGCCTTTTGTGCTTTCCTTTCCTCTCCCCCCCACCCCCCCCCTTGCCTGGGGCCAAAAGGAGGTGTGTAGTGGGACGTCCGTTGCACCAGGGATTGTGGTGATCTGGGGGCTAAGAATTATTTTGATTTAGTTAGTCCATTTTATTATTATACATTACTATTGTTTTTGTGCCAGGGATTTCAGTACCTCAGTTGTGAACTGGCCACTTATTGTACAGCCACTATAAAGACAAGATTATTAATAGGTAAGCACAAAAACCATTTGAGGGAAAAGCCCAAATTCACTTTTAAATTCAAAGCAGAGATAACACCTGTAGGCTAAAATGCTACATATAATGAAGAAAATACCAGAATTTAAAAGTGAAACTATGAAAAAAAAATGGAGAAAATGGCCCAGAAATTCAGGTCTCCACGGGTGAGTACACACGGGGTACTCACTCGTAGGCCCAATGGAAGTGCCGGTTTCCTGCATGTACTGCGCATGCGCGGGAAACCGGCACTTCCGTTCCCCTGAAAGAAGGGGTTCAGAGTTCGAACGCGTGCGCAGGAGAGGCTGCGCATGCGCATCGAACTTAGTGTTTTTTTGCAGGGTTCTCCGGGAGGGTAAGTCTGCAGAAGTTACACATTTAAAAAGCAGGCGTAGTGGTGAATTAATTAAAATTAAAACATTTTTTCCACAGGTTTATTATTTTTAAATACATTAAAGCAAGGTAAGTTTATTTTTAGCCCCGTTAGAAAATAAAATTATTTTTTTCAAAAATTTAAATTATTGTTTAAAATAGTTATTTCATGTAATTTATAGTTTATTTAAAAAATGTGATGTTTTAAAAAAATTTATTTGAAGATTTAGTGATGTTTTGGGGCCGTAGTATTTATAAGTTTTGACAGCTCTTCCTGTCAAACTTATGAATGGAGCATTCCCTGCTCCGATTGGCTCCCCATGGTCCACGTGATCCCAGGGGACGCATCGAACTAACTGCGCCCCTGGGATACGCAAGCACTGCGCGCCGGCAGCTGGACCAGGCCCCGGATCGGAATTCCACGGGGGCCCACAGCTCAACGGCCGGCGCGCAAGGTAAGTGCAGGTCGGGGGCTTATACCCACTGGAAGCCCCCGACCCGAATTTCTGGGCCAATAAACCTAAAACCTAAAGCCTAAACTTACATGAAGATAAAGTAATATGACGGACAGAGACAATGACATTTTTCTGAGAGGCTCCATGAAAATGTTCACAGACTGGGCACAAAGCTACCAAGTGGCCAGATCATGTAATTACTGCGTGACAAGTTTACACAGCAAAATACAAATGTGGACATCGGAAATTATAATGGGGAAAAAAAAGTTAGCACAAAAAGTGAGACAAACAGTTGACACACTAAGTCAAGTGGTGCAGAGAGGAAATGCATGCAGATGCAAGATTTTTTAATAAAATGGATTATGAGCGGAACGGATATATATGTTCTGTAAACTAATTTTGGAAAGCATTGGTCCATATTTAGATTAACAAGGCAGTGTAAGATTGCACAGTACATTTATAAGGGCTAGACTTTATAGTATTTCTATTAATATTTTTAATGGTAATATTTGGGTAGGAATCAGAAAAATAATGTATAATTAATAAAACAGAGCTTATACAGAAATTAATATATTTATTTTAAAATATAATTGAAGGATGAATCCAATTAATAAGTAAAGGTGGAGCAGAACCAACAAGTGATTTCAAATTGTAAAATATACAATATTAGAAGGACACCATCTCCTTATTAATCAAGTTCTAGAACTTACTGGTATAAGTTCCCTTTGATAAAAGGTTTCTTTGTGTGTAGTTAAATGTTCATTCCAATCCGTATTCATACCCAGGTGTTTTATTTCACCAGGGTAGCCAGAATATTTGATTACAGGTTGAATTCTCTGACTAGTATAAAACTAGGGAAAGAAATAAAATATTATAACAGTCAAAAATGCGAAATCTAAAAGAGCATTCAGTATAAGCACTTTAAGTGCTTTTAAAATATTAAAAACTTGTTTCCCAGCTCAGGATTTTAGTTTTTTTTAAGTTTCAGAGAGGGGAGTAATAGAGACAAATGATGAGAGGGCACAGGAAAAATGAGATCTGTTGACAAAAACTGCCCAGGCCATTGGGAGAGACAGGGGCACAAGCAGAAAGGGGCAGGAAATAAAGGGAAGGGGAAGTGTAATGATCATGATGGGAGACAAGGCATTGGGATGGAGGGAAGGGGAGAGAGGGGGTAATGAGGGAGGCACAGGTGGAGATAGAAATACAACTCATGGAGATGTGGCACAGCAATGATCATGGGTTGAAGGGTGTGATAGGTGGCAGCAAAGAGGATGGGCAAACTCTAAATACATTCTAAGTCCTTAGCTTAACCACCTACCTATGACCTTCTGCCCAAAATAAAAGAGAAGCAACGGATAGAATAAGATCACACAGACAGAAGCAGCTCAGGAGATAGAGTGATAAGCAGAAAAAAGTATATAAAAGACGCAGAAGAGAACCAATACAAAAATGGCAGAGACAGTCAAGAGCAACATTGCTCTGACTCACTTGAGCAGCACCACAGGAGATCTACCAGCAGTAATGCAAGTATTAAAATGTATAAAGGTAAAGATTCCACTGCCGTGTGCCAGTGGCCCAGGCACTGACGTAATGGTAAACTGGCAGCAGAGGCATTGTGCCCAATACACACCGTCAACATGTCGTCCAGGCTTTTCTACCTGAGCAGTGCTGGTGGAGCAGAAGGTTTACGCTACACCATGATTCGAGTCTCGTTATAGGTCTTAATTTTATGTATTTGTGGACGAGTATGCCCAGCTCACAAATCCTGCTCATTTATGCCACTTACACAATGTTACTGCTGCAAGCCTGTATAAACAGCACAAACTACACAGCAGGTGAAAAGACAGGAGAAACCAGTTGCTATGATTCTTAAAGCTGTGCTGCTAGGCTTATTAGACCCCACTTTCAGAAAGTGGGACTGATTTTTGTCTGCCTATCGCTCCATGTTTCAGCGTGCACAAATTAGTATGCAGTAAAAGTCACTGACTTACCACCAGATGTCCGCCTGTAGCGATTTTCGGTGTGCCTCGATTTACGTGGCCAGTGCACCCACCCAAAACTGATGAAAGCCTAATTAATAGATTAAAAAGGGGGTCCTATAATGTTGTTAGGGCCCAAACACCATTTTCATATCAACCAGCACTGCCATTTTCTCAACCTGCCCACAAACCATTGGTTGGTATAGATCGAAAGGTGGCCATTTGCAGCGCTGCTACTGTAGTGGCCCCCTGAGCCTGCCTGCATGGTTCAATTGAGTGCGGCATCAGGGGGTCATGGAATGCTAAGCTGCCTTGAGGCACAGCTCCCTCGTCCATGTCTAATTCTGCCACGGGTCTGCAGCAAGAATGGAAGCTGTGTATGTTGATGTGCACAGAAAAGGGTCTGTAGATGATGGCTTATTTGTGGTGAGAAAGGTGAAGATGTAGACAGACTGTTCTTGCAGTGGCCAGCTGTGGTAGTCAAGAGAGTCTCCCATATCGAATTGGCACAAATGTTTCTTGTAGTGGAAGTGGGTTACCCTCCACTTCTTCAGGCTTCTACTCTTGTTGACGCCCTTGCTTCTTACTGAGGCAAAGTTGTGCATCCTGACGATTTTAAGGCCCCATGCCATACTCAGGATTCCTCAGGTTGATCCAAGCACTTGAAGTATACTTTCAGCTTGCCTATAGTGTTCAATGATGATTCTAGTGGATAAATGGCTCTCATTATAGTTCAGTTCACCTGGGGTTATAGAAACCGCACCAATGTCATCAGCTAAGACTGTAGAGGATAGCCTTTATCTCTGAGGAGTCACCCAGAGACTTGCCTTGCTAAAGAATGGTGCACGGCAGAGTTCATTAAAATGAAGGCATTATGGCAGCTTCCAAGGAACTTGCATGATTGTGGGTTGCTGGTCACAAACAAGCTTCCTATAAAGATAGTGGCCTAGAAATTGAGTATAGCCCCGCTTGGGGCGTTAGAATTGGCACAGCGCAAAGTTTATAGCCAGACGTAACTTATCGCCACCTGGCGCGATATTGGGTTGCATCGCCCCTAAAGGTGATTGAGGCGCGAATTCAGGCATTACATGGGACTACTAAGGTGCTAAACTTCCGGCGCAACCCAATATCGGAGCGGACGGGCGCAGCGCAGGTGCTCTCAATTACTGATGACCACGACACTTCCAGGCGCCGGCCAGCTCTTAAAGGGGTGGGTCAGTCAGCTTCAGCATCCACACTCTGCGCCTTGCAGGCCTCAGAATTGGCGCAGGCCCTTCTCTGGCGCTAAAAACTTGGACCAGATGGAGAAGGTGAGAGAGAGAGCAGAGCGCTTCACCAATGAGGCTCTGGAGCAATTGGTGGCCGCAGTGGAGCGCCGGTGAGATGTTCTCTACCCAGACAATGGCAGGAGACCGAATCATAAGGACTACCGACGAGCTTGGAGGGATGTATGCCAGAGGGTCAACTCCAGCAGCATGGTGACCAGGAGCCCTGTCCAATGCAGAAAGAAATTCAACGACTTCACTCGGGTCGTGAGGGTGAGTGTTGTTTCTGCAAACTTCTGCATTCCTTCATTTGCACCTGACTTTATGGCTACAGGGTGGGCTGTGCCCCATTGGCCATCTGCCAGCAAGCACCCATGGCCCTTTCTGGGCACACACATGCACATTTGACTCAAGGCGTCATGTAAGGGCTCTTGCACCATAGGGGCATGAGATGATCACTCAGGGCATCATGTAAGGGCTCTTGCACCATGGGGGGCATGAGATGATCACTCAGGGCATCATGTAACATAACTTCCCCTCCTTTCCCCTGCAGTCCAAGCTGGCGAGGATTGGCAAAGACCAGCTTCGCACCGGTGGAGGACCTCCACAAGTGGTCACTCTCACGGATCTCGAGGAGAGAGTCCACCAGATTCTTGGAGGACGTCTGAGTGGTCCTGTAACCACTGCAGCTGCCGACCCCATTGTTGACAGCGATGGTAAGGTTCTCACCTTTTACAACTGTCTCCTTCCACTTGTTCCCCCCGCCAGCATGCTTTCTCACTGTGGACCCATGTCATAGCCTTGCCGCAATCTGGCATCCCTTGCTGCCAAGCTGTCCTTTTGCTAAAGCCACTCTTCCACCTCCCTGCTTTCAGATGCTGCATCACCAGCTCGGGAGCCGGACCCTCAAGCTGCCAGTGCCTCCGAAGGCTCAATGAGAAAATTACTGTCCAACAGAAGGTCAGCAACTCTCTCCAGCAACGATCAGAATGGCCAGCCCAAATGGCTGCAGCTTTTATACTAGTGCTGTCCCCTTTAAATAGCGCCCCCGAGTTCGAGAAGGGCCTGGGGACGCTCCATCCAACTGTCACTAATAGCGCCAGACGGAAAGGTTGCGGGCGCCACCGAATATCCAGTCCGGGGCACCAAAAAGGCGTTGCACACTGAAATGACGTCATGATCTGCCTGCGCCCGCGGGCGAGCGCAAAGAGTTAGCGCTGACGCTAAAAGGATACTCAATATGGGAGGTGGCGCTATATTCACTGCGCCCGCCCGAAAATTGGGTAACGCCCCAATTCTCGGCCTCTTTAGGCGCTAATCGCTGGCGCTACCAACCGAATTTCTAGGCTAGTGTTATTAGAGTTACCAACTCTGGTTGGACTATATTATGGAGGTTTCATCACATGCCCTCCCGCCTCCAGCCAGCCCGCACCCACACACCCACCATTGGCTGCCCGACATGTCAATCCTCACGGTAATCGGTTAATAATGGTGGCTACAATACCCACAATCATCAGCGCATCAAAAAATACTCTATCGCATGGTTTTACTGGTAAGAGCACACATGCACCAGGGCTGCTTTGCATCTTGAGGGTGTTGTGTCCCTGTTGTTCGTTGCGAGTCCAGCTGGAGCAAAATGTGGACAGAAAGTGCCTCTTTGATAGTTCCCCAGGTTGCTCGCAAGAGTGTCCAGGAGATTAATCTTTAATTCCAGGAGACTCCAGGACAATCCGGGAAGATTGACAATCATAAATGGTATCCTTTCTTGTTAACATACATCAGATCATTGATGTTGGGAATACTATGGCCATGTGGGTACCACCTATGACTCTTTGGGCCTTGTGGAATCCCGCTACTTGGTAAAATGGCAGTACTCTGTAATGTTGGTACTGGTTATCCATAGAGAAGCTAATGAAGTTAGTAGCCCTCGAAAACAATGCAGCGATGACTTGCTTGATGAATCTGTGCATAGATATTTGATTAACATTACAGATATTCCCATGGCAGCCAGGACTTACCCTACGGCACAGAAATTAAGGGCGGTGGTGATCCTAATTTCCACTGGAAGAGCAATTTATACAGTGGATGTGGGCTGCAGATCTGCTTGCAGCTTGTGGCACAACACTGCGACAGCTTTCCTTATAAATGTAAGCCTCCCTAGGCACTGCTCCTCAGTCAAATACAGATAGGAGTGTCTCTGTCTGTATACTCTGATGTATCGGTAAGTGGGTGGGTGCCATTCTGCTGTTGTGCAGTCCCACCAGCGTGGTTTTCTTCCATTGCTCTTCTTCCAAAAAGCATAAGAAAGGGAACTGCCCAATGGAAAACCTATTGTATCCTGTCTGAAGAAGGTGGCTGTCCCACAGCAAATAGTAGAATGGCAGATAGTAAGGTGGTTGAACTATATGTGCTCAGCTCTTCAAATTTCCTTCGACCTTTTCCCTAGTGCCGAGAAACTTGGATGCTTGTTTTATATGGGCGTGATAACCATTAAGTACAAATGAGGTGGAAATGACAGAAAATAGAACAGTTGACTTCACCATGTCTTTAGCACTGCATGTGAATGCAGCTGTCTCAAAAAAATAGGCTGGGCAATTTCACCTTCGGCCGGAAATGATAGTGACATTAAAATGAGTGAAGCCCCATCCCAATTTTACAGCCCCGTCCACCTGTTTACAGCCCTGAATACAGGTGGATTGCAGTGGGAAATCTGGTTCCATATATATATCTACTAGATTAACCTCACCCCAAATAAGGCAGTCATAAGCACCGGATAAAAAATTGTATCCAACAGGTCCCAATGTGTTTCCTTTTTATGTAGTGATATAAATAGAAACAAATAACATTAATACAAATTTAATAAAATTGAGAACCGTTTACCTCAGAATTAGGTGCTGTAGAAAACAGTGATATCGTGATTTCTTATCAAAGTAGCACCAACATAAAAAAAAGAGTTCAGTGATTGTTATCATGGGTTTATAAATAGGTTAATTTTAGTCTATTCATTAGTGGCAGTGTGACTGTTAAGGGAATGCTTGTGTTTGGTGTAGGATTTTCTGTTGTGTGGCTGAAGGAAAAATAGCTGCTAAAATTTAAACAGTGAGTACATTTTTGAATGTTCACTTATGGAAAGAGAATAGTCCTGTAAAAATGATCAAACAATACAACTCATTAAAAGTAGTGTTCACAATTCTGTTGCCAGTGGGCTGTTGTGGGGAGAAAAGTGGAGGGGAAAAAACAGAATTGAAAAAGTGATTTGAACTGAAAAGAAAACGTGTTTTTAAGCAGAAATGGTTTTGACCAAGAACAGTCAATGCTATGTTTATTATAGACTTAACTGCAACCAAAATTCACTTCTCTAAATTCATAATATGGCTACCAGGGAGCTTACTTGGTTATAGGAACTTGTATAATCTGTTACAACAGGTGTCTTTTCCAGCATCAGGGTACTTTTATGCATAGGTCTGGCACCAAGACGGCTCACGGGCTCTAATTCCTTCGCAACATTTGTTCTGTAAGGTTGGTCCCTGAGCACAGTGATATCCTTGGCCTGGTCAGTGAGAATTGTGTTGGTGCTGCAGCCTTTGCCAAAGCCAGCTAACATCTGTGTACATCCTTGATTTGACATGTTGTAAAATTAACACTGTAATGATACATAAAAAGCAAACTTAATTTGAATAAAGCATATTTATATTATTTCCTACGCTGAATTAATATCTTACTGCCAAAATGTTCAAATTGTGCAATATACTTCTTTTAAAGCTTTTTTCTTTGCTAACAGCATCTTATCTGTATTGCATAGTTCGTTGAAAGCATTATAAATTGTTAATGAAAAGAATTGTAGATGGTTGAGTAACAAGGTTGGAATTTAATTAAATAGCTTGTTTAATATCTTAAGCTACTAATGTGGAGCTCAAGTGGTGCTAACAGCTCCAAAGAATTCTGTGTCCAAGGCTGGCCATTACTCTTAACCTTTCAACTCACACAATAAAATGCTAAAAAAAAATCCCAAGTAGCTCAATGATAATGATATCTATCTATAATTCTTGTATCTAATATACATCTGCTATATTTTGTAAGCTTCGGCGTATAACAAATAGAAGACAGTCATTTCATGCTGGTTTCTTCTGACCTGGAGCTAGAAATTTACATACAGCTCTCAATCTTCAAACATTCCTCTAGCAATGATTCCCTAATTGACCTCAAGATTTACAGCATTTAGACTTTGTGGCCTTAAGGAGACAGGCCAAGTGGACCGCAACTGTACCGTAGCAGTATAATACATTGTTCACTACTGTATATGGTAACTCACTCCAGTCATTATGAAACAATGGCCTGGATTTTGCGGTAGAAATAACAGTGAGGCTATCAGCGTCACCGCTATTAAGGAGTAAATCGGACAGCAACTTCCAGCGACCGCACATGCGCAGTTAAAGGTGGAAATCAGGAAGTTGTTGTCCGAGTTGCCCTGCTCCTCCAGAAGCTTCGCTAAACCGGTATCTCACTGAGAGAATCGCCATTCAAATACATGGAAGGGCATGAATTTGCGGTACTTACATGATAGATACCCACTAAACAAGCCAGAATAAGTAAGTGAATTTTTAACGGCATGGAAAGTCTTAATTACTGCCAAACAATCTCTCTGGCACTGAAAATTAACTTTTATATATGTGGAGACTCATTCCTTAAGATTTTAATTACTGTTGGGAGATTTTAAAAAATGTTAAATTAATTTTTTTTTACTTTCAGTCTCTTATCTCTCTCTTAATCACATCTTTCTTTCGCTTTCTGTACATGATTTGACATTGAATTAAATATTCTAACTTGCACTTCCTGGTTTACATTCTGCGTCTCAGTAAGGATTCTTCAATCTGACTGGTTAAGGAGATACAGTGTTGCTTGCCCTGTCCCAGATTCCCTGTTTTTGATTTCTAATAACTGCATGTTCTAGTGCAGGCAAGTGTAAGTGTAATGAACGGCGAGCACCATTTGTTCACCACTGACCGCAAAATCCAGGCCATTGTATCATTCAATTTATCATGACCAATACTATAGGTCAGCAAACTTTAAATAAAAATGTTTTTAACATTTACTTTGCTCTACTTTTCTTTCCACATTATGTCAATATATACTGTATTTAATTTTACTTGTTTCATACTTATTTATTTTAAGTTTAAATAGTATTCCTGTTTTCTCCGATTCCTTGCTCTTCCCTGCCGGAACCCACAGAAGTTTAAATCTATCCATGATTAGCTGAAAACAGCTCCAAATATCAATCAGAGGATCAACTTTAGTGGGCCAAAATATGCTGGAGCAGGGCATCGCATGGCGTGCCTGGTTAGTTAGACATTTTCCTGCACCCTTCAGCCCAAAATTCTTTTGCCCAGAGTTGCTGGAAGTACGAGCTGATAACAGCACGACGAGGGAAACAGGGCATCTGGGTCCTTGGTGAACGGCGGGAACAACATAGGCCTAGAAATTCGGTATAGCCCCGTTTGGGGCGTTAGATCTGGCGAAGCGCTAAGAGTACCGCCAGCTGCGACTTAGCGCCACCTGGCGTGATATTGGGTCGTTGCGCCCCTGATGGTGTTTGCGGCGGTAAATCAGGCGCTGCACGCGACTCTTAAGGCGCTAACGCGGAGGCGCTACCCAATATCGCTGCGGCGGGGCGCAGCGCAGGTGCTTTCAATAATCACTTTCCCTGAGACACACTGGCGCCGGCCAGCTCTTAAAGGGGCAGGTCAATTGGCATCACCAGACACACTCACTGCCTTGTAGGCCTTCAAAGCGGTGGGAGCCTACCTGTGGCGCACCAGCCTAGCAAGAAATGGAAAGGGTGAGGCAGAGGGCGGAACGCCTCACTGATGGGGCATTGGATGCTTTGGTTGGCACAGTGGAATCAAGGCCAAGGAAGATGGTCGGAATGTGATTTATGTTTTGGACAGTCTCCCGGGTGTGAGAGGCAGTTATGTGTCAATGTATTAGTTTTGCTTTCTGTTGCCATAGCTTTCTCATGTTTGAAGGAACCACATTTTGTGTAATGAAACACTTTCTTCATTTACAATGGCCATGCCTGCTATTTACATGCATCTTGCCCTTCACAGGCTTGGGGGTATCAGGCCGGCTGCAGGTCTGGCTGAAGCAGCTGGTACAGCTCAGTCAGCACCTCCTTTCTAAATCGCAGCCTTCTGACACACTGCTCCTCCGGCATGTTCATGTAGGAAAACTGCTGTCGGAAAACCCTGCCAGCGTAAGGTCTGCTGTGGCGACGTCTGTTGGCCCTCCTCCGTCTGGCCATGCCCGCCCCCCTCTCCCAGCGTCTCAGTGCCCTTTCCAGATGATTCAGCAGCAGGACGTTCCCCTCCAATGCAGGCCCCATAATAAGTGCCCACAGGAAGGTTCCCCGTTGTCAAGGCTCACCAACAGCAAGGCGATGGTCAGAAGGCTGCTGTTCCTCTGCCAGCGTGGGCCCAGTGGTCAAATGGCTCTCAGTGTGCAGGTCAGCAACTCTTTGTAGCTCTCGAGGAAGTTGTGCACCAGAAATGTGTGCCGTTTTTAAACCACACCAGTCCCCTTTAAATAACGCTCCTCCAGCCCAAAAGCGACTTGGTAAGGCCCAGGAAAACTGTCACTAATAGCGCCAGGCGCTACGGAGGGGGGCGCCACTGAATTTCCCGTCTGGGGCGCCGAAAAGGCGTTGCACACTCAGATGGTACACACTGCAGCCATGGTGCGCCAGTGGTGGAGTGTGTAAATGTTTAAGGTGGTGGATGGGGTGCCAATCAAGCGGGCTGCTTTGTCCTGGATGGTGTCGAGCTTCTTGAGTGTTGTTGGAGCTGCACTCATCCAGGCAAGTGGAGAGTATTCCATCACACTCCTGACTTGTGCCTTGTAGATGGTGGAAAGGCTTTGGGGCGTCAGGAGGTGAGACACTCACCGCAGAATACCCAGCCTCTGACCTGCTCTTGTTGCCACAGTATTTATGGTCCAGTTAAGTTTCTGGTCAATGGTGACCCCCAGGATGTTGATGGTCGGGGATTCGGCGATGGTAATGCCGTTGAATGTCATAGAATCATCTAAATTTACAGCACAGAAGGAGGCCATTCAGCCCTACTTGCCCGTGCCGGCCAACGAAGAGCTATTCACCCTAATCCCACTTTCCAGCACTTGGTCCGTAGCCTTGTAGGTTACGGCACTTCAAGTGCATATCCAAGTACTTTTTAAATGTGATGTGGGTCTCTGCCTCTACCACCCTTTCAGGCAGTGAGTTCCAGACCCCCACCACCCTCTGGGTGATAACATTTCGCCTCAAATCCCCTCTAAACCTCCGACCAATTATTTTAAATCTATGCCTCCTGGTTTTTGACCCCTCTGCTAAGGGAAATAGGTCCTTCCTATCCATTCTATCTAGGCCTCTCGTAATTTTATATACCTCAATTAGGTCTCCCCTCAGCCTCCTCTGTTCCAAAGAAAAAAAACCCCGCCTATCCAATCTTTCCTCATACCTAAAATCCCCCAGCTCAGGCAACTTCTTCATAAATCTCCTCTGCACCCCCTCTAGTGCAATCACATCTTTCCTGTAATGTGGTGACCAGAACTGCACACAGTATTCTAGCTGTGGCCTAACTAGTGTTTTATACAGTTCAAGCATAACCCCCCAGCTCTTGTATTCTATGCCTCGCCTAATAAAGGCAAGTTTCCCATATGCCTTATTAACCACCTTATCTACCTGTCCTGCTACCTTCAGGAATCTGTGGACATGTACTCCAAGGTCACTCTGATCATCTGCACTTCTCAGTGTCCTACCATTTATAGTGTATTCCCTTGCCTTGTTAGCCCTCCCCAAATGCATTACCTCACACTTCTCCAGATTGAATTCCATTTGCCACTGTTCTGCCCACCTGACCAGTCCATTGATATCTTCCTGCAGACTGCAGCTTTCTTCTTCATTATCAACCACATGGCCAATTTTTGTATCATCTGCAAACTTCTTAATCATACTTCCTACATTCAAGTCTAAATCATTGATATATACCACAAAAAGCAAAGGACCCAGTACTGAGCCCTGCGGAACCCCACTGGAAACAGCCTTCCAGTCACAAAATCACTCTTCGACCGTTACCCTTTGTTTCCTGCCTCTGAGCCAATTTTGGATCCAACTTGTCACTTTGCCTTGGATCCCATGGGCTTTTACTTTCGTGACCAGTCTGCCATGTGGGACCTTATCAAAAGCCTTGCTAAAATCCATATAGACTAGAAGAAATGCACTACCCTCATCGACCCTCCTTGTTACCTCCTCAAAAAATTCAATCAAGTTATTCAGACATGACCTTCCCTTAACAAATCCATGCTGACTGTCCCTGATTAATCCGTGTCTTTATAAATGAAGATTTATCCTGTCCCTCAGAATTTTTTCAAATAATTTTCCCACCACCGAGGTTAGGCTGACTGGCCTGTAATTACTCAGTCTATCCCTTTCTCCCTTTTTAAACAACAGTACCACGTTAGCAGTCCTCCGGTCCTCTGGCACCACACCTGTAGCTAGAGAGGATTGGAAAATGATGGTTAGAGCCTCTGCTATTTTCTCTCTTACTTCTCTAAACAGTCTGGGATACATTTCAATCAGGCCTGGGGAATTATCCACTTTCAAAGATGCAAAGGGTTTAGCATCTTCCTCTTTCACTGTGTTTATTTCATCTAACATTTCACACTCCTCCTCCCTGATTGCAATTTCTGCATCATCCCTCTCTTTTGTGAAAACAGATGCAAAGTATTCATTAAGAACCATACCCATGTCTTCCGCTTCCACACACAGGTTACCTTTATGGTCCCTAATAGGCCTACCCTTACTTTAGTTATCCTCTTGCTCTTAATGTATTTATAAAACATCTTTGAGTTTTCCTTGATTTTACTTGCCAATATTTTTTCATGCCCTCTCTTTGCTTTCCTAATTTCCTTTTTAATTTCACCCCTGCACTTTTGATACGTTTCTTGGCTTTCTGCAGGATTGAGTCCTCGGTATCTGTCATAAGCTTCCCTTTTTTTCTTTATCCTACCCTGTGTGCCCCTTGACATCCAGGGAGTTCTAGATTTGTTAGTCCCACCCTTTTTCTTTAAGGGAACATACTTGCTCTGAACCCTCACTATGGGCAGGATTTTCATTGGGCTGTGGAGGCGGGATTGGAGGCGTGTGGGGGGTTAAAATTGCAAAATCGGGGGGGCACAAACCCATCCCGCCCCCAAGCCAGTTTCAAAGGAGGCGGATACCTGACCTGTGCTGGGAGCCGCCTCCCCGAGGCGGGAAGGGGATTAGTGCCAATTAACTGCCTGTTAACAGGCAGTTTTTAGTCTAATCCCTATTTTTATTCCTGAAGTGTGGGATTCCCAACGGCTCCAAACCACGCCAAGTTAGCGAGGCGGACCGTCGGGCTGAAGGGCTTGGAGGGTTCGAGATGTCCGGTGTTCAGGTGAGTGATGGGTGCATGAGTGCAGAGGTAAGTGTGTTTGGTGTGTGTAAAGTGTTTAGAGAAGTTTAATTACCTTTACTTACCTTTACAGCCTTCCTTCCTTCAGGTCTCGGGAGTCCCTCATCTCACCGACACAGAAAGCAGAATGGCCGCGAGCTGTCAAAAGTTGCAGCATTCAGCTTTCTGTTCTGGAGAGATCTCTAAATCAGCCTGAGAGGAAGGAATTAACTTAGTGTTCAGATTGTCAAAAGTTGTAGTCCCGCCTCCTACACGCCTCCAGTATCAAAATCCAGCCCTATCTCTCCCTTTGAATTCCTCCCACTGCCCTGACACTGATTTACCTTCAAGTTTTTGTCTTCAGTCCACTTTGGCTAAATCACTTCTCAGCTTAGTAAAATTAGCTTTTCCCCAATTGAGAACTTTTATTCTTGGTCTATCCTTGTCCTTTTCCATAACTACCCTAAATCTAACTGAATTATGATCACTACCACCAATATGCTCTCCCACTGATACCCTTTCCACCTGCCTAGCTTCATTCCCTAAAACTAGGTCCAGAACCGCCCCCTCCCTTGTTGGGCTTGCTAAGTACTGGCTAAAAAAGTTCTCCTGAATGCATTTTTAGAATTCTGCTCCCTCTAGGAGCGGTGGTTAGACTCTCGCTTGTTGGAGATAGTCATTGCGTGGCACAAATGTTACCTGCCACTTATCAGCCCAAGCCTGAATGTCGTTCAGGTCTTGTTGCATGCGGGCATGTACTGCTTCATTATCTGAGGAGTTGTGATTGGCACTGAACAATTAAAGCCAGACCTTACAGGATTGAAATTAGGAAACACTTCTACACACAAAGGGTGGTAGAAGTTTGGCACTCTCTTCTGCAAACAGCAATTGATGCTAGATCAATTGTTAATTTTAAATCTGAGATTGATAGATTTTTGTTAACCAAAGGTATTAAGGGATATGGGCCAAAGGCGGGTATATGGAGTTCGGGCGCAGATCAGCCATGATCTCATTGAATGGCGGAACAGGCTCGAGGGACTAAATCGCCTACTCCTGTTCCTATAACAGGTTAACAGCTTGGTTTAGATAACAGCGATATGGGTTAACTAGTATGGGAGCTACAAAGAGAGACAGAGAGGGAGAGAGTACACCAGATGTCAGAGACATCTCTGTGTAGAACAGACAGCTTGAGCAAGATAAGGCAGTTGGTGTAGAGGTAATGAATGAACTGTATTCCTGCAAAACTGGGTTTAGACAATAGAATCTCAGATGAAACTTCTATCACACGACTTTAGGAATGTATGTTAAAATAGTTAAGGGAGGGGGTTACCATGAAATAGACAAGTCTAAGTATAATGGAAAAGTACTGAGAGAAACAAGAAACACAAGGTAAAGTAACCTTGAATAAGAGATAAGAAATGGGGGCCTTATGTTTAATGGTTTTGTGCCAATACTAGCCAAGTAATGTCTTGCAGAGCTGAACAAATCTGGTTTGAGTCAATTTTCAGACAATGGGATAGCACATGGCGCAAGGATTACATCATGGCCCAGAAATTCGGGTCTCCACGGGTGAGTACGCACGGGGTACTCACCCGTAGGCCCAATGGAAGTGCCGGTTTCGTGCATGCACTGCGCATGCGTGGGAAACTGGAACTTCCGTTTCCTTAAAGGAAGGGGTTCAGAGGTGTAACGCGTGCGCCGGAGAGGCAGCGCGTGCGCATGGAACTTATGTTTTTTTTGAAGGGTTCTCCGGGAGGGTAAGTCTCCAGCAGTTACACATGTAAAAAGCAGGCATAAGGCCTGCTTTTAACAAGGTAAGTGGTGAATTAATTAAAATTAAAACATTTTTTCCACAGGTTTATTATTTTTAAATATTTTAAAGAAAGGTAAGTTTATTTTTAGCCCCGTTAGAAAATGTAATTAATTTTTTCAAAAATTTAAATTATTGTTTAAAATAGTTATTTTATGTAATTTATAGTTATTTAATAAAAAATGTGATTTAAAAATTTTTTTATTTGAAGTTTTAGTGATGTTTTGGGTCTTATTGGCCTAGAAATTCAGTATAGCCACGTTTGGGGCGCTACAGCCGGGCGTTCGCTAAATTTTGCGCCCGGCGCAACTTAGCGCCACCTTCGCCGATATTCAGTTGCATCGCCCCAAGAGGTTGCTGCTGCGCTAAAGCAGGCGATGCACGACTATCATTAGGCGCTAAGCCGGCGATCCGGGGCGCTAACACCGAGGGCGGGCGCAGCGCAGGTGCGGTGAGTTGCTCATTGAGGGCAGACTTTCAGGCGCCGGTCAGCTCTTAAAGGGGGAGGGTGGAATTGTTTGGCTGCCACGCCCTGCACATTGCAGCCCTGAATCAAGGCCTGACCACTGCTGTTTGAACTGCTCCACGCCCAGGAGAATGGAGAAGGCCAGGGAGAGAGCGCAGCGCTTCGGCGAGGGTGACCTGAGGGTGCTGGTTGGCGCAGTGGAGCGCAGGTGCCATGTCCTCTTCCCTGAGGGTGGCAGGAGGCCGCTGCCCACCGATTACCGGAAAGCCTGGAGGGAGGTGGCAAACAGGGTCACCTCCAACAGCATGGTTGGCAGGACTCCAACCCAATGCCGAAAAAAATTCAACGACCTCACTCGGGTTGTCAGGGTGAGTACCCTTTCCAGTATCCTCCTCATCCCTGCATGTGCACCTCACTTTATGGCCAAAGGGACCTGAATGCTCTAATGCCCAGCCCTGATCCAGCAGCTATGGGACTGTCCTGAAAAGCACTTGCACATTCAGGACTTTATACACTGTCAGGGCTATTGGACCATGGGAGGCAGTGCAGGCAAGATCAGGGCTTGACACTGTCAGGGCTATTCCACCATGGGAGGCAGTGCAGGCAAGATCAGGGCTTCACACTGTACTTAGAGGCCGTCCTTTCTCTTGCAGGGCAAGCTGGCGCATAACCGAAGACAGCAGCGATAGACCGGGGAAGGCCGTCCTGACCTGAAACAGCTCAGCGACCTAGAGCAGCGAGTGGAGCGGATCATGGCAGGCCGGCTGATTGGCCCCGTCGCCACTGGAAATGCCGACCCTGTTCTGGGCACCAATGGTGAGGTCGTCACCTTTTTGACATCTCTCTTTCCACTTGCGCCTCACACCAGCATCCTTTGCCACTATCGAACCAATGCAGTGCATAGCAGCACTCATGCCTCCCTCGCTGCTGCCCTGTCCTCACTCTAAAGCAACTCTTGTGCCTCCCTTCTTTCAGATGGTGACTCGCCAGGTGAGGAGGCGGCCCCTCAAGCTGGCACTGTCTCGGAGTCAGAAATAGAGGAGGAGGAAGAGGAAGCCGGCCCATCAGGGACACCCTCAGCCGAGGCAGCCCATGGCCATGATGGTGACACGTCTTCCCTGGAGGGGAGCAGGGGGGAAGGGTCGGAGGAGAGTGAAGCTCCGGGGCCCAGCGGGCTGCAGCAACGCGGGAGGGATGGGGAAGCTCGGCGGCCTTCTCCCCGGAGGGTGAGTGTGACCTCCAGTCCTGCTACGGTGAGCACAGAGGAGGTGCGGCTCCTTGCGGAAATGGGCGCCCAGGCTGAGCGCAGGCACACTGAGCTCATGGCTGCAGTGGCAAGGATGCCTGACTCCATAGAGTCACTGGCAAGGAGTGTACAGGAATTCGGGGCAGCACAGGCCAGGAGTCTGCAAGAATTCAGTGCAGCACAGGCCAGGAGTCTGCAGGACCTCGCGGCAGCACAGGCTAGGAGTCTGCAGGACTTTGCTGCATCACAGGCGGCCTCCAGCCAAGTGCTCAGTCGTGCCGTGCATTCCCTGGCTGGTGTCATGCAGACACAGACCAGGACCACACGGGCACTAACTGCTGCCACCCTCGCTGGATCAGCCAGGCATCGCCGGGGCACTCGCCGCGCCGCAGCAGCCCAGCAGTCTGTGCTTCAGCAGATTGCTACGCATGCTGCAGTGCTGGCCCATGCGAGTGCCAGTGCATCAGCCGACCAGGGAGTGCCTGTGCTCTGTCAGGTTGGCAGCATTCCTGCAGCCAACACTGTCACTCCTCCACTGCAGCTGCCACCACCCGTAGGACAGACTGCTGCTGCCCAAGCAGAGTTGGAGCAGTCAGCAGCCGGCCCCTCCAGGCCCAGAGCTGGTCCAGGCCGACCCCCAAGGGCATCTGCCGTCTCACCATCTGACCATCAGCAGCCTTCCCCCAGCCTTGCTGCAGCCACTGGGGTCCCATTGAGGAGGAGCTGCAGGGCGGGTAGGGGCGAGTCACGGAAGCGAGACGGATCACCCTCGCAGGGGAAAAAGTAGAAGGTGTGGCCAAATGTGCTGTTTTATATATAAAGGCCGAGACTGGTGTATTTGGTTTTTTTGGGGGGTTTCTCAGAATTAGTTTGTCATGCGGGAAGGGCACAGAGGTATCACAGTAAAAAATTTTCTTTAATCACACTGATGTAAGAAAAAGGAGTCTCACACATTAAGTAACTTTAAAGTAAGCTATATACAAGAGAGGTCTTCACCATGCCTCTGGTAGAAGCCTCTTACAATACTGAGGAGTTCACTGTTTATACCAGTCCAACAGGAAGTGACATATGACAGGAAGTGATGTATGTACAAAGTTCACAGTTCATAGTTCACAGTTCACAGGAAGTGATGCACATAACTTCCCAGAAGTTATTATTATTATCACACACACTGTCCATGTTTGCTTTTGGAAGTCTTTGTTGCCTTGATCGGCTGAGGGCTTGTGGAGCGGCTACATTCATCTTCTTTCATTGGCACAAGCCATTCCCTGAGAGGGGGCCTAGAACCGAGTTGCAATAAGCCGCCGACGGACAGCCCTTGCACTTTCTGCCTCCCTCCCGTGCTGGTGCTCCTCCTCCTCCTCCTTCTCTGGTGGTCCTCCAGTGTCTGCTGGCAGTGGCTGAGTCCTGCGGATAGCCAGGTTGTGCAGCATGCAGCACACGACAACGAAATGAGAGACTCACTCAGGCGAGTACTGTAGGGCTCCCCGGAACGATCCAGACAGCGGAACCGTTGCTTCAGCACGTCGATTGTGTGCTCAATTATGTTCCTGGTTGCTTGATGGCTGTCATTGTATCGCTCTTCAGCAGGGGTGCTGGGCGCACGGAGCGGGGTCATCAACCAGGTGCACAAAGGATAGCCTTTGTCCCCGAGAAGCCATCCTCGTGGGTGAGGCTGGGCCTCGAAAATGTCTGCCACAGAAGTCTGGTGCAGGATGAAGGCATCGTGGCTGCTGCCTGGAAAGCGGGCATTGACAGCTAGGATGAGCTGCCTATGGTCATACACCAACTGCACGTTGAGCGAATGGTAGTCCTTCCGGTTGCAGTAATCCTCAGCATTCTGTAGAGGTGCCCGCAAAGCCACATGCGTGCAGTCAATGGCGCCCTGCACCATGGGGAAGCCCGCTAATGCTGCAAAACCCATTGCACGCTCTTGCTGCTTGTCCACGGTCATGGGGAAGGCGATGAACTGACGTCTCCTTCTGAAAAGGGCATTGGTCACCTGGCGGATGCAGCAATGTACCGCGAACTGGGAGATGTTGGAAATGTCCCCAGTAGTGGATTGGAAGGAGCCGGTGGCATAGAAGTTGAGAGCCACCGTCACCTTCACTGCCACCGACAGAGACGTCCTGCTCCTGAGCTGTGGCTGCAGATCTCTGCGAAGCAGGTGGCAGATCTCAGTGACCACCTCCCTTCTGAATCGCAGCCTCCGAACACACTGCTCCTCAGACATGTTTAGATATGAGAACTGCTGGCGGTATACCCTGGGTGAGTAAGACCTCCTTTGCCGACGCCTGTTGGCCCTTCTCCGTCTGGCTATGACTGGCACTCTCTCACGGTGTCTCTGAGCCCTTTGAATGTAATGCAGTAAGCCAACGTCTCCACCCATTGCAGTCCCCATTAGATGTATCGAATCAATGCTATGGCACTGAAAGTTAAATACAAGTGCAAAGCTCTGGCCTGAAGCCACAAGTACCTGTGCGAGTGTTCAGCCAAACCAGAAAGCTCTCTACCTTTGTCTCTCTCCAAAGATCCGTCTCTCACAAAGAAGGAGTGGAGCAAAATGGCTGCCATTTATACTGCAGGAGGAGTCCCTTTTAATTAGCGCCCCCCGCGGTGACTGGGAACCGTTCTCCTCTACCAGTTGCGGGGGGGCGCCAGGCGCACAATAGGCCGGCACCACTGAATTTCCGGTTCGGGGCGCACAAAGGGCGTTGCACCATGAAATGACGTCAAGATCTGCGCGCGCAGCTGAGTGCGCGCAAAGGTTTTGCGCCGCCGCTAAATCTTAACTGAATTCCGCGAGAGGCGCAGATCGCGCCGCGCCCAGGCGCTAGCCGCTTAGCACCCCACTTCTCCTCCTCCTAAGGCGCTAGCGGCTGGTGCAAACAACTGAATTTCTAGGCCATAGTATTTATAGTTTTGACAGCTCTTCCTGTCAATTTTATGAATGGGCATTTCCCTGCTACCATTGGCTCTCCATGGCCCACGTGATCCTAGGGGATGCATCAAACTAACTGCGCCCCTGGGATATGCAAGCACTGCGCGCCGGCAGTTTGCGGAGGCCCAGGATCGGAATCCCATGCGGGCCCACAGCTGAATGGCCGGCGCGCTAGGTAAGTGTAGGTCGGAGGCTTGCACCCACGGGAAGCCTCCGACCCGAATTTCTGGGCCCATATCTTATTAGCAAAAGTAGATGTATTATGGTAAAGGTATAAATCTAGAATGCAATACATCTTTGTAGAGGTTGGGAGCGGGGAACGTCTGATCAAGATCAACCTCAATGGTGATGTTTTTGGTCCCTGATGGATATTCTACTTATGAGTACAATAGACATATTTGCTTGCTTGTAATCACGTATATGTTCAACAAATCTTGAAAGTTAATTTGTTTCTGGAGTCCGAGCTTTTCTTAGGAATGGAGTGGAAGTCCTATGTGGTATTAGTCCGACGTTCTCTTGCGCCTGACGTCCTTGTCCTTCAAGGCGGTGGAGGTCGCGAGTTTGGGAGCTGCTCTTGAAGAGGCCATGTTGAGTTGCTGCAGTGCATTTTGTCGATAGAACACACTGCAGTCATGATACACTGGTAGTGGAGGGGATGAATGTTTAGGCTAGTAGATTAAGTGCTGATCAAGTGGGCTGCTTTCTTCTGGATGGCGTCGAGCTTCTTGAATGTTGATGCAGCTTCATCAATCCAGGCAAGTGGAGAGTATTCCATCACACTTCTGACCTATGCCTTGTTGGTGGTGGAGAGGCTTTGGGGAGTCAGGAGGTGAGCCATTTTCTGCAGAATATCCTGCCTCTGGCCTGGTCTAGTAGCCATAGTATTAATGTAGCTGGTCCAGTTGAGTTTCTGATCAATCATGACCCCCACGATGTCAATGGTGGGGGACTTAGCGATGGCAATGCCATTGAATATCAAGGGGAAGTGGTTAAACTCTCTCTTGTTGTAGATGGTCATTGCCTGCTACTTGTGTGACGCGAATATTACTTGTCATTTATTAGCCCAAGCCTGGCAGTTGTACAGGTCTCGCTGCATGCCGGCAGAGGCTGCTTCGTTATCTGAGGAGTTGCGAATGGAGGCGAGCACTGTGCAATCATCAGCGAACATCCCCACTTCTGACCTTATGATGGAGGGAAGGCCATTGATGAAGCAGCTGAAGATTGTTGGGCCTAGGACACTGCTCTGAGGAACTCCTGCAGTGATGTCTAGGGGCTGAAGTGATTTGCCTTCTTTCATTCCATCAGTTCGGGCTGGATTTGAACCAAGGGACAAAAGGGTAGTGTGCTTGTCTACAGAGCTTTCTAGTGTTGCAATAAAATAAACATTTTCAGATTAAAAGCAGAATTGGTTTAGATTAAAAACAGAATTAGACAAATAATGAAAAGGTGGAAGAATAACCAGGCAGCAAACTGACTGAAAGGTTCAATATCACAAGTCTCAACAAACTGAAGATGAGATTACAGGCTGATTCCATGACCTGGTGCTCCTAGTGGAAGCACATCTCTGTAAACTGCAGGCAGGCAGCCGAGAATTGTCCCAACATTAACTTTAATGAACAGATTTCCTGGGAAGCACTCCCTGCAAGTGTCACTTCCAATTGGAAGTGTCCAGTCGCAGAGACACTCTTACATTCTTAGGATCACTTCCAGGGCATCAAATGTATTATAATATACAATGAGCTCCACTTAGAGCATATGCAATTTTTCCAGACAAATGTAGGACATTAAAAAAATAGCCATCTTCTTGGTTCATTCAGGCAGGATCTTCAGTTTGTCTACATAACTTGATGACATGCTGGTTACTTTTCTCAGTGATCCTCCCAGTTTTCAACTCTTCAGCAGCTGGCCTGCCCTGACTTTCAACGCCCCAGCTTTTCACATGCAGTACAGATATTTAACAGGTGCCTGTCCCTAACTTTCAACACCTAGCCCTCTCCAACTTCACAACTAAGAGTACTGTAATAATACCTAATCTGGGATATGGCAGCATTATTCATGATAACAGTGACAGACAGGTCTGCACCAACTAATAGTCTGTTATGAATGATTTGCATTGTATATACTGTGAACTTAATATGGTGCTTTGTTTTGTCAATCATTACCTTGAATACAAATGTTGATTGTCAGTACACTCCCGACTGTAATGATCACTGTAAGTTTCTCATAGAATCATAGAATGGTTACAGCACAGGAGGCCATTCGGCCCATCGAGCCTGTGCTGGCTCTCTGCACGAACACTTCAGCTCGTCTCACTCCCCCGCCCTTTCCCTGTAGCCCTGCAATTTTTTTCCTTCAGGTATTTATCCAATTCCCTTTTGAAAGCCACGATTGAATCTGCCTCCACCACCCTTTCAGGAAGTGCATTCCAGATCCTAACCACTTGCTGCATAAACAAGTTTTTCTTCATTCGCCTTTGGTTCTTCTACCAATCACCTTAAATCTGTGTCCTCTGGTTCTTGACCCTTCTACCAATGGGAACAGTTTCTCTCTCTCTACTCTGTTTAGACCCCTCATGATTTTGAACACCTCTATCAAATCTCCTCTCAGCCTTCTCTGCACCAAGGAGAACAACCCCACTTCTCCAGTCTATCCACGTAACTGAAGTCCCTCATCCCTGGAATCATTCTTGTAAATCTTTTCTGCACCCTCTCTAAGGCCTTCACATCCTTCCTAAAGTGCGGTGCCCAGAATTGGGCACAATACTCCAGTTGAGGTCGAACCAGTGTTTTATAAAGGTTCATCATAACTTCCTTGCTTTTGTACTCTATGCCTCTATTTATGAAGCCCAAGATCCCGTATGCTTCTTTAACTGCTTTCTCAACCTGCCCTGCCACCTTCAATGATTTGTGCACATATACCCCCAGGTCTCTCTGTTCATGCATCCCCTTTAGAATTGTACCCTTTAGTTTATATTGCCTCTCCTCATACCAAAATGTATCACTTCGCACTTGTCTGCGTTAAATTTCATCTGCCACGTGTCCACCCATTCCACCAGCCTGTCTATGTCCTCTTGAAGTCTATATGAAACAAGTTAACAGGCAACACTTTTGAAGCCCTGTACACCCACATCGAAGTCATTAATATATATCAAGAAAAGCAGTGGTCTTAGTACCAACCCCTGTGGAACAGCACTGTGTACCTTCCTCCACTCCGACAAACAATCGTTCACTACTACAGGAAACTTTGTGTTATCCGGAGGCTAAATGTCCGGCAAGCTCGAGCCACCGGCAAAAATCAGGAGCCGTTTTGTTAGGTTTTTTTTCTTCTCGTGGCTTTTTTTTTCCAACAGTCAGGCTCTGCAAAGTCTCTCTGAAGCTGTTGCTAAGCGACAGAGACGCTTCCAAGGTACGGCCGACTGATTAGAAGCTGTTGCTAAGCAACAGTGTTTGTTGCCAGATACGGAGAAGCGCCGTATGCTTCAACATTAACGCTGGTTTGTCCGGCAGTTTTGAGGGAACGGCAACAGCTCGGTCCCGTCGGTGCCGGATAGCACAAAGTTTCCTGTACTCTCTGTTTCCTGTCACTTAGCCAATTTCATATCCATGCTGCCACTGTCCCTTTTATTCCATGGGCTTCAACTTTGCTGGCAAGCCTATTATGCGGCACTTTATCAAATGCCTTTTGGAAGTCCATGTGCACCACATCAACCACATTGCCCTCATCAACCCTCTTTGTTACCCCATCAAAAAACTCAACCAAGTTAGTTAAATACGATTTGCCTTTGACAAATCCGTGCTGGCTTTCCTTAGTTAATCCACACTTGTCCAAGCGACTGTTAATTTTGTCCCGGATTATCGTTTCTAAAAGCTTCCCCACTACTGAGGTTAAACTGACTGGCCTGCAGTTGCTGAGTTTATCCTTACACCCTATTTTTGAACAAGGGTGTAACATTTGCAATTCTCCAGTCCTCTGGCATCAATCCCGTATCCAAGGAGGATTGGAAGATTATGGCCAGTACCTCCAAAATTTCCACTTTTACTTCCCTCAGCATCCAAGGATGCATCCCATCCTAGTGACTTATCTAATTTAAGTACAGCCAGCCTTTCTAGTACCTCCTTTTTTATCAATTTTTATCCCATCCAGTATCTCAACTGCCTCCTCGTTCACTATGACTTTGGCAGCATCTTCTTCCTTGGTAAAGACAGATGCAAATTACTCATTTAGTACCTCAGCCTGCCTCTGCCTCCATGCGTAGGTCTCCTTTATGGTCTCTAATCTGCCCCACCCCTCCTCTTACTACCCGTTTACTATTTATATGCCTATAGAAGACTTTTGGATTCCCTTTTATGTTAGCTGCCAATCTATTCACATATTCTCCCTTTGCCCCTCTTATTTCCTTTTTCACTTCCCCTCTGAACTTTCTATATTCAGCCTGGTTCTCACTTGTATTCTCAACCTGACATCTCTCATACGCCCCCTTTTCTGCTTCATCTTACTCTCTATCTCTTTCATCATCCAGGGAGCTCTGACTTTGGTTGCCCTACCTTTCCCCCCTTGTGGGAATGTACCTCGACTGAACCCGAACCATCTCCTCTTTAAAGGCAGCCCATTGTCCAATTACAGTTTTGCCTGCCAATCTTTGATTCCAATTTACCCGGGCCAGATCCATTCTATACCCACTGAAATGAGCCTTCCTCCAATTAAGAATTTTTACTCTAGATTGCTCCCTGTCCTTTTCCATAGCTAATCTAAACCTTATGATACTGTGATCACTGTTCCCGCCGACTGTGGCTCAGTTGGTAGCACACTCGCCTCTGAGTAAGAAGGCTGTGGGTTCACGTCCCACTCCAGAGACTTGAGCATATAAAGCTAGGCTGACACTCCAGTGCAGCGCTGAGGGAGTGCTGCACTGTCGGAGGTGCCGTCTTTCAGATGAGATGTTAAACCGAGGCCCTGTCTGCTCTCTCAGGTGGACATAAAAGATCCCATGGCACTACTTCGAAGAAGAGCAGGGGAGTTATCCCCGGTGTCCTGGCCAATAGTTATCCCTCAACCAACATAACTGACGTAATAAAACTCACTACGCCCTTGGTTCGAGTATAAAGCAAGGCTTTAATCAACTTGTTTCAAAACATGGAGGTCTAGTTATCTTTCACTAGTTCCTGTTTACAAAATGTCCTGGGCAAGCTGGGCCCACGCCCGAGTATTTATACTCCTTGAACAGCACCACCAGCTGGCCATCCAGTGTTATTTCATGAGTCTTTCTTCATGGATCATAAGATTCATAACATTCTTCCTCCCTAAAGATTTGGAAGTCCGATTACTTCCTTTTAACGGATTAGCCGGACCACGAATATCCGCAGTCTTTTAGCTTTTAGCTCTTCGCTTGTCTCGCTGGACCGAGTCTGGGTCCCTAGGTCGCTTGATCCATACTAGTAGGTCGACAGGGCCCGTGTCGCCTTGATCGACCTGAGGGAGACTGGGGAGATCGTGCCTCCGGGTGCGGGTCCCCACAGGCGCAGAGCTGTCTTCATTTTGTTTGGTAACCGGGGATTGACTGGCGTCCTGGCTTCGGGTGGCCATCCCATGGGGAGCGCTCGGCTCCCTGAGTTGATCCGGTGGAGTAGCCGGCAGATCACTTGATGTCCCAGGTAGGACGTCATCTTCAAAGGAGCGCAGAGTGTTGGCATCATTACCGTGGGACCCTCTATCATCTGGGTCCGTGGGACCGGTTGGACAGGGAGCCAGATCTCTGAGTGAAACGGTTGACTCCCGGCCATCAGGGTACCGCACGTGCGCGTAAGTGGGATTAACGTCAGTTAACTCCACCTCGTTGACGAGGGGATCGTTTTTGGCAGATCGGACGAATCTTCGGAGCAGCACGGGGCCGGGAGCTGCCAACCATGACGGTAGGGACGTCCCATGTGTGGAGCAATGCTGGAACCTGAAGAATCGCTCGTGAGGCGTGACATTGGTGGATGTGGAAAGAAGAGACCTGATGGAATGCAACACGTCAGGGAGCACAGTTTCCCACTGCTGGTCTGGTAGGTTGCGTAACCTCAGTGCAAGAGGAACAGCATTCCAAATGAGAACGTTGTATCTCTCAACCTGTCCGTTACCGATGGGATGATACGGTGTCGTTTTATTTGTGGTGATTCCCCGTTGGGAAAGATAACTTTTGAGTTCGCTTGACATGAAGGAGGGACCCCGATCAGAGTGGATGAAATTGGCCGTACCGCAAAGGGAAAAGACTTGATCGAGGCATTTGATCACTGTGGAAGTAAGCATATTGGGACAGGGGAAAGCAAAGGGAAAGCCTGATTATTTGTCCACCATAGTCAGTAAGTAGGTGTTTCGCGTTGAGGAAGGCAATGGCCCTTTAAAGTCAATCCTGAGTCGCTGCATAGCGTGTATGAGCGAGCCATCCGATGGATGGCAGAATTGCGGTTTTAATTCCGCACAAATTCTACAGGAGGAGCATGTTCTTTTCACATCTTCCGTAGAAAATGGGAGATTTTTAGATTGCACAAAGTGCAGCATACAGGTTACGCCAGGATGGCATAAGTCAGTGTGAAGATCCGCAAGAGTCGAAGTTGACACAGAAGAGCAGAATGCCCGCGTGAGGGTATCCGGGGCCACATTCTCTTTGCCGGGTCGATAATGTATGGTGTATCCAAAGGCGGCCAATTCCATCCTCCAGAGTTGTATTTTGTTATTCTTGATTTTAGTGCGTTTCCGGTTATCCAGCATAAAGGCCACGGAGCGCTGATCGGTTATATGTGTGAAATGGCGACAAGCGAGAAAATGACTCCATTGACGTACAGCTTCGATGATGGCCGTAGCCTCCTTCTCGACAGGAGGATAATGGAGCTCGCTACCCTGCAAAGTTCTGGACAGAAATGCAACGGGTCGACCACCTTGATTCAAGGTAGCCAAGATTGCCACCTCCGATGCATCGCACTCGACCACGAAAGGGAGATTTTCATCAATGGAGTGAAGTGTGGCTTTTTCCAGTTGTCGCTTGAGGAGGATGAAAGCTGAAATAGTCATTGCCTCCAACGGAAATGACTTCACGTGAAGCAGGGGCTGGATCTTGTCGGAGAAGTGGGGTGTCCACTTTGCATAATAGGCAAACATGCCGAGTGCCCGACGAAGAAAGCCGAGATTCGTAGGGGGAGGGAGCTCCTGAAGCGGACGAAGTCGCTCCGGGTTCGGTTTGATGATACCGTTGCCCACCCAGTAGCCAAGGATGTTGACTGATGGTACTGATTTCACAGATTTGGACTCATTTAAGGTTAAGTTGCGACGACGGAGAACGTCAAAACATTTCTGGAGGTTGGCATCATGCTCCTTTTGGTCATGACCAGCAATGGTGATATTATCTAGATATGGAAAAGTGTCCGTTAAGTTCTCCTGTTTCACTAGGCTATCCATTGCCCGTTGAAAGATGGCCACCCCATTGGTAACCCCAAATAGAAGGCGACAAAACTGGTAAAGCCGACCATTGGCCTCAAAGGCCGTATACTTTTTGTCAGAGTCATTTAACGGTACTTGATGGTATGCGCTCTTTAAATCAAAAGTTGAAAATACCTTGTAGTTGGCAAGGTTATTGACCATGTCATTGATGCGTGGCAGTGGGTAGGCATCCAGGTCGGTATACTGGTTAATAGTTTGCGAGTAATCGATGCAAAGACGTTTCTTGTGTTGCTTCAGAGGATTATTAACGACGACGACTTGAGCCCGCCAGGGAGATGAACATGGCTCAATGATACCGTCAGCTAGAAAGCGAGAGATTTCTGCCTCGATAAAGGATCGATCATTTTGGCTGAAACGTCGTGATTTAGTGGCTGTGGGCTTACATCGGGGGGAAAGATTGGCAAACAAGGAGGGCTTGTCGAGCGAAGCCACCGAAAGCACACAAAATGGTACTTTGGAAATAGTAAGCTCCGGTTTTGACCCTCCAAACTCGAAAGTGAATCTTTTGTGTTGTTTCTGGAAATCCTGTCCCAGGAGCACATCACTGCATAGGTTTTTGAGCACCCCGAGCCGGAGAAATAAGTGCGGCCATTAAGAATAAAGTCGACAAGACAAAAGCCGGAAGAGTTGGTGGTCAGTGTCGTCAGAGCCATTGCAATTTGCCGGACCGAGGGGTAAATATGCAGTTTTAACTTACTGACAGCCCGCTCACTAATGAAGCTGTCAGAGCTGCATGAGTCGATTAGTATGCTCAGAATGTGTCCATTTATCGAAACCTTCGTGGCTGCATGGGACAGACTTTGGGGAAAAACAGCTGTGATGGGAAGAGGGGCAATTTTACCCTTGACAGCTGTAACCTTAGTAGTGGTTCTTGGGGGAGGAGCAGTTCCATAGATAGCAGCTATAACCTTAGTAGTGGCTCTTGGGGGAGGAGCAGTTTTATAGATAGTAGCTGCAAAACTAACAGGAGCTCTCGACCGGTATACCTTAGAAAAGGGGCCTTCCTTACTAACAGAGGCTCTTGACTGGCATACCTTAGAAAAGTGACTTTTCTTGCTGCAATGATTGCAGGTTGCGTTACGAGCAGGACAAAATTTCCTATAATGGAACGAACCTCCACAGAAGAAACACTTCCTTCCAGATTGCCAAGGTGCCGCTAGGGCAGGGTCGTCATCAGTGAAGGCTTCTAGGGTAGGGTTGTCATCCGCTAGGTTAGAGTCATCATCAGTGAGGGCTTCCGCCCGAGACCTATCGAAGGAGTCATTAAAAGTGATAGCAGCAGCCCGTGCACGTGGTAAAAGATAGGTATCTGCATTCCTCTTTGCTAAGTCCAGGGAACACGCCTGGTCATAGGCAGCTTGTAACTCGAGGGTTTTATTCTCCAACAGACGCTGACGTATGAAGGGAGACGTAATTCCATTAATAAAGGAATCGCAAATTAGCTCCTTCTGGTACTGCTCAGCTGTGACAGCTTTAAGGTTACAATCCTTGCTGAGCCTGCGAAGCTTTTGAAGGAATTCATCAAGTGATTCCCTGGGTTGTTGTCGAGTTGTGGCCAATAGATGCCGAGCAAAAATTTTGTTTGGGGCCTTAACATATAGTCGCTGTAATATTAGGATAGCAGAGTCATAGTCTACACAGTCTTCGATATAGTCAAACACATGAGGAGATACATAATTGGCAAGTATATCTAATTTATCAGGAACATTCTCACCACACACCCTGAGGAAGTTGCTGAAGGTGCGATACCAGTGTTTCCATACCTTAGCAGTTGTAGGTGAATTTGGGTCCAGGTCAAGACGGGCGGGTCTGAGTAGTTTGTCCATGATGGATTGATTACTACGCCGGAGTTCCCTTCTGCAGTTGAAGTCATAGCTGGCTGTTCCCGAAATCACTCAGAGCGTGGAGTCGATATCAAGTTGATTAAATTGACGTATTAAAACTCACTACGCACTTGGTTCGAGTATAAAGCAAGGCTTTAATCAACTTGTTTCAAAACATGGAGGTCTAGTTATCTTTCACTAGTTCCTGTTTACAAAATGTCCTGGGAAAGCTGGGCCCACGCCCGAGTATTGATACTCCTTGGATGGCGCCACCAGCTGGCCGTCCAGTGTTATTTCATGAGTCTTTCTTCATGGATCATAAGATTCATAACAATAACAAAAACAGATTATCTGGTCATTGTTACATTGCTGTTTGGGGGACCTTACTGTGTGCAAATTGGCTGCTGCGTGTCCTACATTACAACAGTGACTCCACTTCAAAAGTACTTCATTGGCTGTAAAGCGCTTTGAGACGTTCGGTGGTCGTGAAAGGCGCTATATAAATGCAAGTCTTTCTTTTTTTTCTTTTAAATGTTCCCCTACTGACACTTGCTCTACTTGACCCACTTCATTCCCCAGAACCAGATCCAGCAATGCCTACTTCCTTGTTGGGCTGGAAACATACTGATCAAGAAAGTTCTCCTGAACACACTTCAGAAATTCTTCCCCCTCCCTGCCCTTTACACTAATACTATCCCAGTCTATATTAGGATAGTTGAAGTACCCCATTATCATTACTCTACAGTTCTTGCATCTCTCTGTAATTTTGCTGCAAATTTGCTCCTCTATATCCTTCCCACTGGTTGGCAGCCTATAGAATATACCTAGTACAGTAGTGTAACGGTGCCACTACTGTTTCTCAACTCTAACCAAATCATAAACTAATTGCAAATGAGTACTGGGAAATAATATGGCCAGAATATATTAGGAAAGAGTTGAGACTCTTAGGGATATCACACAAAGAATTAAGCATAGGTGTAAGCAGAGGAGAGAATGAGGATGATCAAACCATACACACATTTTTTTTGTTATGGGTTCTGTCTCACTTCGCTCCCACCCCACCACCCCCCCCACCACCACCATCCCCTAGCTGGTGTAGTAATTAACTGTATTCTTGTAGACAATTGTATCACATGACTTTAGGATATACATTTTTAATAGTTACGCAAAGTTACCATGGATACAGAAGTATAATGGAGAAAGTGCTGAACAGAGAAAACTTGAAAAGACAAGGGATGAAGTCTACGGTCTGTATTTGCAGAATTGGGCAAAACCAGTTTCTACCGTGCTGTGGTTACAGCATACCCTGTGACCAAAAGTAGGTGTGTTGTGGGAGAGTTATAAAGGTTGCTATACTCTAGTGGCCGGGTGGGTGCAGCTTGGACTTAGGACACTATAGATCAACCTCAGGGCGTCTAAGGTTCGTCCAGCAAGCTGATTGATGTAAGTAACGTGAATAGGGGGTTGCATGTTTGCTATGATTATGATGATGGTAGTATCAGCTGTGGCTCAGTGGATAGCACACTCGCCTCGGCATCAGAAGGTTGTGGGTTCAAGTCTCACTCCAGGGACTTGAGCACATAAAGCTAGGCTGACACTCTAGTGCAGTGCTGAGGGAGTGCTGCACTGTCGGAGGTGTCGTCTTTCGGATGAGACGTTAAACTGAGGCCCCATCTGCTCTCTCAGGTGGACATAAAAGATCCCATGGCACTATTTCGAAAAAGAGTAGGGGGGATATCCCCGGTGTCCTGGCCAATATTTATCCCTCAACCAACATAACAAAAACAGATTATCTGGTCATTATCACATTGCTGTTTATGGAGATTGCTGTGCACAAATTGGCTGCCGCGTTTCCCACATTACATTGACTACACTCCAATAAAGTCTGTAAAGCGCTTTGAGACGTCTGGTGGTCGTGAAAGGCGCTATATAAATGTAAGTCTTTCTTCCTTTCTTTTATGATTGATATAGCAATACAAGATAAGGTAGAAGTTAACTCTTGTATTTCTTAATAAAGTATTAAAGTTGCTGCAATTAGACTCTTGGATCTATTAATTAATAAGACTAGCCGGAGTGACTATAATCTGACAGATGACAATGGCCCAGATATTCCGATCCCTACGGGTGGGTACGTGCTGTGTACCCACCCATAGGGACATCAGAATTGCCAGATTCAGATAAGAAAAAAAAGATAGCATGCGCTGAAAACCGGCATTTCCGATCTGTCAAGAATGGTCTTGACAGATCCTCCGGCTGCCCTAGAGAAGGACCTCTGTGGGCGGATACTTCCGCTTTTTGGAGACCCTCCGCCCGCAGAAAACCTTACAATTCTTGAAAGGCCTGCTTTTACCAGGGTAAGAGTTGAAAAAAGTTAAAAAAAAAAATTTTCACTGATTTATCATTTAAAAATACTTTTAAAAAAGGTAAGTTTATTTTTAGCCCTGTAAAAAACTTCAATTATTTTTTTCAAAAATTTAAATTTTTGTTTAAAATATTTAAATGATTGCAATTTCAAGTCATTTTAAAAACGTGATTAAAAAAATTATTTAACGTTTTACTATGTTTTTGGGGTGATCTCCATTCATATATTTGACAGGTCTTCCTGTCAAGTGTATGAAGGGAGATTCCCTTCTGTGATTGGCTCCCCATGGCCCACGTGATCCCAGGGACGCTGCGAACTACCTGCGCACTTGGAGTTTGGTGAGGCCCAGGATCGGAAGTGTGTGCGTCCTGGGAGCCCTCAGGTAAGGACGTAGATTTTTCCGGATCGCAGGCCATGGGGAGTGTGAGGTCATCCACTTTGCATCCAACAAAGACAACTTGAAATATTTTCTTGATGACGAGATATCAGGAACTATGGAGGAGCAAAGGGATTTAGGTGTCCATGTATGAACATCACTAAAAGCTAGTGCACAGGAACAAAAAGCAATAAAAAAGAGGAATGGAATGTTGGCCTTTATTTAAAGAGGGTTGGAACACAAAAGTGAAGTGATGCTTCAGTTGTACAGAGCCTTATTCAGACCCCATCTGGAGTACTGCATTCAGCTTTGCGCTCCAAACCTCAGGAAAGATATACTGGCCTTGGAGGGGGTATTGCGCAGATTCACCAGAATAGCAGGGCATAAAGGGTTAAATTATGAGGCCAGGTTGCATGAACTTGGTTTGTATTCTCTTGAGTTTAGAAGGTTGAGTGGCGATCTAATCAAAGTAATTAAAATTATAATGAGATTCGATAGGATAGATACAGAGAAACGATTTCCTCTGGTGGGGTAATCCAAGACAAGGGAACATAATCTTTAAATTAGAGTCAGGGCATTTAGGAGTGAAATCAGGAAGCACTTTTTCACACAAAGGGTAGTGGAAATTTGGAATTCTCTCCCAAAAGGGCTGTGGACGCTGGGTCAATTAAAAATTAATGACTGAGATTGATAGATTTTTGTTGGGTAAGGGTATCAAGGGCTATGGAGCAATGGCTAAAGGGAGTTGAGGAACAGATCAGCTACGATCTAACTGAATGGCTCAACAGGCTGAATAGACTATTCCTGTTCCTATGATTACACTTTAAAAGTAATCCATTGGCTGAGAAGTACTTTGGGATATCCTGAGGTCATGAATGGAAATAAATGGAAATTCTTTTTTTTCTAAACATGTTAGCCTTTGCCAACAGTTGGGGGGAGGGGGGGTGGGACCTGCATACTCGGCTAACAGGAGGTCTGCACAGCTCATCTCAGGTGCAGGTAGAACCATCCCCCTCCCCTCTGATCATTCCTCTGAAAACTATCCTCATCCTCAAGTTCCCAGAGATCAAGAGGAATTGCCAAAGGAATACCAATCCTGTCAAGCAGGGGCTGTTTTCATTCAGAGGCCAAGGGCAGGATTTTCATTGGGCCGTGGAGGTGGGATTGGAGACGTGTGGGGGGTTAAAATTGCAAAAACTGGCGGGTGGGCCCAACCCTGCCTCCAAGCAATTTTAATTAAATTGTGTCTAATGGTCCCGTCTCCAAGAGGCGGGATAGGCCATTAAGGCCCTTAACAAGCATGAAATTGCCTCTATAATGCCATTTTGAAAGGCCTTTGCGATTTTAACCCTTTTCCCACGTGAAACATGCCTGTTCTGAAACACGACGGTGAAACCTGGTGGGAGCACAATTGGATTGCTGACTATCAGCTGCAGTTCAACCATTAAAGAGGAGATTTGATCAGCCATCATTTGCAGGTGGCAGGACTTTGTAGTCTCAGGTCTGGGGGAACTTTTAGAAGGCATAACCACAGCTGTGGAAGTTTGGAGCCTGACACCCATCTCCAGTGTGACCTGGGAAACCCCTCTCGCCACCTTGACTGAGCGCTTCCTCAACTGAGGCATATACCAGAAGCATGGGAGACATTTATTTCCTTCCCTTCTGGACATTAGATGAGGACGAAGACCAGCCTCAGAACCAGCAGAACCAGGAACTGCAGCAGCACAAACAACAGCAGCACCAACAGCAGCAGCAGCAGGAGCGACAGGCTGCTGCTCACCCACCTGAAGCTGCACAGGCCAGAAGGGGCCAGCGCATGGAAGCCCGTCGGCACAGGAGATACCCCCCAAACAGGGTCTACAGACACAGGGTCAGCTACCTCAACATGTCTGAGCAGCAGTGCCAAAGGCGGCTCCGACTTTCGCGAGAGGTAGTGGGTGACATCTGTGCAATGCTGCAACAAGGCCTGCAGGCCAGAGGACCAGGTGGACAACCCTTACCAGTGGCCGTAAAAGTCACCACCGCACTCAACTTTTTTGCCTCAAGCTCATTCCAGGGATCAGCAGCAGACATCAGCGGCATCTCCCAGGCAGCCGCACACACTTGCATCACGCAGGTAACCAATGCCCTCTTTGCCATCGCGCACAATCACATCCATTTCACCAAGGATCAAGCAAGTGTCACGGCGCGTGCAGTTGGATTAGCTAATCTGGCAGGCTTTCCAAGGGTGCAGGGTGTCGTTGGCTGCACACATGTGGCCCTTAAGGCACCCCATCACAATCCAAGTATTTTTGTCAACCGCAAGGGCTTCCACTCCCTTAATGTTCAGCTGGTGTGTGACCACAAGAAGGAAATTTTGCATGTTTGTGCCAAGTACCCTGGCAGTTGCCATGACTCCTTCATACTGTGCCAGTCTAGTGTGCCTCCGCTATTCAGTCCGCCAGACCAAATTAACGGATGGCTACTTGGAGACAAGGGCTATCCCCTGAAGACGTGGCTAATGACGCTGTTGAGGAGCCCATCCAACGAAGCTGAGGAGAGCTACAACTCCAACTACATGTCCACTAGATCCATAATCGAGCAAACCATCAGTTTGCTGAAGATGCGCTTCAGATGCCTGGATAGATCAGGTGGAGCCCTACAGTACTCAGCAGCCAGGGTCCCCAGAATCGTCGTGGTTTGCTGTGCACTTCACAACATGGCACAGCGTCGTGGCTTGCAGATTCCTGAGGACCAAGTGGCTCGTCACATATCCTCCTCAGATGAGGAGGAGGAGGAGAGCGAAAACGAACATCTTGCAGAGACCCATCAACCAGCGGCAGCAGTACGCGAGAACATTGCTACCCGGGATGCAAGGAACGTACTCATCTTGGCCTGATTTGCTTAGCCTAACCAATCAAGCACTTTTGCCTCGCAGCTTCTTACCTGAGCATCGACAATGGCCAAGGACCAGCGGATTCCTAGCAATTTGACCACCATACTGACAACTGCAAGTAATCCTAAGCCCTCAATGTGAAAGTCCCATTCGCGAAATGACACACGCCACAACTACAGCAGTAACCATCAGATTTTTTATTTACATTATTCATCTGATGGCTTTTTCACAGAAAACATCAAATTTCACCCAAGTGACTGCCCTTGTGACTATTTGCGCAGTATCTTTCTCTTACGCGTGCTCCTACGTGGTGCTTCCCCTGTGACTTCAGCAGATGTGGAGGCCCCTTGCTCACTTTCCTGCTGCTCCTGTCTTGACATCTTTGGCAGGCGTCCTCTGGGGTTGCGAAATTGTGAGGGCTCGTCAACAGTCTGCTGCTTCTGCGGCTGTGCAGGGGTTGAGACGCCGATCTGAGACGGGTGTGGACTCTGGTGGGGCTCTAACCGAGGGCTCTGCAGTGGCATGGAAGTGTGAGCGCTTGGAGAGGAGCCCCCACTTCCTTGATGTCAGCCACCAACTTCCCTCTCATGGGTCAGGTCCCCCTCAGCGCTTGCAAGTGGCTTGAGAGCACCTTGCTGCACATCAGGGGGGCCATGGGGACCCGTATCTGCACTGGCAGTCCTACTCAGAAGGACTTCCATGAAGGTCTGGTTTCTCTGTTCAATAGATGACCATCGCTCCTCCAGAGATGTCATTCTATTCTGAACACTCACCATGTTTTCTGCACTCTGGCGACTTACCACCTCCATGGAGGTTGCCATCCTTTCCATGGTGATGCGTTCATGCGCCAATGACTCCACAAAGGCTCTGCTCATGTTCGCTATGGACTCCTCCATTCGCTCCACACTTGCAGTGACCCTGGAGACAAAACCTGCTAGAGACTCCTGCATCTGTTCCTGGAGTTCCAGCACCGCTGATCTTATGGATGGACCCAGAGGCAGAGGGTCGACATGCAGCTGAGCCGAGCTGGCTGAGTCCTGCGCCCTCTGATGAGGACTCTCCACTGCCGTCCCTGTCTCCACCATCTGCTGATGCTCACTTGTGGGCTGTGATACACCAGGTGACAACACTACTCTATGTCCCAAAGGTCCCACCGAGGTGTGAGTGTCTGCGCTGGTGCTGGGTGCGCTGAATTCTGCTGACGCTGCGCCCTCAGAGGTTGCAGTTTCCTCTGAGGAGTCTTGAGACTCATGCTCTTCCTCCTGGCTAGTGGGGACGGGTGCTTACGATGGTCCTGTGGGGGAGTAAAGGAAAGAGTCAGAGATGTGATGCCAAGGTTACATGCACATTGCATATTGCAGATGAGCATAAGTCATAAGTTTTTCTGTGAAAAAGCCATCAGATGAATAATGTAAATAAAAAATCTGATGGTTACTGCTGTAGTTGTGGCGTGTGTCATTTCGCGAATGGGACTTTCACATTGAGGGCTTAGGATTACTTGCAGTTGTCAGTATGGTGGTCAAATTGCTAGGAATCCGCTGGTCCTTGGCATAAGTTAGAGCTTCAGAATCATTATCAGCGACTCATGCAATGTCAATGAGAGAGATGGAAAACTATTCTGTTACCAGCTTGCTGTGACGCACCAGTCTGTCCGTCCCCCACTTGCGCATCTTCCTCCACTCCTACGATCTCCAGGACCACCTCCTCCCAGGTGGTGAGGTGGGCTACTGAGGGTGGCCCTCCTCCTGTCCTCGCTCTTTCTCGCTTATTGTGAGCTCTCTTTTCCTGCAATGAGGGAGACAAGTAGAGGTTGAGTGAGAATGAAGGAGTGAGTGTAGAGATTCCATAGCATAGATACTTAGAAGGAGACAAAGATGGAGTGAGGTAGCAAGACCATGGGCCCTCCCTGTGTGTTGTCAGTTGTTTTCATAGTATCACAGTGACAGGGAGTGTGAGGGCTGCATAGTCGAATAGTTAGGTGAATGTGACCATAGAGAGAGAGGGAATGGGTAAGGGTGCATGGATGTCAGTGGGATGTGGAGGAAGAGATTGCTAAAGCTGAGTGCTGGTGAGGAAAGGCAATGGGGATCAGATTGAGGGTGATGGGAAATTCATACTCACTTTTCCAGTGCGCAGAAGGTCATGAAATCTCTTCCTGCACTGAATCCAGGTTCTGCGGGTTACTGATAATGAGTTGACCTCCTCTGCCACCTGGATCCACACAGCCTTGGTCTGCTGGGGAGGCTTCTTCCTCCCTGAAGGGAAGAGCCCCTCTTTATGAGCTCTTGCGCCATCAACTAAAGCCTGCAAGGCAACGTCATCAAACCTGAGAGCAGCCCTAGGTCTCTCGCTGGTCATTCTGCCTCCAGGTCCCTGTAGCATGAAAGGCCAAAAGTTTGGCAGTCTGCAGAAGAAAAAGGCTTGTTGCAGACCTTAAATGCAGCAGCAATGATGACGTCATCGGAGGCGACTTTCAGACTGGAAAAACTCATTTGCCATGGGTTCCCACACGTTGGAACTCAATTGGCCAGTTAAGTTAAAATCGCATCAATCTCCCACATTGATTTAGATTCGGGTGGATAACACGAAATGCGGATTACACGACCCCAGCCCGCCCCTGAATTAAAATCCAGCCCCAACTCTCCTCAACTGTGGGCAGTGACAAAAAATAAACAAGAAATAAAAGTAAAGTTAGCAATAAACTAAAAAACAGTACAAAACAAAATGACCAAACAAGGCAGCAAAACCAAACAAAAAGACCAAAACATACAATTCCACTGTAACTTGCAAAACCAGAAGGCTTTAAAACCCGAAGTTCTGAAGGCTGGATGTTCAGGTTGCAACTGCACCTGTTTTACACAAGCGCACAGCAATGGCGTTGCATTTCGGGTGACACCATCGGAAAACACGGGGAGGGAAACCCTACCTCTATTTACATAATTTTATAATCTTTATTGAGCCTTGTGCACCCTTGCATCGCATACTTCCTTAGTCCCCAGCGCTGCCTAGTCAGAAAATACCAGCATCTCAAAACTACTTTTCTGCTTGTACAACAAAATACTTCCAGTCTGCCCTGAATTTTCTGCTTCCCCACATCTGGCATGTCAAAACAGAAATTCTCCCCTAACATTATTTGCATATATTATGAAAAAATAATGCTAGAACAGCCATAATCACTTTTCAACCTTGCCCCAACCCCGCGAAATGGACACCTCGAAAGCCTCGAAAGCAGTGCAATAAATTAAAATGTTGACACAGAAAAGAACAACCTTGCAGTACTGCATAAGTATCTTAACGTCAACCTAGAAGTATAGCTGAACAGACACACTGACTGCTAGTCTATCTCCTTTTATCTCACTAATAATCTGACTGTTGATTTAAAGGAAAATGATTCAAGGGTAAGGGGAATTTAATAATAAGAGAAAATAATTTAATAAAGCAATAGGAAAATAATCCAATTTTGCCAGTTAATGTTTTTTTGGGGAGGGGAGATAAATATGGGCAGATCTATCAGGTCTCCTCTTAGACTTCTCTTTTCAAGAGAAAGAAGCACCGACTCGCTCAATCCTTCCTGATCATTGCATCCTCCCAATTCTGGTAACATCCTTGTAAATCTTTTCTGCACTTCATTCAATGCTTCATTATCCTTTTTTCTTGCAGTATGTAAACCAGAACCGCCCACAGTACTCCACATGTGGTCTAACCAAGATTATGAATGTAACATTATCTCTCTGCTTTTGTATTATATTCCGCTAGAAATGAACTCCAATACATTTTTTCACTCTTTATATCCTTATCAAACTGCGTTGCTACTTTTAGTGATTTATGTAACTTTATTCCCAGATCTCTTTGCTCCTCTACCCCATTTAGTTTCTTACCTTCCAAGAAGTGGTCCCTTATTCCTCCTAGTAAAACGAAGCACCTCACACTTCACTATATTGCAATTCATTTACCATTTTATCCGCCCACTCTCCAAACCATTCAATTTCAATGTACCTTGACCAATAATCAGAAAAA
Organism: Somniosus microcephalus; assembly: GCF_052327205.1. Lineage (NCBI taxonomy): Eukaryota > Metazoa > Chordata > Chondrichthyes > Squaliformes > Somniosidae > Somniosus > Somniosus microcephalus. The sequence continues at coordinate 65,779,515 of NC_140997.1, read as the reverse complement.
AAACAATTTACAATCAAGAGTTTGATTTTGTTTTTTTTAAACTGCGTTTAAAGCGAAATCAGGCTGTTAGAGATTATTATTTGGGGAAGTCTGTTCGCTGTATAAATTTAAACTGTTTAAATCTCTCCTTCTTCTTAGGCAGTCCCTCGGAACCGAGGATGACTTGCTTCCACATTAAAAATGAGCTCGCAAATGACTGATGAGTCCAATGCGGGACCTACAGTTTAAATAGTGAAAAGAGGAAGGGTTTGAACTGCGGGTGACTTTGCATTTATTCTTCATATACATTGAAATTGAATTTGAAGAGATTCTTTGGTAGAGGGTTTGTGACGAGCGCCGACTGCCCGCGAGTCCCCGGGCAGGCCGAGGCCCGAGTCGCCACCGTTGCTATGTTACCAGGTGTAGTGAATAGCACACGATAGCCCAGAGCTGTCGATCGCGGTGTGAATCAGTTTTCGGGGCAGATAAGCTACGTAACCTGGACGCTGGTTTGAATCGCGCCCAGTGACGTAACCTCGCGAGTGTTAGAAATGCCCCATAATGCGCCGCGTCGCTAACTTCTTCCTCTTTTCCTCATTGACGAACTGGTAAGATGGTTTCGGCGGCCGGCTTGCTGCAATCCGTTTGACATCGGCACCATCTTAAGGAGTTGTGTTATTTTTTTCTCTTTATTTTCAAGTGTGTGCTGTGAAGATTCATCCGATAGGACTTTGGGCCAGTGATTTGTGTGATGTTGATGTAAATATTGTGCCGGACCTTCGCCCTCCCCCCCCCCCCCCTTTCTCCTGTGTTCGGGAGTTTCTTTCATGCGGCTCGCTGGAAGGAGGAGCGCCTCTACAAATCGGTGCAGAGTGCCACGGATCCGCCGCCCGACTGGCAAAGTGTTTAGGGCAACGTCCGAGCAGTGTGAAGGGGCCCACTGGAAGTTAGGGGCGGGTGTATGATTGAGCGGGACTGTCGGGGGTGGGGATGGTGCCTCCGCTCTAGTGCGACTCTCATCCACTTGGCTTATTTTTGGCCCGAGTTCCAAGTGCTGTGGCGTGGTTTTAATAAAGTAGCTTAACTTGGCTTGAGGGACGGGGGAAGAATGTAACGTTGACGGCCATTGGCCCCAGTTGTGTATTTCCCCTTATATTTAAAAACCATTGGTTTCATCCCTCTATTCCAATTTGTTTTGTTTGCCAGAGCATATCTGTAACCTGTTTTCCTTTCTTAGGCATTATGGTGCGCATGAACGTTCTTGCCGATGCCCTTACAAGCATCAACAATGCAGAGAAACGCGGAAAACGCCAGGTTCTCATCAGGCCATGCTCCAAAGTGATTGTGAGATTCCTGACTGTAATGATGAAGCATGGTGAGATGATATTTCATACTCACATAGGAGCTCTTGGAGCCCAACATCAGGTCATCACATTGCTTTTTTTCAAAACATTAAATGCTTTTGATAGGCTAGTAAGGGGAAAAAGTCCTTTGGTGTTTTGATCTGTTAGTCCTCTTTAAATATCAGCTCTGTTTTGATCCAACACATCAAAATTATGCATTACTTTTTTTTATTCATTGATGGGATGTGGGTGTCGCTGGCTGGCTAGGCCTGCATTTAGTGCCCATCCTGACTGATTTGCATGATGCAACTTGGGAGATGTCTTTAAGCCTTGGGTCAGAACTGTCATTTGGCAAATTTTGTGCAAATGTTCATAAAACATTGTGACTTACTCTAAGGCATCAAAACGGATGTGTGTTTTATATTTGCAGGCTACATTGGAGAGTTTGAGATTATCGATGACCACAGGGGTGGGAAAATTGTTGTTAATCTCACAGGCAGACTGAACAAGGTAAAGAATAGATATTTCATGATGTGTGTATTTACCAAGTAATGGAATCGTGTCCTTTTTTTATAACCTAATCCTTTTCTAGTGTGAGTGTGTGTCCTGAGCAGTACAGGTAGACTATCCTTTATCCGAACTTCCGAAAACCGAAATCCTCTAAAAACCGAAAGTTTTTTCGTCCAGCGTAAGTCGTCAGCGTGACATGACCAGAGTGGCACACGACTTACGCTGAGGAGGGCAGAGGGTCACTGAGTTCCCTCCTGGGTAGGAGATTGCAGGCCAAGCCGGGCAGTGTGAAGGAGGTACCGGGCGAGTGAACCCAACAATACAGTGGCCCGTCCGATAGCTGCAGCGGCCTGTCCGATATTCTTTTCTCGACCCCCACCCTTTCGGATAAGGGATAGTGTATCCTTTATCCGCACTTCCGAAATCCTCTGAAAACCGAAAGTTTTTTCGTTCAGCGTAAGTCGTGCGCACGGCCGACGCCCACCCCCACCCCCGACAAATTTCCCAGCCTTATAAAATACCTTCTGAAATCCGAAATTTTCCGAAAACCGAAACACGGCTGGTCCCGAGGTAATCGGATAAAGGATAGTCTACCTGTATGATAGCTTTCAAGCATCTCTGGTCACTTAAAATATTTTGGCACAATCTGAAGTTTTTTCCTCCTTCCTAGGCCTTTAAAATTATTTTCTTTAGCTTATGACTTTCCATTAAAAGTTTATAAAAAAAAAAAAAAAAAAAAAAAATTGCCATCTCTAAATGTCAGTTATTTCACTTTTTTTGTTCCAAATATATCAATTTCTACTGAGGATTACCAATTGTGTAGGTATTTAAAGTGTACATTTTCACTGGTTTGATTCAAGCACTTGTTGCAAAACAATTTATTGTTACTTGATTCTTTGTCTGGAATTGGTGTATAACTTGTACTTAAGATCATGGCTGATCCTCCATCTTAACTCCACCTTCCTGCACTATCCCCATATCCCTTGGTTCCCTTAGTATCCAAAAACCAATCTATCTCTATCTTTTGATATACTTGACGACTGAGCATCCACAGCCCCCTGGGGGAGAGAATTCCACAACCCTTTAACTGAAATTTCTCCTCATCTCAGTCCTAAATGACTGACCCCTTATTCTGTGACTGACCCCTAGTTCGAGACTCTCCAGTTAGAGGAAATATCCTCCCAGTATCTACCCCATCAAGCCCCTTAGTTTCAATGTATGTTTCAATGAGATTCTTTGTTCTAAACTCTAGGGAATATAGGCCTAGTCTCTTCAGTGTCTCCTCATACGCCAATCTTCCCCACCCCCATCCCAGAAATCAGTCTAGTGAACCTTCGTTGCACTCCCTCTAAGGCAAGTATATCCATCCTTGGGTAAGGAGACCAAATCTGTACACAATACTCCAGGTGTGGTCTTGACAAGGCCCTATATAATTGCAGTAAGATTTCTTTACTCCTGTACTCCAATCCTTTTTGTAATAAAGGCTAACATACCATTTGCTTAATTGCTTGCTGTACCTGCATGTTAACTTTCTATGATTTGTATATAAGGACACCTAGGCCCTTCTGAATACCAACATTTCCCAATCTCCATTTAAAAAATATTCTGCTTTTTTTATTTTTTGCACTTCACATTTCTCCACATTATATTCTCCACATTATATTCTATCTGCCATGTTCTTGCCCACTCAATTAACCTGCCCATGTTCCTTTGTGTCCTCGTCACAACTTATTTTCCCACCTTGCTTTGTATTGTCTGCAAACTTGGATATGTTTCATTTGGGCCCCCTCATCTAAGTAATTGATCTAGATTGTTAATACCTGAAGCCCTAGCACTGATGGTACCCCACTAGTTCTAGCCTGCCAACCTGAAAATGATTTGTTTATTCCTACTGTTTTCTGCTTGTTAACCAATATTTCAGGTATGTTTTTTGTCTTCCATGAAGACAGATACCAAGTATTTGTTTAATATCTATCAATTTCTTGGTCATCCTTTACTGAATTCTAAAATCTGCCCAATCCTCAGGCTTACTACTCATTTTGACAAGATTTATAAGCTGCTTCCTTTTAATCTAAAACTATCTTTAACTTCTCTTGGCCACGATTGGACCGTTTTCCCATGGTGTTTTTATTCCTTAAGGGAATGTATATTCATTGTGAATTACAAATTGTTTCTTTAAATGTTTACCATTGCTTATGTACAGTCATATCTTTTAATCTAGTTTCCCATTTACCTTGGGCCAACTCACCCCTCATACCTACCTTCGTTTGCTTTGCTCAGATTTAAGGCCCTAGTTTCGGCTTGACTAAATCAAACTCAACATAAAATTCATATGATCACTCTTCCCCAGAAGTTCCTTGACTACAAAGTTATTAATTAACCCTGTCTCATTGCACCATACTAGATCTAAAATAATCTGTTCCCTAGTTGGTTCCTTGATATACTGATCTAGAAAACTATCGAGTGCATTCCATGAACTCGTCGTCTTCACTAAAATTTGATTTGCCCAGCCAATATAAAGATAAGTGCCCCATGTTTACTGTATTGCCCTTGTTACATGCACCTCTAATTTCCTGATTGTGCCCAACATGACAACTACTGTTAGGGGGTGCCTATAAGCTACTCCACCAGTATTTTCTGCCCTTGTTGTTTCTTGGCTCCACCCAAACTGATTCTGCATCTTTATTTTCTGAGCTAAGATCCTTTCTCTTTCCTGTCTTTATCCTATCCTTTATTATAATCGGATATTATAGCCCTAAAGATGAAAATGGCATGGAGCATTTGCTTTTGATGTACTGATGTCACTATGTTAACTATTTAAATTAGATTTATTTTTGTGCTAGCTTTACTTGCTTTTTGGCTGAGTTGTGCACAGCACTTCAGATTGCATTATATATAGCTTGACTTAGTTTCTTCTTCCCCAATAGTGCGGTGTCATTAGCCCCAGATTTGATGTTCAAGTAAAGGAACTAGAAAGGTGGCAAAATGGTCTACTGCCTTCCCGTCAGTTTGGGTAAGTTTATTACTATGGGCTCTTGAATACAATAACATCTAGGCAGATACTCCTATTCAATGACTGGCTTGAATGAAGGTCTGACTTGTATATTTGCTTTTGCAACCTGTATTTTGATTGCACTTGTGTTAATGCATGGATCAATGTCCATCAACCAATGTTCACTAAGCTGCGCTTTGTTCTTGTTTCTTTTACTGTGTGGTCCCTTCAAATTTGTGCGCATGTGCAGTACTTACAATGAAAAAGGTGGTGAGCAGCTTGCGTGGGACCTGTCCGTTACTCTGCAGCAGAGAGAGACCACTGCATCAACTGACTCTGGTCTCTACATCTCCCCCACCATTGGTAGCCCTACTTTCAGCTGCCTAGGTCCCATGTTTTGGAATTCTCTACTTTTAAGACCCATCTTAAACCGCTCATCTTTTGGCCACCTGATTTAGTATCTTTTAGCTTTGCGCTCACTTTTTTCCTTGCACCTCTGAGGCATCATGGGACCTTTTTTCTATCACTGTTAAAAGTGCCGTTTCAATGCGAGTCATTTGAGAAAGCATTGACAGTTTTATATACCCATCTTTTGGTTTCTGTGTTGGTTATGCTGCTCAACATAATTCAAGGGGTCCCTGCTGTCCACCTTGCATATGCTTGTCAGATGTCTAGTGATTAGTGAGTATTCCTGGGGAGGTAAGCAGGGGCTCTGGAGTTGCGTTGCCTCCATTTTAACTCTATGGACTTCTCATTGTGTAGCTTGGTTTGGAGACTAAAATGGTGATGGGATTTCATCCCCTGGCTAACTTTATTAAAATTTTTAAAAGTGTTGCATAAATGACAAGTGTCTTGGAGGCTATTTGAAGTATGTACTAACTGAAAGTTGCTGTAAAATTCTGATGTCTGCTCACTTGCTAGAACCTTTTGAGTTAACAACTTCTGAAGACATTAACTCCTCACGATTCATGGATACCAGTAGCCCTCTTGTATCTCATCTCAGTCAGTGTTGGATTAACTGGCCCATCCAGTTTGTAGACACAATCAGTCTATCTGGGAAGAGGTCAAAAACATGCAAATTGCAAGGGGAGGTGGGGAGAAAATCTTCAAAATTCCTCTGCGATCACCACCCCTCTCCGAGACAAATCATACAAACTGGCAGACTGAAGTAACTTGCCTTCTGTAACTGGACTCTTGGGTACATCCTGTTCCATTTTGAAGGGTTGCAGTTAATGTTCCCTCTCTTTGTACTGAGTGGGCCACAAACTCCTTTGAGCAAAACGTTTTTTTTTGTCTGGGCAAATTTTACAACAAATGCTTTTACAACGACGGCAGAAACAGCAACCACTTAAAAGCATATATACAGTAATGCCATATTGCCAACCCACCGTCTCAAATCATGAGACAATCAGACAAGGTTCTATACAAGTTAACATAACTTCTCTGCTTTTGCATTCCATTCATCTAGAAATGAGCCCCAGTGCTGCATTTGCACTTTTATGACACTTTTTTAACCTGTGTTGCTACTTTTAATGATTTGTGAATCCATACCCCTAGATCCCTTTGCATCTTGACCTCATTTAGACTCTTAATTTTCCAAGGAGTAGGAAGCCTCCTTATTCCTCCTACCAAAATGCGCCACCTCGCACTTCCCTATATTGAAATTCATTTGTCATTTACATGCCCATTCTGCAAGTTTGTTTATGGTAGATATAAGTTTTTGGAACCATGTGCAAACTCTCTTTAAAAAGGAACTTGTCAGAAATGATTGGGATATACAGGAAACTTTCGTTTAACCGGAGGTTAAATGTCCAGAAAGCTCTATCTACCGGCAAAATTCAGGAGCCGTTTCCTATAAAGTTTTTTTTACTTCTCGTTGCTTTTTTTTTCCCAGTCAGGCTCTGCAAAGTCTAGCTGAAGCTGTTGCTTAGTTACAGAGATGCTTTTAAGCTGCGGCTGACTGTTTTGAAGCTATTGCTAAGCAACAGGGTTTGTTGATTCATACGGAGCTCAAAAGCTCCGTATGTTTTAACATTAGCGCTGGTTTGTACGGCAGTTTTGATAGGACCGAGCTGGTGCCGTACCGTCAGTGCCGGATATCAAAGTTTCCTGTAAAATAACTGCATAATAGTGCATTAACTTCAGAAATGTCACTTGGTTACACGGTTGTGCATTGACAAACAATCCAAAAGCCCATGGTGAGCTGAGAGGCATATCTATTTGTGCAATTTGTATTCGTTTTTAATATATTAGCCCCTCCCTCATGTCACTAGCAATGGCTGCACAAGCAGCAGGAACAGCGGCTTTCCTGTGGCGCTGACGTGCTGGACGTCCACATAAGTAATTAGAATATTATTCACAATGCAACCAGACAACCAACAAATATAAAGTGCTGTAGTAGTTCACAGTATTAAAAAGAATTGAACAAAATCGGGTATTTTCAACTTCAATCACTTCCATTAATAAATGTCGTCTTGAACCAGCAACCCCCCCCCCCCCCCCCCCCACCACCACCATGTAACGTGTCAGAAATGCAGCACTTATTCACAAGTGCAGAAAAACACACACACTTTGTTACTGAATTAAAATCAAAAAGCAGGAAAAACTATAATTTAACAAAAATAAATATTGGTTCTGCTGTCCAGGAAGAAAGATAATCAGACTGACTTGGAACTGTTTACCAGTATAGTGATGTAAAGATGTTAACTTACAAATTTCTGTTCTAATGTCTTGCTCTCAAACATTCTCCACAATATTAATCCCTGCTCTTAAGAGTAAGGAAGTCTTGCTATGATTGTATAGGGCTCTGGTGAGACCACACCTGGAGTACTGTGCACAGTTTTGGTCTCTTTATCTGAGGGAGGATATACTTGCCTCAGGTGGTGCAACAAAGGTTCACTAGATTGATCCCTGGGTTGAGAGGGTTGCCCTATGAGGAGAGATTGAGCCTATACTCTTGAGTTTAGAAGCATGAGAGGTGATCTCATTGAAACATACACGATTCTGAGGGTCATTGACAGGGTAGATGCTGAGAAATTGTTTCCCCTGGCTGGAGAGTCTAGAACTAGGGGACATATTCTCAGGATAAGAGGTCGGCCATTTAGTACTGAGATGATGAGGAATATCTTCACTGAGGGTTGTAAATCTTTGGAATTTTCTACCCCGGAGGGCTGTGGATGCTCAGTCGTTGAGTATATTCAAGGCTGAGATTGATAGATTTTTGGACTTCGAGGGATATGGGGATCGGGCAGGAAAGTGGAGTTGAGGTCAAAAGTCAGCCATAATCTTCTTGAATGGCGGGGCAGGCTCGTAGGGCTGTATGACCACCTCCTGCTCCTATTTCTTATGTGAAGTGTTTCAGCCTTTGCATGTTTAAAATTGGGGACCAAAGTGAATGGCCCAAAAACTGTCAAATCAAACAGTTGATCCAAAAACATTTGAGCCTTAAGCAAAAGGTAGCAGTTATATTTGGGGTAAGCAGAATCATTGACATCACTGGCACAACAGTTTTTTTTTTTTTTTTTTTTTTTTAAGGGCCAAATTGTGTCCCTTGTAAAGGGGGACTGATTTTCTGGTAATGCTTGCATTTTTGGCTAACCCCCATGCCTGGATCCTCTGGCTAATAGCTTGTTTGGCTGGTTAATGCAGGCAATACTGGCTGCTTTGCATAAACCAGGCTGAGAATGAGGAAATTCTTGACATTGGTCATTTTTGGGGCAGATGGCAGTTCTGTCTCAAACAAGTCCCTACAGAAACTACCATCAAAGGCTGAGACCTGTTGGCTCCACATCCTGGTAGTTTCTGGCCTCGCCAAAGGACTTCCAGGGGACTTAAAGTCTTGTGTGGCAGCGGCATGAAAACTGGCTTCAATACAGAAAAATGATGGCATTGATTTTACTCTGGGTAGTGCTAGGATTACTGCTTGGATTGGCAAGGGTAACTGCAGTGGCATAAGTCACTCTCCATAATTTACTTAAGTTACTTGTTCCAGTCCTACTCGGGTCCCCTCCTTCACCTCTCTTTCCGGTACATTGATGACTGTATTGGTGCTGTTTCCTGCTCTCGCTTGGAACTAGAAAATTTCATTCACCTTTGCTTCCAATTTTCACCCTTCCCTCACCATCACATGGTCCATCTCTGACACTTCCCTTCCTGGACTTCTGTCTCCATTTCTGGGGATAGGCTAGTGACAGACATCCACTATAAGCCCAGTGACTCCCACAGCTACCTGGACTGCACTTCGTCCCACTTCGCTCCCTGTAAGGACTTTATTCCATTCTCCCAGTTTCTCTATCTCCACCGTACCTGTTCTGATGATGCCACATTCCATACTAGTCTGTCTGTTTCCTCAACCAAGGATTCCCCTCTACCGTGGTTGACAGGGCCTTCAACCATGTCCATTCCATTTCCCACACTTCTGCTCTCACCCCTTCCCCTCCCTCCGATGGGGTTCCCCTTGTCATCGCCTTTCACCCCACCAGCCTCCCCGTTCAACGGATCATCCTCCGCCACCTGCAGCAGGATCCTACCACCAAACTCATCCTCCCCTTTCAGCATTCCGAAGGGACCACTCCCTCTGCGAAACCCTGGTCTACTCCTCAATCACCCCCAATACCCCTTCCCACGGCGCCTTCTGGTACAAGTGCAGGAGATGCAACACCTGCCCTTTCACCTCCCTTCCCACTGCCCAGGGCCCCAAACACTCCTTCCAGGTGAAACAGCGATTTACTTGTATGTCTTGCAATTTAGTATACTGTATTCGCTGCTCACTATGCGGTCTCCTCTACATTGGGAAGACCAAACGCAGATTGTGTGACTGCTTTGCGGAACACCTCTGTTCAGCCCGTAAGCATGACTCCGAGTTTCTGGTCACCTGTCACTTTAATTCTCCGCTCCACTGCCACTCTGACCTCTCCATCCTCGGCCTCTTACACTGTTCCAATGAAGCTCAACGTAAGCTTGAGGAACAGCACCTCATTTTTCGATTAGGCACTTTACAGCCTTCTGGACGCAACATCAAGTTCAACTTCGGCCCCCATGTACTCTTTTCTCTCATGGTAGCTGCTGATTCTGCCATTGCCATTTACACCTCGAGTCATCTTTTGTTAACTTGTCCCATTACCATCTCCTTTTGCCTTGCACCATCATCCTTTTTGTCTTTCAATCTCTCCTGCCTCCCATCCTATCACCGATCTATCTTTCTTCCCCATCCCCCTTCCCTGCCCCACTCTTAAATATCTGTTACTTCTCCAACTTTTTCCAGTTCTGACGAAGGGTCATCGACCTGAAACATTAATTCTGTTTCTCTCTCCATGATGCTACCTGACCTGCTGAGTGTTTCCAACATTTTCTGTTTCAGATTTCCAACATTTGCAATATTTTGCTATTGTAATTACTTTCTTCTGTCTTTCAAGGGCCCCTCTACAACATAGATGTGCATGGCACATGGGCCTATATTTACACATGTAAACAGGGTTTGTCACACTTCCAGTAAAGTTAGTGGTGGAGTGAGCAGCTCAAAGGAATTTCTTGGCCCTGGTCATTTGATGCATTCTTCCAAATCATTGCTCTGCATCAATTGTCCCAAGAGAGCTACTTCCTTTAATTGGAACCAATTTGCTAGCCAGCATAAAATCTACCTGTCAATTCTGTGGGGCAAAACCTTGCATTAGCCTTCTGTGCGATACATTACTGTATATAGGGCTTTCTTGAAATCACGATGCACAAATTCTATCCGCATCCACCAACTTGGTTGGAATTTTTGACTAGGTAAATCAAGTTAGTGAGACAGGAACTCCATTTCCATAAGACCTGTTGGGATTCCCTAATAATTGCTGCTCTTTCCAAGTATTCAGAAATGAGCTGTACAATTAATCGAAAACCTGGAAGAGTACATAACCCAGAAACACACTTTTGTAATTGCAAAGGGAAATGCAATTTAAAAAGTGCTGCTGATCAAGGACATTTGTGCTTATGCAGCTTTTATACAGGTGGGAAGCCTATGTGTATATATAATCCTACATTGACTATCCACTCTTGTGCAGTGTACCCCGGCAGGAACATTGACACATCAGGCTACTTGTACTGGGAGTGAGGCAGCTTGTTTGACCATGGGGTCAGTTGGGAGGGGGACTATTATTTAAGCAGGATTAGATGTACAGCCAAGGGAGCTCTACATCTCGCATGCAAGTGGAGACAGTAGGTGTAAAGTGGAAAATGTAATCCCTCACCATGAGATGTGCAGTGTTCGGCTTTCACTTATTCAAGCTAAGCTTTTGAACAGCAACGTCTAGGTCAATTTGCTAATTAGAAATCTGTCTGCAAAAGGATTAACTTCGAGCTGTTCTTTGTGTAGATACAGCTTTAACATTCCTGCTGATGGTGTGCAAATGTCACTACGACTTCAGTATTTATGTAATGCGCTAACCCTGTCTTTGTCTAGTTTGTCACTTTTATTTTCTAATGTGCTGACCTACAGGGGCATGCATAGTGTCCTTGATCCAAATAGTGTGCCTGCCCAAGTAATTGCAGTTCCTTTTTTCTAGAAACCTATGCTGGGAATTTTGTTGGGCTTCTCTACCGTAATCTCTAGATCTGGAGATGCCCTGAGGAAATTCACCTGACATTTTCTGACCACATTTTTCACTTGTTCTTTTGGTATAAGTGTCACAAGTTGAGAAATTAGTACACTATTTTAATAAACAAAATTCTTTAATGTTCCAGTAGTGCATAGTCAGATTGGTTCAGGAAAGGATCTTGATTTGGTAGAGTAATGCTCCTGTATCACCAATATGGGTTACAGCTTCATTTAAAAGTAAAGTAATTTAAATCTCCATGGTAAACAAATCTGAGTTAATTGACCAATTTGTTTTGAGCATCAAGGGTTGCAGGCTGGCTAGGTTGGGGTGCGTTCACTCAGTGTCTGCAAGAAAGTATGCACGCAAGCAAAGTTTTGCTTATTCAAAGTTCTAATCCTCCAAATAAGGAAGTACTTGCAAAACGGGCCAACTGGATTTGGAAGACAAGGTCTATCGAGTATAAAGCTATTGAGCTCAAGCTGCCCTCCAATCCAAAGCCCTATTACAATTTGTCACTTTTTAAAATTCCTTTTCAGCTAGAAATCATAAACTAGATGTGTGCATATAGTTCAAGGTAGATGGACCCACATCATTAAGTCACAGTGCCATGTAAGGGCCTTTAATAGTAGGCAAGATAAGCATGCAAGTTATCTTCCCTTGAGGCCTGGCGCTTCCATTCCAGTAGGGAAAGTAAAAGTGTGATATTCTATGTTCAGCTTCTGTACCCTCTTTCCTGCCCATGTCTGCTAACAGATTGCCCAAAAATGAATAAGGGAGTTGGATCTTTTAATGGCTGTGTTCTACTTGCAGCAATGTTTTGTATGCATTGCTGTTCAGAATCCATTGTCAAATTTAATGGAATATAATAGAACTTAGGCAGGAAAGCTAGCATTGTAGGCTGTAATTTTTATATTTCAGTCATTTTAGTAATGAGTAAGATTCTGGTTATATAGAAGTAAAATTAATCTCTTGGGTACCTGAGAGTATTATGTTTGTATCTTACAATTTTATGCGGGACTAAGAGGCTTGAGCATTGAGCTGATACTTTTAAATTGATTTTATTATTGGTAGGACTGAACTTTTTGCATAAATTGCCAAAGATTGTGGAAGTGGGTAGGAAGAGAAATGTCTATCATAGTAGCTAAGTTGTATAGACCAGACCAGGAAGGTTCTGTCCTCAACCTGATATTTGCTGGGGTGTTGGCAGGGTCATTAAAATTACTTCATGTCTGGCTTAAGAAACCCAGTTAGCAAACCTTCTGACCGCTATGCAGTGACCCCGATGCAAGTGCGTGTCTCGAGCAAGGTTTGACTTGGCTCCTATGTCCCCCCTCTTAGTCTGATAACTTGCCAACGCTCATGAAGGTGTACATGACTGATTGATTGCTGGATGTGTACTAGAGTGTCTAGGCTATAGAACTATACCCAGGGAGGGAATCTATTCTATATAAAACACTTGTGGCGTCAAGTAGCTTTTAAATTGGTGAAACCTCAAGGACTTGTCAAAAGACCTGCCAGTGAACAATAGAGCTGTAATTTGAGGGAGTAAAATGACCAAATCTGAAGTATTTCTAGGTCTGCAATATTTCAAATAGACGAAGGAAAATAAATGCTATCTGCAGAGCAAGATTGACTGATGTGTAGTTTTAACTAAGTTTCTTGGGAGCAATTCAAGATTCCATTGTACATTTGGAAGAGGACCAGGAAAGCAGCAGAGCAGTTTATAATTCAATTGGGAACGCACAAGATTTTAGGTTCACTTAATTGATTTAGTTGGATCTTTTTCTCATAACACTTTTTGGAATGTTTTCGATTATTGGATTGAGTGGCAGTATTTGGTCCATGACTGCCTTTTGGGGAAGGATTAAAGTCTGGCTTTGACATCTGAAATGCAGCTGTGTAATTAAACATCTAGTTCAAGATTGTTGAGTAATGACTAAAATGTTGATACTAGTTGCATTTTAAACATTAACATTAAGAATTCTGGGTGATCATCAGGACAGTGGCAAAAATTGATATCTATTGTGTTGAACATCAAGATTTCAGCTGGAAGCCAGAAAAATAAAACTTTTTTTAATTTATAGGTACCTTGTTCTAACGACCTCAGCTGGCATCATGGACCATGAAGAGGCCAAGCGAAAACATACGGGAGGAAAAATCCTAGGATTCTTTTTCTAAAACGTGAAACCAGCCTATAATAAAACATTTAAACCCTTTATTCTGTTGATTTTTAATCAAGTTGTGGATTGGTCTTGAGAGCAAGTAAGAATATTTGGCTGTTTTAAATGTGTAAATTTGAGCACATTACTGTCGGCTTGGTTGGTGCCTGTCTCTCTATGTAAAATCTTGATTCTAGACATTGAGAGCTTCTGTTTTTTAGGTTTACATTCCTATCCAGTCATGGCCAGAGAATCGCCTGTAATGGCTTCTCTTCCTGCTCCTGCACTGTTACCTCAAGTCCCAAGGATCTATCTTGGCCTCCTACATTACACACTTGGCAAATTTAAGCTCATCCAAAACTCTGCTGCCCGTATCCTAAATCGGTAAGTCCCATTCACCCATCATTGCTGACCTACATCTGCAACGCCTTGATTTAAAAAAAAAACAAAAAAACTCACCCTTGTTTACAAATCTTCCATTGTCTCACTCCAATTCTGACCGGTTGCGTATCCTTGATTTTAATTGTTCCAGCATTAGCGGCTGTGCCTTTTTAGCTGCTTTGGCCTTCTCCCTTAAACCTCCTCCTTTTAAGATGCTCCTTTAAAACCTGCCCCTCTGACCATGCTTTTAGTCACCTGTCATAATATCTCCTTGTGCAGTTGGGTGTCAATTTTTTGATAACATTCCTGTGAAGTGCCTTAGGATGTTTTACTACATTAAAGGTGCTTGTAAAACTGCAAGTTGTACATTCTCAATGTAAATAGAGAAGTCCGTTTTAGAATTTTCCCTTTTTTGGCTTTCATGCCCAGAAGGAGGCCATCGTGACCTGCTCTTTCCCTATAATAGCGATCCAATATTTTCCCAAGTTATTGCATCTGCTTCCATCATCCTTCCAGACAGTGCATTCCAGATCATCATAACGTGCAGAGTTCTCATCTTTTTCCTTTCCCCTGGCTTTTTTGGCAATTACTTTAAATCTGTGTCCTGATTGCCAGTGGAAACAGTTCCTATCCTATCAAAATCGCTCATAATTTGGAACACATTCAATTTCTCCTTAACCTTCTCTCCAAGGAGATCAATCCCAGCTTCTCTACTCTCCATATAACTGAAATCCCTGATACCATTCTAGTAAATTTCTGCACCCTCTCCAAGGCTTGACACCCTTCCTAAAATGTAGTGCCTTGTATTGGATGCAATTCTCTAGCTGAGTTCTAACCAGTGATTTAAAGATTTAGCAGAAACATAGAAGATAGGAGCAGGAGTAGGCCATTCAGCCCCTCGAGCCTGCTCCACCATTCAATGCGATCATGGCTGATCATCCAAATTCAGTACCCGGTCCCTGCTTTCTCCCCATACCCCTTGATCCCTTTAGCCTTGAGAAATATATCCAACTCCTTGAATATATTTAATGAATTGGCCTCTGCTGCCTTCTGTGGTAGAGAATTCCACAGGTTCACCACTCTGGGTGAAGAAATTCCTCCTCATTTCTGTCCTAAATGGCCTACCCCTTGGACTGTGACCCCTGGTTCTGGACTCCCTGACCATCTGGAACATCCTTCCAGCATCTAGTCTGTCTAGTCCTGTTAGAATTTTATAAGTTTCGATGAGATCCCCTCTCATTCATTTAAACTCCAGCATAACTTCCTACCTTCTGTACGCTATGCTTCTGTAATTCAAGGGTCCTGTGTGCTTTCAGAGTTTTATCAACTTGTCCTGTCTCCTTCAAAGGTAAAGGTATGTGAACCCCCAGGTCGCTCTGTTCCTGCACCCACTTAAAATTGTACCATTTAGTTCGTACTGCTTCCATTTCTGCATGGAATTTCATTTGCCATGTGTCTGCCCAGCCCTCCAGTCTGTGTTTCCTCCTAAAATCTTACTACAAACCTCACGGTTCACTACATTGCCAAGCTTTGTGTTATCTGCAAACTGAAATTATGCACGCCCCCCCCCCCCCCCCCCCAAAATACCGAAGTCCAGGTCACAATCTATATCAAAGGGCAGTGGTCCTAATCCCAACAGCTGGGGAATACCATGCTATACTGTCCTCTAGTCAGGAAAAACAACTGTTCATTACTATGCTTTTTGTCTCTCAGCCAATTTTGTATCCATGCTGCTACTGACCCTTTAATCCGTGGCTTTCAAATTTGCTAACGCAGTGGCTTTAATAAACACAGGCACTATCTTGAATTCCCTGGAATTAAATTTCAGGTCACCTATAACCAGAATCTTGACATCAGCCAGGTCTCCAGTCCGTTGTGGTCTGGATGATTTTTTTTGGAGCGAGATTAATTTGAGGATACTTTGCAGCTTTTTCTAATATAAACATTAATTTCCAAATTAGTTCATGGCACCTGATACCTAGGGGTTCTTTAAAATTGGCATGAGGAAGATGTTATCTTGACCACTTGCCTGTAGTGCAGTACCAGATTATCTTGTTTGGTTTAAGGGGAAAAATGGACAAAAAGCCCAAGGAGGCATTAGATACAATGACCAAAAGCTTGGTCAAAGTGATGGGTTTTAGCAAGGTCTAAAGGAGTTGGGAATGCTGGGGTGAAGAAACCATGTGGTTGAAAGCACAGCCACAGATAGATTGGGGGGTGGGTGGTGATGCACAACAAGCTAGAGTTGGAAACTTCATGAGCTGGAGGAGGTTAAAGATGGGCAGCGTGGAGTCGAGCAGGTATTTAAACAAGCATTTTAGATTTGAGGTGTTGGGGAGTACCAGGGACAACATAGACATGCAATGACACATTGTGGGAGGTTGGATGTATGCTGTAGAGCTGAAGTGTGCAGAGGATGATGGATGGGAGGCTGGTTAGGAGTGCATTGGAATAGTTGAGGGTGGTGCTGATGAAGGCATGGAGGAGGGTTTCAGTGGCAGATGGGCTACAGTTGGGGTGGTGGTGTGGAGGACCTGGGGTTGAATAAGACATTGAAGTTGTAAACTATCTGCCAGCTGGAGAAGAGGATGGAGTTTGTGGTGAGGGCTGAAAATGATGGCTTTGGTCTTCCCAATGTTTTAGATGGAGGAAATTGTGGCTCCTCCAAGACTGGTCATCAGATTAAGCAAACTGCACTGAAGCAGTGTCGGGGTGTTGAAAGCTAGATGTTTTACCCATTCCGTAAGCTGCCCCTTAATGGCACTGCCTGCAGACATGGTGTCAATGTGTAGATGAGGGAGCGGATGGGGTGAAGGATAGATCCCTGGGCCTTCTGGAACTCGAGGTAATGGTGCAGGAGAGAAACTGGGAGATGTTCTGGACACGATTGGGTGCAAGTGGAACCCAGTAAGGGTAGTCCCACCAAGCTGGATAGTGGAGAAGGACAGCATGGTTGATGAAGCAGAGTCAGTTATACACCGTGATCGTGGTCAGACAATACTCATAACTTGCTGACGACCGTTTTAAGTGTTGCATAAGGAGTGAAAACTTGATTTTGGAGAGTTTCAAATGGCATTGTGGGAGAGATGGGCATGGATTTGGAAGGTGACATGTTCCAGGACATTGGAGAGGAAAGGGATGTTGGAGATGGGGTGGAAGTTTGCAAGGATAGAAGGATTGATTGTGGGTTTTTTGAGGGCAGCGGTCATGATGCTGGCATTGAAAAGGAGGGGGGGGCATTTACAATATCAGTGCTGGTTTGAATAAAGGGTGGGTTAGGGTAGAAGCAGGGAGTTATCGCTGCTCTCCAGGATGGTCCTAGAGTTGTCGGAGATTTTGCAAGAGCAAAGTGAGGTTGGATGAGCATGATGTGGTCCAGCCAGATTTGGTGATGGATGGCTAAGCCTGTTGTGCACCAGACATGCTCACATCTGTATCTCGAACTTGAGAAAAAACTGGCTGAGGAGATGGTTGAGGTTTTGCTGGGAACAAGAGCATTAAAGATGGAGTGGTAGAGCAAGTCAATGGCTGCAAAGGTGTGGTGAATTAAGGGATAAAGACAGTTGGGAATTTGAATGTGCAGTTGTAAACTTGGGGGAGTTGGTTTCCAGGAGCAGACAGAAGGTTAGGTTGGTAGGAGACAAGGGGATGTGAGGGATATAAGGAAGTGTTTATACACGGCCTAGTCAGTGATCAAGACCATAGGAGTAAAGTTGCCATGCGCGATTGAAGGGGTGTTCATGAATATGGATGGATATGTTTAGGGAGGACAGGAAGGGGAAGGTGAAGGTGGAGGCGAGAAGGCAAGGGGATTGGCGATGAAAATTGAAATCACTGAAGATGAGGCTAAGCCCATAGAATGAGGGAGGACATTGTGGGGAATAACATTGGAGGGGAAAAGGCCATTAGACAATGAGGATTTTAAAGGGCAGTAAGGGGTTCAACAGGTTGAGATGCTTGAAGGAGAAGATGGCAGAAGAATAGTGCGGAAGACCAAGGTGTGACTTGGTGACATGTTTAATGGCAACAAGAGGAGTGAGCTTGACTGAGTAGCTTTTATTTTGGGCTAGAGGAAATGGTTAACCTCTTGAGCCCTGATCAATTCATGGTGGTGCATGCACTAAACTGGGCTCAAACTAAGTCATTTTAAAATAAATTTATCAAGATACATACATTCTCTGATTTGGAGGTTGTCATGTCATTCCTTTGGTAGTATTTCTGTATTGCCACTTACGAGTATTCATTATTTTCAAGTAGAATCTTGCATTTTGCCCCTCTTTTTAAAGGGAACTTCTGGTGTCCTGGCCAACAATTATCCATCAATGAGCACCTAAAATAGATTGGCCTAGAATGGTCTCCTAAGCCTCCAATATGGCAGACAGGGAGCACATGCTTATGAGCTGAAAGTTTGCAATATTGGTAAAGGCCAAAAAATTGGTGTGCAGTGCCCATGAGTTAATATAAGAAATGGGAGCAGGAGTAGGCTCTTTGAGCCTACACCACCATTCAATAAAATCATGACTGATTTTTAAAAAATTTGTCCATGGGGATCTGGGCGTCGCTGGCAAGGCCAGCATTTATTGCCCATTCTTAACTGCCTGCAAAGGTGGTGGTGAGCTGCTGCTGTGAACTGCTGCAGTCCGTGTGGTGAAGGTACACCCACAGTGCTGTTAGGGAGTTCCAGGATTTTGACCCAGTGACGATGAAGGAACAGCGATGTGCTTCCAAGTCAAGATGGTGTGTGACTTGATGGGGAATTTGGAGGTGGTAGTGTTCCCATGTGCCTGCTGCCCTTGTCCTGCTAGGTGGTAGAGGTCGCAGGTTTGGGAGGTGCTGCCGAAGAAGCCTTGGGGAGTTGCTGCAGTGTATCTTGTAGATGGTACACCGGTGGTGGAGGGAGTGAATGTTTAAGGTGGTGGATGGGGTGCCAATGAAGTGGGCTGCTTTGTCCTGGATGGTGTCGAGCTTCTTATGTTGTTGGAGCTGCACTCATCCAGGCAGGTGGAGAGTATTCCATCACACTCCTTGTGCCTTGTAGATGATAGGAAGGCTTTGGGGAGTCGGGAGGTGAGACACTTGCCGCAGAATACCTAGCCTCTGACCTCATTGCCACAGTATTTATGTGGCTGGTCCAGTTAAGTTCCTGGTCAATGGTGACCCCCAGGATGTTGATGGTGACACAACCTCCATATCTAAGAAAGATTGTGGTCAGAGCCTTTGCTATTACCTTCCTGACTTTGCCCAGCATTCTAGGATAAATGCCAACAGAGTCCAGTTTCTATTCCACTTTGACCTCCATCAATATTTTCAAGGCTATTTCCCTATCTATAGTTATTCTATCTGCGGGTACCGCATATCATTGCTGAGATGTACTGTAACCCCAAAGGGAGCAGCTCTCCAGTACTCACGGGAGTGAGTGTCCCAACGCGTGGTGGTCTCCTGCAACCTCCACAACTTAGCCATCATGAGGGTGCAGCCCTGGTCACCATGGGACCACCTCGGGAGGGAGGAGGTAGCCTGCACAGCCACATTCCAGACAGGCTATCCGTGAGTGCATCAGCAGACTCTGGTTCCCCTTAATGAAACCCCAGATCTCCATTGCTCAACACTTCCCCACCTTGCCATCCCTCTGTCATAGAACATCACAGCGTCCTCTTGGCCACAATGCTAA
This sequence comes from Somniosus microcephalus, assembly GCF_052327205.1. Lineage (NCBI taxonomy): Eukaryota > Metazoa > Chordata > Chondrichthyes > Squaliformes > Somniosidae > Somniosus > Somniosus microcephalus. The sequence goes on along the minus strand of NC_140997.1, from coordinate 65,759,902 downwards.
AATGAAAGCCATGACAAAATGAACATTCCAAACATAATTTATAAATGACATTCCAAAACTACATAACAAAGTCAACTAATCACCCTTGTGCATTCCCTTTGTGTCTGCCTTTGCTATCCGAGTGCTACCCCCCAGTAGCTGCAACATGGCTGGTGGAAGGTTGCTGACTTTCAGTGGGGGAGACTGCAGATGGCCTTGCAGGAGGACCTCGAGCAGTTCTGGGCCTAGAAGGCCAGCTGTAGACTGCACCACCTCGACATGGGTGGCAGCAGTCTGGGCTGGCTGGCTGACCGGCAAGGGCACTGGCAGAGTGGCAGCGGTGGGAGGACGCATGCTGTCATCCTGGGTCAAGCTCCATGGAGCCACTGCCACTTCCCCAGGGCGGCGCCTCAGCAATCCTAATAATCTGTTGGAGGACAGCTTGCTGGAGTGCTGTGACACCCTGCAAGCCCTTATCCACACTTGTAAATGCAGCCACGATGGCAGCAGTCTGAGCCTGCATGACTTCAGTCTGAGCTTCTGCTGCAGCTCTCAGACGCTTGCACCCAGCATCATGGTTCGGTCCACAAGTGCTCTAGTGGAGTTGCCCATCACTTCCATCCTGGAAATCATGGGCTCCAAGCTCTGTGCAAATGCTCCTTGACACTTGACAACGGGCTCACTGGCAGGCCTGCCATTGCAGTGAGCGTTTCCTTGTGCATACCCATCAACCTTCTGAAGGCTGCGCCATCGAAGTCCTCATCTGAGTCCTCTGCAGCAGAATACGTGTGTGACCTCACCCTCAGGGGAACTGGCTTTCTCCCTGCCCACTCATACCTGTTGACTCACTGCGTGCAGATCCCACCTCTGTACTACCCTCTAAAGTTTGCGCAGTGCCATTTTCTGAGCTGGTGCCTGGGGGTGTCAGACCAAGTGACGATATCTCTTCTCTATCACTCTTCTCTTGTTCTTCATGCATAGGCTGGGCTGGTTGGTATTCTTGGATTTCTGAAAGGAGAAAGGCATAAGGGTCGGGTTGTGGTGAGGGAAGGGGGGAAAGCAGGATGTGCATGCTTACACCATCAGCAGCTTGTAACTAGGAAGATATTGTGGGATGTGAAGAAGGATTAGGTATGAGCATACCGTCATCATCAATGCTTTAAGCCTCGCCAATCGCCGCAGCCTCAGTGACATCCCCTCCAATTATATCCAGAACGATCACCTCCAGCTGGGTCAGGTTCTGCAGTCGTGCCTGCACAGCCCCCCACCCGCTCAACCTGTTAGTTGCTGCTTGCACCAGTTATGCACCATCTTGGCCTGCAAGAGAAAGGGAAGTGTGTCAGTGAGTGTACTGCAATGTGTTTGATTGATGTGCCTTTTTTTAAATTCGTTCATGGGATTTGGGCGTCGCTGGCAAGGCCAGTATTTATTGCCCATCTCTAGTTGCTCTTGAGAAGGTGGTGGTGGTGAGCCACCTTCTTGAATCGCTGCAGTCCGTGTGGTGAGCTACGCCTACAGTGCTGTTAGGGAGGGAGTTTCAGGATTTTGACCCAGCGACGATGAAGGAACGACAATATATGTCCAAGTCAGGGTGGTGTGTGACTTGAAGGGGAACTTGGAGGTGGTGGTGTTCCCATGCGCCTGTTGCCCTTGTCCTTCTAGGTGGTAGAGGTCGTCTGTTATGGTTGAATAGCTGGCAGTGTGTGCAAGCTGTGAGATGAGGGTGCAAGGCTTGCAGCAGTGGTAAGCATGTGAGGGTGAGGTGAAGCTATGAATGTGAGGTATGAGTTGAGATTTTTGGTAGGTGAGTGATGGGGGTGTGGTGCATTGAGCAGTGTGTGAGGTTAGTGGTGCAGTTGGTGGGATATGGTATTTGAAGATGCATTCACTCACCTTGACCACATGTGTGAGGTCATTAAACTTCTTCCGGCACTGGATCCACGTCCTGGGGTAAAGACTGGTGGCACTGATGGCTTCAGCGATCTCCTCCCACTGCCTTCGAACAATGTGTCTAGAAGGCCTCCTTCCCTGCAGGTAGAGGACCTGTCTCCTCCTGCAGACCCCTGCACCAAGGCCTCTGGTGCTACATCGGAGAACCGAGATGCCTTTTCTCTGCCCTGTTGCACCATTGGTTCCAGTTCCAGTCAGAATGAGGTACATCTCTCACAAAGCACCTCCCCTTTTAGAAGTGCAGACAGCCTTTCACTCTGCAGGCAACCTTTAACTAGAGGTCACACTTCCCAGAAATTGAGCCCCCCGCTGAGCACTGAGCCAACCAGCAGCACGTTCAGTGCTGGATATAGCGCTTCAATCATGTTACTGAGCAGGCAGCATGAATTTTGTGTGCTGCCTGTATTACTTTCAACGGGCGTGGACAGATCACACATCCCCGTGCCCATTTTTGGGCCTTATCGAATTTAGCCCCCTACTAATCTTGTGGATCTTGGTCTCAGGAATGTTGTCTATTATTATTATGTGCTTTACATTACAACAGTGATTAGACTTCAAAAGTACTTCATTGGCTGTAAAGCACATTGGGAGATCCTGAAGTTGTAAAAGGTGCTATATAAATGCAAATCCTTTCTTTCTTTCTGATAGAACTGCAGACAATCCTAAGACTAATATCTATTATAGCATGCCTCTAAGTAAAGACCATCGCTGGGAATTTCCTTGAGGATTCTCCTAATTGGCTGCCGTAACTTTGAAAAATTGGAAACCCAGTTTATGCAGGTTATCCAGGGTTTCCGTTTAATTTACAATGGCTGATCAGGGCAACCCCTTCGAGGAAATTCCTAGCGCATAATTTGAAATCCAGCAGGAAAGGGAGAAACTCATCTTAGGAAATCTAACGTCATATGTGACAAAGACATAGTAGATATACTCCATTGTACTCTAGTGAAGGTTTCTTGGCATTCATGGATAGCGGGGTGACTGAACCCACCAAACAAACTGGAGAGAGAATCATTTTAAAAGGTATATAATACTCGAGAGGAGAAATATAAACCAAGGGATAAGAAGGTGCAAGGGATAGTATACACCACTAGGTGATGCTCTGCACCATGTTTAGGAAAAGTTCACACATGACAGTAGTTGTGCTTTTGGGCCATGAACCAAAATTCTGCTGCAATCCATGAGGTAAAAGGTGCAAAAGAATTTTTTTCCCCAGGAAAAGTGTTCATTTTAGGAAACTGCAAGCAGTGCCACTGTTAAGAACTATAGACTTTGAATTCTGTGTAAATAAGTTTGGCTTTTGTGGCCCAATATTCCTTCTCCCCCAGTCAGTGGAGTGTACCAAAAGTGCACTCGGCCAGACCCGATCTCAACCCACCTGCATTTTTGGCTTCAGATCAGAGGTTCCTAAACTGGGGTGGGGTGGGGGGGAGCATCGTGGTTATCAGGCGGGCACAAGCAGGTCGGACTGGGATAAGAGCAACGTGTTGGTGTACCCGCTCCACCTCCTCCAGCAGCACACCCTTTTGCCCTTCATCTTTTCAATGCTGTGAGCAGCCCACTGCCCAGCCCGCACCATCTTTGCACAGGAGCCCGTTCCGTTCAAAGTGAAGCAACTTTATCAACGCAGGAACTGCTGGATAAGATGTAATGGGTAGAAATGCCTGTTAAGTCTATGTCGTGCGTTGTACTTAAAATATAAACCTCAAACAATTTAGTGGCTTAAGAGTTTTAACCTTCCTAGTTGTCTGTTTAATTCCACGGAGAGCTTGCTGGAAGATAATATTTTAAAATAACACTTTGATTTTGTGCATATTGTTTGGCACGACATACTCTGAAAGACACTCAAACCGTAAGAGTTGGACCACAGCTATGGTTGCACACAAAGAGCTACAGTAGTTTTTTAAAGGAAACTAAAAATGTTTACAAAGTGATAAGCCAATAAATTAAAGCTGAAGATCCTATAAATTCGGCTGTGCAGCGCCCATTTTTCGGTGCTAATGGAAGCGAGCACATATTTCCAGCCGGAAGTGCACTGCCCACCATATTGGTGAAGGAAAACATTTTGGCGTCCAGGGTCCATCTCGAAAAGGGCGTTAGGCCGCTTATTTGCATATAGCAAAGGACCTAGCGCTTGCTTGATGGTTTGCTCAGAGGCACCTGGTACCATCGCCGGCTGCACTCAGTGAAAGCAGACCCTGGTACCACCTGTTACCTACAAATAAGTTACTTACCAGAATGTGCAGCCGGGAGCAGTAGGAGTGTTCAGCACAACATCATATTTAAAGAACGCGGGCCGTCACACCACCCGCCCCCCCCCCCCCCCACAATCACTGCCATTCCCCCCACCCCTGACCCAGCCTCCTATCTCCCTAACCCAGGCCTCTGGTCCTCTCCCCCGGACTCCTATCTCTCGCCCGCTGGCCTACTACCTCCCAACCCCCTGCCACCTATCTCCACCTACCCCACTCCCCGCCACCCCCAGGCTTTAACATAGTAAAACATCCCAAGGCGCTTCATAGGAGTGTTCTAAGACAAAATTTGACATCGAGCCACATAATTAGGGCGGGTGACCAAAAGCTTGGTCAAAGAAGTAGGTTTTAAGGTGGAAAAAGAGGTAAAGAGGTGGAGAGGTTTAGGGAGGTAATTCCAGAGCTTAGCGCCTTGGCAGTTAAAGGCATGGCCACCAATGGTTGAGCGTATAAAATCAGGGATGTTCAAAAGGCCAGAATTAGAGGAACGCAGATATCTCGGGGCATTGTGGGGCTGGAAGAGATTACAGAGATAGGGAGGGGTAAGGCCACGGAGGGATTGAACACAAGGATGAGAATTTTAAAATCAATGCGTTGCTTAACCGGGAGCCAATGTAGGTCAGCGAGCACAGGGGTGATGGGTAAATGGGACTTGGTCAAGTTAGGACACGGGCAGCCGAGTTTTGGATGACCTCAAGTTTATGTAGGGTAGAACGTGGAAGGCCAGCCAGGAGTGCGTTGGAATAGTCAAATAGTACAGTAGCAGATGGGGGTGAATTGTTCCCGTGAATTGTTCCCTTTTACCTGCTGTGTGTGCTGTACATGTCTGACACTGAGACATACATGGGCCATATAATACCAGAGGACAGTGAATCATTCCTTTTAAGGGGATTATTTTATTCCAGTTTTATTATTATTTTTTTAAATAATTCAATTTCACAACAGCCGAAGGTGGAATTTGAACTCTTACTTTCTGGATCATTAGTCCAGGTTTTTGATTACAAGTAACATCACCACCACAGCTCCAGACCTGAATAATGGCTGATCTATGAACAAACAGATGCAGAATCAGAATGTGGGTTCACGCCTTCCTTCTGACCTGCTGAGTGTTTCCAGGAGTTTCTGTTTTTATTTCCTTCTGCTGTTGTCTGGGGCCTCAGGTTTTGTATATTCCACCCTGTCTTGTTCCTTCATGTGTTTGAAGACTTTGCAGTTAACATAAGAACATAAGAAATAGGAGCAGGAGTAGGCCATTCGGCCCCTCGAGCCTGCTCCGCCATTCAATATGATCATAGTTTATCTTCTACCTCAAATCCACTTTCCTGCACTATCCCCATATCCCTTGATTCCCTCAATATTCAAAAATCTATTGATCTTTGTTTAAAAAATACTCAATGACTCAGCCTCCACAGCCCACTGGGGTAGAGAATTCCAAAGATTCACCACCCTCTGAGTGAAGAATTTTCTCCTCATCTCAGTCCTAAATAGCCGACCCCTTATTCTGAGACTGTGACCACTGGTTCTAGACACCCCAACCAGGGGAAACAGCTTCCCTGCATCTACCTTGTCAAGCCCTGTAAGAATTTTGTATGTTTCAATGAGATCATCTCTCATTCTTCTAAACTCTATAGAATGTAGGCCTAGTCTACTCAATCTCTCCTCATAGGACAATCCCCCCACCCCAGGAATCATTCTGGTGAATCTTCGTTGCACTCCCCCTATGGCAAGTATATTCTTCCTTAGGTAAGGAGACCAAAACTGTACACACTACTCCAGGTGTGGTCTCACCAGGGCCCTATATAATTGCAGTAAGACGTCTTTACTCTTATACTCAAATCCTCTTGTAATAAAGGCCAACATACCATTTGCTTTCCGAATTGCTTGCTGTACCTGCATGTTAACTTTCAATGATTCGTGTCAAACATGATTTCCTTTCATAAATCCGTGTTGACTCTGCCCAATCCTATTATTATTTTCGAAGTGCCCTGTTACCACGTCCTTAATAATAGATTCTAGCATTTTCCCTACTACTGATGTCAGACTAACTGGTCTGTAGTCTCCCGTTTTCTCTCTTCCTCCTTTCTTAAATAGTGGAGTTACATTTGCTACCTGCCAATCCGAGGAACCTTTCTAGAATCTATGGAATTTTGGAAGATGACAACTAATGCATCCACTATCTCTATAGCCATCTCTTTTAAAACCTTAGGATGTAGGCCATCAGGTCCAGTGGATTTGTCGGCTTTCAGTCCCATTAATTTCTCCAATACTATTTTTTTACTAATACTAATTTCTTTCAATTACTCATTCTCGCTAGACCCTTGGTTCTCCACTATATCCGAGAAGTTTTTTGCATCTTCTTCCATGAAGACAAATACAAAGTATTTGTTTAATTTCTCTGCCATTTCCTTATTCCCCATTATAATTTCTCTTGTCTCAGCCTGTAAGGGACCCATGTTTACTTTTGCTAATCTTTTCCTTTTTACATACCTATAGCAGCTTTTACAGTCTGTTTTTATGTCTCTTGCTAGTTTACTCTCATATTCTCTTTTCCCTTTCTTCATCAATTTCTTGGTCCTCCTTTGCTGAATTCTAAAACCCTTCCAATCCTCAGGCTTACTACTCTTTTTGGCAACATTATAAGCCTCTTCCTTTGATCTAATACTATCTTTAACATCTCTTGTTAGCCACGGTTGGATCACTTTTCCTGTGGGGTTTTTTGTGCCTTAAAGGAATGTTTATTTGTTGTAAATTATGTATTAATTGTTTAAATGCTAGCCATTGCTTGTCTACCATCATACCTTTTAATGTAGTTTCCCAATCTACCGTAGCCAACTCGCCCCTTATATCTATGTAGTTTGCTTTGTTTAGATTTAAGACCCTAGTTTCGGATTTAACTAAATCACTTTCAAACTCAATATAAAATTCAATCATATTATGGTCACTCTTCCCTAAAGGCCCCTTTACTACAAGGCTATTAATGAACCCTTTCTCATTGCACAATACTAGATCTAAAATAACCTGTTCCCTAGTTGGTTCCTCAACATACTGATCTAGAAAACTGAAATAACAACAGAAAATGCTGGAAACACTCAGCAGGCCAGGCAGCATCCGTGGAGAGAGAAACAGAGTTAATGTTTCTTGTCGGAGACTCTTCTTTAGAACTGGTAAAAGTTGGAGATGTAACAGATTTTAAGCAGGTGCAGAGGCAGGGAAAGGGGGGGAGGGGAGGGGAGGAAGGAACTGAAGGGACAGTCTGCTAGAATGCAAGGCAGGCGTGGCTAAATGTTGCAAATGAGGATGGCAGAATCTTAAACAGCTGCCGCCTGAAAAAATGGGGGGGGGTTATAGCCTGAAATTGTTGAACTCAATGTTGAGTCCAGAAGGCTGTAAAGTGCCTAATCGAAAGATGAGGTGCTGTTCCTCGAGCTTACATTGAGCTTCATTGGAACAGTGTAAGAGGCCGAGGACAGAGAGGTCAGAGTGGGAGTGGAGCGGAGAATTAAAGTGACAGGTGACCGGAAGCTCGGGGTCACCCTTCCGGACTGAATGGAGATGTTCTGCAAAGTGGTCACACGATCTGCGTTTGGTCTCCCCAATGTAGAGGAGACCGCATCATGAGCAGCGAATACAGCATACTAAATTGCAAGAAGTACAAGTAAATTGCTGTTTCACCTGGAAGAGGTGTTTGGGGCCCTGGACAGTGGGAAGGGAGGAGATAAAAGGGCAGGTGTTGCATCTCCTGCACCTGCAAATTCAGCCAGGTGGAGGAGGGTGGTGGTGGATGGTGACTGGTTGGGCCTCTGTTCAAGGAAGAAGTGGAGCGCCCTCAGGCCATCCTGGTGGGGGATGGAGGTGTAGAGGGATTGGATGTCCATAGTGAAAAGGAGGTGGGAAGAGACTGGCATGGGAAGGTGCTGTGGGGAGGGGAGGGGCTGTTGGGGCGACTGAGGAGTGGACCAGGGTGTCGCGGAGGGAGCGGACCCTTCGGAATGCTGAAAGGGGAGGTGAGGGGAAGATGCGTTTGGTGGTGGGATGTCGGAGGATGATCTGTTGAATGTGGAGGCTGGTGGGATGAAAGGTGAGGACAAGGGGAACTCTATCGTGGTTCTGGGAGGGAGGGGAAGGGGTGAGAGCAGAAGTGCAGGAAATGGAATGGACACGGTCAAGGGCCGTGTCAACCACGGTAGAGGGGAATCCTTGGTTGAGGAAAAAGGAAGCCATATCGGAAGCACTGGTAGGGAAGGTGGCATCGTCAGAACAGATGTGGCGGAGATGGAGCAACTGGGAGAATGGAATAGAGTCCTTACAGGAAGCGAGGTGGGAGGAAGTGTAGTCTAGGTAACTGGGAGTCAGTGGGCTTGTAGTGTATGTTTGTCGATAGCCTATCGCCAGAAATGGAGACAGAGAAGTCAAGGAAGGGAAGAGAAGAGTTGGAGATGGATCATGTGAAGGTGAGGGAAGGGTGGAAATTGGAAGAAAAATGAATGAAGTTTTCCAGTTCAGGGCGAGAGCAGGAAACCGCATCAATACAGTCATCAATGTACCAGAAAAAGAGGTGAGGGAGGGGACCTGAGTAGGACTGGTACAAAGAATGTTCCACATATCCCACAAAAAGGCAGGCATAGCTAGGGCCCAAGGGGAGACCAAACGCAGATTGGGTGACTGCTTTGCGGAACACCTCCGTTCAGTCCGTAAGTGTGACCCCGAGCTTCCAGTTGCCTGTCACTTTAATTCTCTGCTCCACTCCCACTCTGATCTCTCCATCCTCGGCCTCTTACACTGTTCCAATGAAGCTCAACGTAAGCTCGAGGAACAGCACCTCATCTTTCGATTAGGCACTTTACAGCCTTCTGGACTCAACATTGAGTTCAACAATTTCAGACTATAACCCCCCCATTTTTTCAGGCGGCAGCTGTTTAAGATTCTGCTATCCCCATTTGCAACATTTAACCACTCCTGCCTTGCATTCTAGCACAGACTGTCCCTTCAGTTCCTTCCTCCCCTACCCGCCCCCCACCCCCCTCCTTCCCTGCCTCAGCACCTACTTAAAATCTGTTACATCTCCAACTTTTACCAGTTCTGAAGAAGGGTCTCCAACCTGAAACGTTAACTCTGTTTCTCTCTCCACGGATGCTGCCTGGCCTGCTGAGTGTTTCCAGCATTTTCTGTTGTTATTTCAGATTTCCAGCATCCGCAGTATTTTGCTATTGGTCTAGAAAACTATCTTGTATACATTCCATGAATTCGTCCTCCACACTATTACTGCAAATTTGGTTTGCCCAATCTAAATGTAGATTAAAGTCCCCCATGATTACTGTATTACCCTTGTTACATGCGCCTCTAATTTCCTGATTTATACTCTGCCCTACATTACAACTATTGTTTGGAGGCCTATAAACAACTCCCACCAATGTTTTCTGTCCCTTGCTGTTTCTTAGCTCCACCCAAACTGATTCTTACTTCTTGATTTTCGGAACTAAGATCCTTCCTCTCCACTGTCTTTATCCCATCCTTTATTATCAAGGCTACCCCTCATCGTTTTCCATTTTACCTATCTCTTCTAAAAGTTAAGTATCCTGGAAGATTTAGTTCCCAACCTTGGCCACTTTGCAACCACGTCTCCTTAATGGCTATTATACCAAACCTATTCATTTCTATCTGCGCTATTAATTCATCTATTTTGTTACGAATGCTTTGTGCATTCAGATATAGTGCCTTTAGCTTTGACTTTATTCTATTTTTCCCTGATGTCACCTTAGTCACTGATGCCTTATTACCTTTGTTACTCTCTCTGTTGCACAGACATTGTTTACCCATTTCATTCTCTCAGGGCATTTACTGCAAACTGCTTCAATCCTGTGTAGGTGCGAGAGACACAATCTAATTCTCACTCTATTGAATCAAACAAATCCTTCATCTCGATTCAACAATTCCATCTCCAGTCTATGTACAGGTATCTCACTGTTCCACAATGCAGGAATTTTGATCACATATCCTAGATCAATTTTAAACACTCAAATCTTTTAGATTGAGAAACTAGATATACCCGACAGATTCCGAGCCCCAAATTGAATCTTTTAAAATATAAAAAATGCCATAGAAATGTGATTTGTTGTTTTTCTTTTAAACTGTGAGACCGAAATATTTCAAGGTACCTTTCAATCAAGAAAAAAAATCAAAGAGGCAACAGAGAGAGAGGGAGAGAGAAAAAAGAGAGGTGAACAGAGATAGGGTCAGAGAGAAGGAGAGAGAGAAGTAGGGACAGAGAGAGAGTGTTGGTAGAAGAGAGAAAGAAACAGAGATTACATAGGATTACATAGGATATACGGCACAGAAACAGGCCATTCAGCCCAACCAGTCCATGCCGGCGTTTATGCTCCACTCGAGCCTCCTCCCGTCTTTCCTCATCTAAATCTATCAGCATAACCCTCTATTCCCTTCTCCCTCATATGGTTATCTAGCCTCCTCTTAAATGCATCTATACTATTTGCTTCAACCACTTTATGTGGTAGCGAGTTCCACATTCTCACCACTTTCTTCTGAATTCCCTATTGGATTTCTTGGTGACTATTTTATATTGATGGCCTCTAGTTACGCTTTTCCCCACAAGTGGAAACATTCCCTCTGTATCCACTCTATCAAAATCTTTCATAATTTTAAAGACCTCCTATTAGGTCACCCCTCAGCCTTCTTTTTCAAGAGAAAAGAGAGCCCGCCTGTTCATCTTTTCCTGATATGTTAACCCTCTCCAGTGCCTCTATATCGTTTTTATAATATGGCAACCAGAACTGTATGCAGTACTCTAAGTGTGGTCTAACTAAGGTTCGATACAAGTTTAGCATAACTTCCCTACTTTTCAATTCTATCCCTCTAGAAATAAATTCTAGTGCTTGGTTTGGTTTTTCTATGGCCTTGCTAACCTGCGTCGCAACTTTCAGTGATTTGTGTATTTGCACTCCTAGATCCCTTTGTTCCTCTACCCCACCCAGACTCGCACCTTCCAAGTGATAAGTGACCTCCCTATTCTTCTTGCCAAAATGTAATACCTCACATTTATCTGTGTTGAACTTCATTTGCCAATTATATGCCCATTCTGCAAGTTTATTAATGTCCTCCTGTAATTTGTTGCAGTCCTCCTCAGTATTGACAATCCCCCCCAATTTGGTGTCATCAGTAAATTTAGAAATTGTGTTTTTGATTCCAAAGTCTAAATCATTAATGTAAATTATGAACAACAGTGGTCCCAGCGCTGATCCTTGTGGAACACCACTTCCCACCTTCTGCCACTTTTACCCCTACTATCTGCTTTCTGTCTTGAAGCCAGCTAGCTATCCATTCTGCTACTTGCCCCCTGACTCCGCATTCTCCGACCTTGTTCATCAGTCTATTATGGGGTACCTTATCGAAGGCCTTTTGAAAATCTAGATAAATTACATCTACTGCATTACCATTGTCTACTCTCTCTGTTACCTCTTTAAAAAATTCAATGAGGTTGGTCAAGCAAGACTTTCCCTTTTGAAATCCATGCTGACTATTCATTATTATATTTTTGGTTTCTAGATGTTCTTCTATTTTCTCCTTTAGTAGGAATTCCATTCTTTTTCCTACCACCGATGTTAAGCTGTCTGGTCTATAATTCCCTGGACATGTTCTATCCCCCTTCTTAAGTATAGGCATTACGTTAGCTATCCGCCAGTCCTCTGGCACTTTACCTTTTTGTAATTAATTCATTAGAAAAATGTGTAGTAATGCCTCTGCTATCTCTTCCCTAGATTCTTTTAAAATGCATGGATGCAATCCATCCGGACCAAGGGTTTTATCCTCTGAGTTTGATTAGTTTATTTAATATATACCCTCTTTTTATTTTTAATACACTTACCTCGTTACTAATCTCATCACCCAATGTCATATCCACTTGTTCTATCTCCCTGGTAAATACTGAAGCAAAATAATTATTAATATTCCTGCCATCTCTCTATCTAAACTGAGAGAGATAGGGAGATGGATGGCGGCAGAGAGAGAGAAAAGCGAAAGAGAGAGACAGATGGACAGACATTGAGAGAGAGAGAAAGAGAGGGCTAGAGATGGAGAGAGAGCATGTCAGCTCTTGTACATGTACAGTCCACGGCGGGTAAAATCCCGGGGGGAAAAATTGGGTTGCTTTAAGAGGGCGCTAACGGGGTGCAAAGCAACTAGCGCCCGGGCGCGGCGCCGCCCACATCTCCCGCGAAATTCGGCGGGAGGTAAGCGGCGGCACTAACCGGTAGTGCTCCGCGGTGCTGCGCCGCCGGTGATTACATCATCGCCATGCACAGCTGCCTGCTCTCCCGTCCCCGACCTCCTGAACGCCCGCCCCCCCCCCTCCCCGCGGAATGCCGGCTGTGCTCCAAGAGCCTGGCACTTCTCTTGAGTGCCGGGCTCTTTTGCCGACACTCTGATCCCTGGGGGCCCAGCTGGGCCCTGGGTCGCGCTGTGCAAGGCCCCTCCCCTTTAAGAAGGGGGGGGGAAGGCCTGCAATACCGCGGTGCCCCAAGAGGGCTGCGGGGCACTTCCAGTAGCGCCCCGCTTCCCTCCTGGGGTGCAACCACTGAATTTCCGGCACGGGGGTGCTAATTTTTCCGGGTAGCGCCCCGGCGAAGGTAGCACCCCAAATGGGGTGCTACTCAATTTTTAGCCCTTAGTATTTACCTGGGCCTCTTCTGACCCAATGCTGCTTGAAGCCAGATTTTCCTAAAGGCCTGTTGATTTGCACATCACCAAGTTAAATTGCGCTGAGGCCTGAATGACGTTATTGCACCCTGACCTTTCAGTATTTATAAAATGCCTGCGGCGGGCAGCATCCGCCCTCCCGAATATCCAGGAGTTAAAACGTTGGTCTTCATTTTATTCTCATGCCTGCACCGTTCCCATTGGGTGGGCAGGATTCAAATCGATCCATGGGTTTCAGTTTCCCAGACGTATTTCACACAGGACTCTTACAGTCAACAGATAGTGGAAACTTTCATTCCATCAATCTGGAATTCAAACATGGGTCCTAGAGGTGAAAGGATTACTTGTGAACCCTCCCAATTCCCCATATTATAGGAAATTAAACTACAGAGCATATGAAATGGGATTACAGTTTGATAAAGAACTGACATTGTTACTGTTGTATGATGTCAACCCTGGAGATTACGTTATCCAGTTTAAGGAAAACAATATCACAGTTCAAAAAACACAACTGTAACACCTTGGCCCCAATTTTTGTGTCTGTCACACTCCACAAGCAGGTGCATATGGACTGTAACGGATCAGGAGAAATTCAGCCAGACATAAGCAGGTTTGGATTCAGGAAGTGGTGTCTCCTCTTTTATTTCCGAAAGTAGACAGATGGTATTTTTAGTTTGGCATTATTTGAATCACCTGAGTATACAGTCAATTAACTTAAGAATTAGGTTGTAATAATTTATTTGAGCAATACACAGCGTTACTGATCCATGCCTCGAAGTATAGCTGTAGAATGATTTGGGTAGGTTAGGTAACGCATTGAATTGTGCTTTCACCTATGAGATTTGTTTTTTTTTAATGTCACTCAATGGTTCAGTTAGTAAATGCATCCATCACTTGGTGTAATACAGAGCTGTGTCAGCTGGTAAATGACCTCAGTGTCATTGCTAACCAATATGTGTTGTTTTCCCCTAAAGAGGAGAAAGGTTGGGCCCAGATTCCTGCTTCCAACCGCTGTCCAGTGACCCCCTGTTAGAAGTGTGCTGCTATCCCCCGCAGTCGAACTGCCTCTTAGAATCAGTTTCCAAGCCCACACATGAAGACAGGCCACACGGACAAAGTACTGAAAGATTGGCAGCACCTGTGGTACTAAACTTCAACATGAGTCAGTGCCTTTAAGTGAGGAGAGGTAAAGAAGAAGGACTGGAGGGGAAAAATAGGGAACAAAATAAAACATTTCTCAGTCAATTAAATTTTTATCAGATGCTGGACTACCAGTTCAACTGATTTGCTGTCAACCCTAATAAAGTTTGGTCAGTTCTTAGTTAAAAATATATGAGATCTGTGTTGTAGAGTGGAGGTTTCAGGACTGAGTTGACAGGGACTATCCTTTCAGTTCTCAGGTATGACATATCCAAGCTTTTCTTTTAAAAAATAAAATCAGTCATTTGGAGCTAATAAAGCTCTATACGAAAGGTTACTAATTTAGTTTATAGCTGTGAGGATTCCAGGCAAAACTTAGCGATGAAAAGGAAATTGCTTAAAGGGTAGAAAACAGCACGTACTGGTTAGAGGTGTAATGTTGGAAGGAGGTGGGGAGAGTACTGAGTTGGGGGCCCCAGTACTCAGTTTTGGGACCGCTGCTGTCTCTCTTTTACATCAATGATTTGGATTCAGAAACTCAATGCCAATTGGTCAGATTTGCAGATGATACCAAACTAAGAAGGGCGGAGGAATCGAAGGAGGCAGCCCAGAAATTACAGAATGAGCTAAACAAAATATGTGAGGAAGCCAAGCAATGGTGGATGAAATTTAATGCAGACAAGTGTGAAGTATTGCACATAGCAAGGAAAAGTGTGTGACATGAATGGTGTTGCAATAGCTAAAGCTGACATTCACCATGAATTGACATTCTCCATGAACGGTGTTGAAATAGCTTAGCATGAGGTCCTCCATGAATGGTGTTGAAATGGCCAAGGATAAGGTCGAATCCTACTGGACTCAATGTTCAATATTGTTCAACCAATGAAGAGTAGCAATCGACAAAGCCGATAGAATATTGAACTACTTAGCCATAACAGTAAAATACAAGTCAGAGAAAGTTGTGATCACACTGTACAGTACTTTAGTCAGAGTACTATCTCCAGTTCTAGTAGCTGAGAAGTAAGGGAGACATACAAGCACTCAAACTAGTGCAGAGAAGAGCCACAAGGCTAAACCCTAGTGTAAGGGTCTGAATTAAAAGGAAAAACTGGAGAGACTAGGGCTACACACTGGGGTAGAAATTGGCACATGTTTTACCCTTACTCAAAGTTAATTCCAATAGCCTTGTCCGTGCTCCCCACTCACCAAATTCTGAAGACCCCACCCCATTACGCAACCTTTTAGTCCTAAGACTTTTTAACACTTCATCGAGTTTTCACCACCCACTCACCACCACAACCTCTTCCCCACTCAACACAACCTCTTCCCCACTCAACACAACCCCTTCCTCACGCAACACAACCCCTTCCCCACTCAACACAACCCCTTCCCCACTCAACACAACCCCTTCCCCACAACCCCTTCCCCACTCAACACAACCCCTTCCCGCTCAACACAACCCCTTCCCGCTCAACACAACCCCTTCCCCGCTCAACACAACCCCTTCCCCACTCAACACAACCCCTTCCCCACTCAACACAACCCCTTCCCCACAACCCCTTCCCCACTCAACACAACCCCTTCCCGCTCAACACAAATCCTTCCCACTCAACACAACCCCTTCCCCGCTCAACACAACCCCTTTCCCACTCAACACAACCCCTTCCCCGCTCATCACAACCCCTTCCCCACTCAACACAACCCCTTCCTGCTCAACACAACCCCTTCCCCACTCAACACAACCCCTTCCCCACTCAACACAAATCCTTCCCCACTCAACACAACCCCTTCCCCACTCAACACAACCCCTTCCCCACTCAACACAACCCCTTCCCCGCTCAACACAACCCCTTCCCCGCTCAACACAACCCCTTCCCCGCTCAACACAACCCCTTCCCCACTCAACACAACCCCTTCCCCACTCAACACAACCCCTTCCCCACTCAACACAACCCCTTCCCCACTCAACACAACCCCTTCCCCACTCAACACAACCCCTTCCCCACTCAACACAACCCCTTCCCCACTCAACACAACCCCTTCCCCACTCAACACAACCCCTTCCCCACTCAACACAACCCCTTCCCCACTCAACACAACCCCTTCCCCACTCAACACAAATCCTTCCCACTCAACACAACCCCTTCCCCACTCAACACAACCCCTTCCCCACTCAACACAACCCCTTCCCCACTCAACACAACCCCTTCCCCACTCAACACAACCCCTTCCCCACTCAACACAACCCCTTCCCCGCTCAACACAACCCCTTCCCCGCTCAACACAACCCCTTCTCCACTCACCATAACCCCTTCCCCACTCAACACAACCCCTTCCCCCTCAACACAACCCCTTCCCCACTCACCACAACCCCTTCCCCACTCAACACAACCCCTTCCCCACAACCCCTTCCCCACTCACCACAACCCCTTCCCCACTCAACACAACCCCTTCCCCACAACCCCTTCCCCACTC
Organism: Somniosus microcephalus; assembly: GCF_052327205.1. NCBI lineage: Eukaryota > Metazoa > Chordata > Chondrichthyes > Squaliformes > Somniosidae > Somniosus > Somniosus microcephalus. The sequence continues at coordinate 65,743,397 of NC_140997.1, read as the reverse complement.
AACACAACCCCTTCCCCGCTCAACACAACCCCTTCCCCACAACCCCTTCCCCACTCAACACAACCCCTTCCCCACAACCCCTTCCCCACTCACCACAACCCCTTCCCCACTCAACACAACCCCTTCCCCACAACCCCTTCCCCACTCAACACAACCCCTTCCCCACTCACCACAACCCCTTCCCCACTCACCACAACCCCTTCCCCACTCACCACAACCCCTTCCCCACTCACCACAACCCCTTCCCCACTCACCACAACCCCTTCCCCACTCACCACAACCCCTTCCCCACTCAACACAACCCCTTCCCCGCTCAACACAACCCCTTCTCCACTCACCATAACCTCTTCGTCACTCACCAGCAACCTCATTCCCCACTTACCATCAATCTTTTCCCCACTCAACACCACAACCTCTGATGGCCAATCCGATTGCTTCAGGTTCCTGCTGGGAGGGTGAGGTTAAAATTACCCCCTCTTCCCGTATAAGATCCCCTGCCATTAAGGAGGTGCATCCCTTTAAATTTGAACTGCAGCCAACTTTTTCGCATTTCGCATTACACCAGCTACTGTCACAAATTCAAAATGATGTCAGGATCTTATGGTAATTATTGAATTGAGCTGACCGTACAGTCTGTGAGCAATCAACTTAATGCCCCTTTAGCCAGCTTACCATTCCCTCCTGCACTTCATCAGTTTCACAAAATGGCCACTCCAGAGTCCAGGATATGGGGAAATTCAACATTTACATAGAATTGCATAGAATTTACAGCATAGAAACAGACCATTTTGCCCATCAGGTCTATGCCGGTGTTTATGCTGCACATAATTTTTTTTCTTATTCGTTCCTGGGAATGTGGGCATCTCTAGCAAGGCCACCATTTATTGCCCATCCCTAATTGTCCTGCAGCCGTTCAGTGGCATCTTTGACCCTGGCGCCAGCAAGGCAACATACCATCCTGGAATCACATCTGCAGCCACAGAAATACCTGTCTGTTCCCCTAACTATTGAATCCCCTTTCACTAATGCTTTCCTGACCTTCCGCCTCCCCCATGTACAGCTGAGCCACCCATGATGCCATGGCCTGGGCTCCGGCTGTACTCCCCAGAGGAACCATCGCCCTCACCAGTAGAGAGCGAGATGCACTCAGGGAACTCCTGCACTACCTGCCTGGTCCTCCTTGTCCGTCTGGCGGTCACCCATTTCCTCTCTACCTGCAAACTCTTAAGCTGCGGGGTGTCCACCTCCTGAAACATGCTATCCACATAACTCTCAGCCTTGCGGATGCACTGCAGTGACCCCAGCAATTGTTCAAGCTCTGAAACCCGGAGCTCGAGCTCTTCCAGCTGACAGCACTTCCTGCACATGTAGTTGTCCAGGACACGAGAATTATCCTGCACTTACCACATGGCGCAGGATGTGCATTCGACGGGACTGAGGTGCCGTGCCATGCCTCTATGCAACTAGTTCTAATAATTTAACCTTTTTAGCTCCGTATCATTCTGATGAATCTGGGCTGCACCCCCTCCAAGGCCAATATATCCTTCCTGAGATGCGGTGCCCAGAACTGAACACAGTACTCTAAATGTGGTCTGGCCAGAGCACTATAACTCCCACCTCTTTGTATTCCAGCCCCTTTGAAATAAGGGCCAACATTCCATTAGCCCTTTTAAATTATTTTTTACTATTGGGTTACTAAGTCTGCCAAAGAAAGTTCACTTGCTTCTGAAATTCCATCAATCGACATGATATATTTTGTAGGTACTTTGACCCCAAGTGACCCCGCTTATTTTTTCTCTGAGGAGGAGATCAATTATTTGGTTGTTGGATGTATAGGCATGGGATTGACCACAGTGTGAACAAACATGACATTGGCTGCGATCTCCCCAACCGAGGTGGGTCTGGTGCGGCCGGGGTCGGTTGCAGGGTGCGACCCCACTACTGGCTCCATCCCGCTCTGTGAAAATAATTTTACACTGACTGGGCTTGTCAAGCCTGCCTGGTGTGTTTCCCGGCTAATTGAAGGAAGCGGGTCTGATGACGTCATTTGATGACACATCATCAGCCGGCTTCCTTAAAGGGACCATGGCCAACTTTATTTTGACATCTGTGCTGTCAGTATTTTACAACATTGAGGTACTGCAAACACTGACAAGCACTGCACAGAGGTGCACACCTGCACCCAGGCTCTCCCATGACTCCCTCCATATGCTTATGGAGGGAGTAACAGCACGCAGGGACATCCTCTTCCCTTCCCACGGGCGGAAGAGACCGCCCCAGGACACCAATGCAGCCTGGTTACACGTTGCACAGGAGGACACAAGCAGGGATGTGGTCAGGAGGACCAGGTTGCAGTGGCGCAAACCTTTCAATGATCTCAGTAGATCACGAAACATTACTGCAAAGCCACACTCAGCCTCATCCTCCTGTGCCACTCATCACATCCCCATCACTCTGCCTTCCCTACCCTACTCCTGCACATCTTTACTCACACCAACTTACCTTGCACCTCCACCCATCTCTCTCTATCTACATTATCACGTCCCCATCTCACTAGCCACCCCTCACGCTCACCCTCATCCTAGTCCAATCATACCAACTAACAACACACAAGGGTAGACACTTGGGTACTTTATCCAATGTTCATGTAAAGTTTCTGTTAATGTGGTGTCAAACATTGAAATCTTTATTTTCAACACTTTGCGTTCTTGGACAGATTTGTGTGCACCTTTGGAAGTGACTTAGTGAGTTGCAGTGAATGGTAAGACATAATGGTACCCCCTGCAATGGTGGTGAGTGTGAAAGGAATGGCTTGGGCATTGTAGGGATGCTTTATGGTGTTGGTATGGGGTAATCAAGTGGCGCATCATGTGGCAGCCAGGGTGTACAGCGTCAAGTGAAGTAAATCTGGCCATGGTGAGGTCATCCCTGGCCTCCCGGGCAGCAATGTGGTTGGGTGCTAATGCCCTGTGTCCTGTGCAGCACCAACTGATTGCGGAGAAGGTTGGTGTTGTTGTTGGTGCTGCTGGTGTGCCTGGTGCTGCTGGTGTTGGGGCTGATTGTGGTGGGATTCTGAGGACGAAATTCAGATTTTTTCAAGGGCACCGATGCTGATGCAATAGATGGCAGGTGAGGTTGAGATGACAGAAGTGATCTGTCACTGGTGAGAGAGGTTGTTCAATGAGGTGACACTGGATACAGAGTTTGCTGCAAATACTTACAAGCTGCATAAGGCTCAATCTGTCTTCCAAATGCAGTAAGCAGCAGCATCTAACCTTGGACTGTGAACAGCTGTGAGATGGAAGCTTTTATAGACCATTTGCAGCTATCAAGTAAAGAAATCATCCCATGCTGACACAACACCCGACCTCCTTATTTGACGTGTTCCCTGAGCAGCAGGGAGGCCGTTGGCGAATTCTAAGGGGAAAAAATTCGGTTGCTTTGCGTTAGCTCTGAGGTAGCGCCTCGCTCCTCGGCGTTAGCACCTTAAGAGAGGTGTGTAGGGCCTGATTTAGCGCTCCAATCACCTCCAGGGGTGATAGAAGCCAAGTTTGTAGTTGGAGGTGATAATTAGCGCCAGGCGCTAAACTTTGCGCCCGGCCGATAATTGCGCCCCAAACGGGGCGATACCGAATTTCTCCCCCTAAAAATCTAAAGGTAAGCTTAAAATACTATTTAATTGTCTCTTAACAATCTATTTAATGATCTAAATTGCCTCCCCTGCTGCTTGGTATCGGCTCTGTTCAGCGATGAAAAACCCGACATCTGGGAAACTAGCGTGGAGGCGGGTTGACAATGGGTTCCCTACGCGCTGTCAAAAATAAAAATTACCACCACTGACCCCCTGAAAAATCCCCCCCTCTGCATCTATCGGTGGTCCCACTACCGCACACTCTCTGACCATTCCTCTGCTTCATATCTATATCCACTTACCTTCTTCTGCTTCATATCTTTACCTAATTATCCAGCACGTGAGTGCAAAAGACAAGGCTGAAGAGTTTGCAACCATCTTCAGCCAGAAGTGCCGAGTGGATGATCCATCGTGGCCCTTCCTGAGGTCCCCACCATCACAGAAGCCAATCTTCAGCCACTTTGATTCACTCCACGTGATATCAAGAAACATCTGAGCACTCTGCATACAGCAAAGGCTATGGGCCCGACAACATTTCAGGTGCAGTGCTGTAGATTTGTGCTCCAGAACTAGCCGCGCCTCTAGCCAAGCTGTTCCAGTACAGCTGCAACACTGGCATCTACCAGACAAAGTCAAAAATTACCCAGGTATGTCTGGTCCACAAAAAGCAGACCAAATCCAATCTGACCAGTTACCGCCCCATCAGTCTACTCTCAATTATCAGCAAAGTGATGGAAGGTGTCATCGACAGTGTTATCAAGCGGCACTTACTCTCCAATAACCTGCTCACTGATGCTCAGTTTTGGTTCCGCCAGGACCACTCGGCTCCCGACCTCATTACAGCCTTGGTCCAAACATGGACAAAAGAGCTGAATTCCAGAGGTGAGGTGAGAGTGACTGCCCTTGACATCAAGGCAGCATTGACCGAGTGTGGCATCAAGGAACCCTAGTATAATTGAAGTCAATAGGAATCAGGGGGAAAACTTTCCAATGGCTGGAGTATAGCTAACACAAAGGAAGATGGTTGTGGTGGTTGGAAGTCAATCGTCACAGGCCCAGGACATCACTGCAGGAGTTCCTCAGGGCAGTGTCCTGTGCCCAAACATCATCAGCTGCTTCATCAATTACCTTCCCTCCACCATAAGATCGGATGTGGGGATGTTCGAAGGCGTTATTGGGATGAGGGCTCTGTGCACTTTTTTTATGCAATGCCCTTGTATTTTCAACAAGAAAGACATGCATTTATATAGCGCCTTTAATGTAGAAAAACATCCCATGGCGCTTCACAGGAGTGTAATCGGACAGCGAGCCAAACAAGGCGATATTAGGAGGGGTCACCAAAAGCTTGGTCAAAGAGATGGTGTTTAAGGGAGGGCATAAAGGAGAGGTAGAGAGGCGGAGAGATTTAGGGAATTTCAGATCTTAGGGCCAAGGCAGCTGAAGGTACGGCTGTCAATAATGGGGCGAGGAGATGGGGGGGATTCACAAGAAGCCAGACAACCAATGCTTGCATTTAGAGACAGAGGATGAAGATCCTTTTTAAATAATAGTACAGTACAATCATTGGACAAACACAGTGGGCAGAATGGGTCCACAGACACACCAGAAAGACCAACATTTGAGAACAACTTAGAGTAAAATGCTGCACAGAAAGACTCTGGCCACTAGGAGGTGCCAAACAGCTTCAATTTGAGCCTGGGCATATCCAGGCATCAAGACCGAGGCAATCATGAATAAAGATGGCAAGAATAGGGTAAAGTACAGAGAAAGGGGATCCCAGTCCAAGACGATTCATTTCAAAAAGAAAGAAAAATTGGGCCTCTTAAAGAAAAAGAAAATAAAGCGGGATTTATTTTTTAAATTAGAGCAAAAAAAATAGGAATGAGTGGAAGAAATTGGAAGGAAAGATCTTAATTAAAAGCCACTGAGGTGGTGAGACTTTGCAGTGTTAATACAGGTTCGATAGGTCTAAAGTCTACAACATAACACTGGTCGTGAACTGACACTCTGGCCCGATATTAATGTAAAGGTGGGTTCTGAGCGGGAACAGGGTGATTGCGTGCGCAAAACCCGGAAGTAAAGTCACCGAGTCAGATTCTCAGATTTCAGCTTGACTGAGGCAATAACTTTTGACTTCTGGGTTACTCATCGCCAAGTTGCAAAGCGGGCGTGATGCACACCCGCCCGCGCGACGCGATCTCAGCTCTATTTAAAGGGACAATGTAGAAATGAAAATTGGGGGAGCCAGGAGGTGTTTACCATGGATGTTGCACATAGAGCAAGGGCCGCACCCAGATTCATTGACCCATCACTGGAATTACTGCTGGGTGCAGTCAGGAGCAGGAGGGACAGACTTCTCCCCAGCAATGCTTCTCACCAGGAAGGCGTGGTTGGCGGTAGCTGAGGAGGTGAGCAGCAGGAGTGTTGTGCCCAGGTCTTGGATGCAGTCCAGGAAGCAGGTTAATGACCTAACCAGGTCAGGAAAAGTGAGTACATTTGCTGATTCACCTCCATCCTGTGGTTTAAGCCCCCCACCAACCTTTCACTCTGTCTTGCTAAGCATTCTCCATCACATCACTCCTCACACCCACTCGACTTTCATCAGCATCTAGCCTTCACTTTCTATGCACTTCCTCAGTTCCCCATGTATCCATCTACCATTGCCGCTCACTCCTATCCTTACGATTCACTCATAGGTCTGCTTTTTCACCTCTTGTAGGAGAAGAGAGCGCAAAATGCAAGGGAGAGGGACAGGATTGGAGGTAGACTGCTGCAAATATATACAGAGGAGGAGGTCCTGGGGATAAGTGGCACATCTGCATTCCTCTCAGTCGGAGATGCAAAGACAGGGAGCTCGGAGAAAGCTGGTGACAGAATTACAAATATCTCTGACGCACATACGCTGACTTTATTTCATCAATGACTGAACTATGAGAAGACTGAGTATGGTGGTTGCCAAAATTGTGAGTTTGCCATGACTAAATCATATCCCTTTCTTTTGTGTTTCAGAGCCTTCGTGTGTACAGCAAGTGTTGCAGGACATGCATGAGGATGATTCTTCAGAGGATCCTTCTGAAGGTGCACCATCACAGGACGTATAGCCATGCACCAGCGCAAATACACCCACTTCAGTGGGTCCACTTGGATATTTAGTTGGGTTTTCACCTGATGACTCACACCTCACAAAGTGAGCACGGGCAGACACTGGTGGCAGGGACTGCTGTGGAGAGTCCGTGTCGGGGGTGGGTGTGCAATCCTCTCCAAGCTTTGCTCAGCTGGACACATGCTGAATCCCAGGGGCTATCATGGAGAAGGAGAATGCTAGAGGCACATCAGCATTGTATCCCACCACAATCTGTAACCTCATGGCCCGGCATACCCCTCACTCTACCATTAGCATCAAGCCAGGCGACCAACCCTGGTTCAATGAGGAGTGTAGAGGAGCATGCCAGGAGCAGCACCAGGCGTACCTAAAAATGAGGTGCTAACCTGGCGAAGCTGCAACACAGGACTACATGCATGCTAAACAATGGATACAGTATGCTATAGATAAGGCTAAGCGATCCCACAACCAATGGATCAGATCAAAGCTCTGCAGTCGTGACATATCCAGTCATGAATGGTGGTGGACCATTAAACAATTAATGGGAGGAGGAGGCTCCATGAATATCCCCATCCTCAATGATGGCGGAGCCCAGCACTCGAATGCAAAAGACAAGGCTGAAGGGTTTGCAGCCATCTTCAGCCACAAGTGCCAAGTGGATGATCCATCTCAGCCCTTCCTGAGGTCCCCACTGTTATGTTCATAAATAACTAGACGTTTATCATTATGAACAGCTAGCTTGAGCTAGTCACTTTATTCAGCCATATGGACTTGTACAGCATTCATCTTGACTACTGCCTTGTGGGTAGCCTAGTGCATCGTGGGTAGTCCACTCATATATATACAGCTAAACATACAGCAACATACAGCTCCACCTAGTGTACCATTCTAGAATGACAGGTTACTGATCATTACATTCCCCTTTGAGGTTAAACAAAATCAATATCAATCAACTTTCAAGAAAAACGATAAAGATGATATCAGTAACACTTTTGTTAGTGCTCTATAAACATAAACATTTTCACAACAGTCAACACATTTTCAAAGCTTTACTTTATACTCAAAGATTAAGTCTATCAGGCTTTTTTACTTCACGTGTGGATCTTCTCAGCACGGGTAAGTCTGATGTGTTTGCATGAGAGCCTGTATGTGTGTTTGTGTTAGATTGTTCTGGTGGTGAGTGACAAGATTCAGTTGCGGCATTGTCATCGATTTGCTCTTGGATAGTTTCTTGTGTTTTCAGGAGGGAATGGCGGTTCCTCCTGCGAATCTGTCCTTCCTCAATTCTAACAGTGTATGACCTTGGTCCTACTTCCTCAAGAACTGTAGCTTTCCTGTTCCATGCATCTGGATCCTCAATCCTGACAACATCATCCCTTGTCAATGGTTTCAGAGTTTTGGATGACTTGTCATAGTATGATTTCTGTTTCAGCTTTAACAGTTGAAGTCTCTGCCTCAGTTCCTTACTCTGCTTTTCTTTTGCACAGCAGGGTAGCGTGGTACGCAACTTGCGACCCATTAGGAGTTCAGCAGGTGAAGAACCAGAGTCTAAAGGTGAGGCTCGGTAGCTCAGCAGGGCGAGATAAGGATCATACTTGCTTTCTGTTGCTTTCTTCAGTAGCTGTTTGAGAACTTGAACACCTTTCTCTGCCTTACCATTCGACTGAGCATACAGAGGACTGGATGTGATGCGCTGAAAGTCATATTGTGCTGCAAACTGTTGCCACTCCTTACAGTTGAAGCACGGACCATTGTCGCTAACGGCAATCCTGGGAATTCCATGTCTGGCGAAGATGGATTTCACATGCATTATGACACTGCTTGCTGTGGTGCTTGAGAGCAGCGCCATCTCAGGATAGTTAGAATAGTAGTCAATCACTGTGGTAAACCACTGTCATACCTGTCTGTGTCTGTATGTGTATTCCACTAGGTACAGGTCTGGACATGCCTCGGCTGACTCCTCCCACTATTCCAGGTATATAAGTGACTACCTCCCAGTCCCTTAGTATTCTGGACGGGTCGACCACTCGAGACAAGACCTTCATTCTTTAGTTAATAAAAGCCTGATTGTTACTCGCTCAACTTCAGTCTTTTGAGTAATTGATGGCGCATCAATTTTATTAACTAAATTTTTTATAATGGAGAAGATCCTCACACCAGCATGCCTGGACCTGGACAGTCGGGAAGCGGACGCTTCCACCAAGTTTGCTCACTGGCTTACGTGCTTCGAGACATTCCTGACTGCCTCCACTGCGGTCGAAACGGATGCGGACAAACTGTCTGTCCTGATCTCCAAGGTGAACCACCGAGTGTACTCAGTCATCCGGGATGCGACCTCGTACACAGCCGCCCTCCAGCTCCTCAAGACCCAGTACACGCGCCCTGTGAACGAAGTATACGCTCGGCACCTTCTGGGGAGTCGCAAGCAACAACCTGGGGAATCGACTGAGGAATACCTCCAAGCACTGTCCGTGCTTGGCCGGGCCTGTGGGTGTAAGGCGGTAACGCCCGCTAAGTACACGGAGGAACTGATCCGGGATGCCTTCGTAGCGGGCCACAGGTCCAACTACACCCGACAGCGACTGCTGGAGCAGAGTGACCTCACCCTCGACAAAGCCTCCGACATCGCACTAACGCTGGACGCAGCCTTCCGGGGCATGGATGCCTACTCCTCTGCACCGTGGACGCCGCGGGGAACGACAACCTGGGACACGGTAGGACAGCCCCATAGCACCGTGCCACCCCAGCCACAGCCCAACAACGGCCCAACTACCGCAGCAGTGTCCCAAAGCCAGACAGCAGTATCCCAAGGCCAGAAATGCTACTTCTGTGGCCAGGCCAAACACCCCAGAGCGCGCTGCCCGGCGAAGAATGCAACCTGCTCGGGCTGCGGGAAAAAGGGACACTACGCCAGCGTCTGCAAGGCCAAAGCCACCCCGAACGCCAGCAGCGCCGCGTGTGGGCCGTGCGAGCCGCCATCTTGGGCCTCCCCAGCCATGTGCGAACCACCGCAGCAGCAGCCATCTTGGACGACTCCAGCCACATGGGAATCATGGGCGCCGCCATCTTGGACACCAGCCGGGACGCAGCAGACCGCCAACCCCCACCCATCTGATACTCGCAGCGACACACCGACCCCTACGCTGGCCTCTGTGACGCTGGACCAAACGAGACCGCACCAGTTAGCTCGGTCCAAAATGGACGTTAAGGTAAACGGCCATGCAATAAACTGCCTTTTTGACTCCGGGAGCACAGAGAGCTTCATCCACCCCGACACGGTGCGGCGTTGCTCTCTCCCAGTCCTGCCTGCGCACCAGCGGATTTCTATGGCCTCCGAGTCCCAGTCAGCGGACATTGGCGGCTACTGCGTGGTGACACTAGTAGTAGACGGGACTGTGTTCAATAATTTTAAACTCCTGGTCCTGCCCGACCTCTGCGCTGCCGTTCTACTGGGGTTGGATTTCCAGTGCCACCTCAAAAGCGTTACGATGGCGTACGGTGGCCCCCTCCCCCCACTCACAGTCCGCAGCCAACAGCCTCCAAATTGCCCGCCGCGCACTAGATGCAACCTCTCCACACTCAGAGTCCCACCCCCCCCACTGTTTGCTAACCTCACCCCTGACTGTAAGCCCATCGCCACAAAGAGCAGGCGATACAGTGCCGGGGACAGGGTTTTCATCAAAACCGAAGTGGAACGGCTCCTGAAGGAGGGGATTATTGAGGGCAGCTCCAGCCCCTGGCGAGCCCAGGTTGTAGTCGTTAAGACCGGCGAGAAACAACGCCTGGTCATCGACTACAGCCAAACAATAAACCGCTACACCCTGCTGGACGCCTACCCACTCCCCCGCATAGCTGACATGGTCAACCAGATCGCGCAGTACCGCGTCTTTTCGACCATTGACCTGAAATCAGCGTACCACCAGCTCCCCATCAGCCCTGAAGACCGCCAGTATACTGCTTTTGAGGCAAACGGCCGCCTCTATCACTTCCTTAGGGTTCCCTTCGGCGTTACCAACGGGGTCTCCGTCTTCCAAAGGGAGATGGACCGGATGGTCGATCAAAACGAGCTGCAGGCCACTTTCCCTTACCTAGATAATGTGACCATCTGCGGCCATGACTTGCAGGACCATGACGCAAACCTCGAGAAATTCCTCCGCACCGCCCAACTCCTGAACCTGACATATAACAAGGAGAAGTGCATATTCCGCACAGACCGCCTCGCCATCCTTGGCTGTGTTGTAGAACACGGGGTCATCGGTCCCGACCCGGACCGGATGCGTCCCCTTATGGAACTCCCACTGCCCCACTGCCTAAAAGCTCTGAAGAGGTGCCTAGGGTTTTTTTCCTACTACGCTCAGTGGGTCCCCTACTATGCAGACAAAGCCCGTCCGCTGATCAAGTCCACCTCTTTTCCCGTGACGGCAGAGGCCCGCTTAGCCTTCCACCGTATCAAGGAAGACATTGCCAAAGCCACCATGCACGCAGTGGACGAATCCATCCCCTTCCAGGTGGAAAGCGATGCGTCCGACTTCGCTCTGGCCGCCACCCTTAATCAGGCGGGGAGACCTGTGGCATTCTTCTCACGAACCCTCCAGGGCCCGGAGACCAGACACTCCGCGGTCGAGAAGGAGGCCCAGGCTATCGTGGAGGCTGTGCGTCATTGGAGGCACTACCTGGCCGGAAAACGATTTACCCTGCTCACTGACCAGCGTTCAGTTGCTTTTATGTTCAACAACAAGCAGAGGGGCAAAATCAAAAATGACAAGATCTTGAGGTGGAGAATCGAACTTTCCACCTACAATTACGAGATCTTGTACCGGCCTGGGAAGCTCAATGAACCCCCAGATGCCCTATCGCGTGGCACCTGCGCCAGCGCGCAGATCGATAGGCTGAGGGCCCTCCACAATGACCTCTGCCACCCGGGGGTCACCAGGTTCTTCCACTTCATCAAGGCCCGCAACCTGCCTTACTCCATTGAGGAGGTCAGGACCATGACCAAGAACTGCCAAGTCTGCGCTGAGTGCAAACCGCACTTTTATAGACCAGACAGAGCCCACCTGATAAAAGCCACTCGCCCTTTCGAACGCCTGAGCGTCGATTTTAAAGGGCCTCTCCCCTCCTCCGACCGCAATGTGTACTTCCTCAACATCATTGACGAGTACTCCCGGTTCCCGTTCGCTTTCCCCTGCCCGGACATGACCAGTGCCACGGTCATTAAATGTCTGAACAGCCTCTTCACCCTGTTCGGTTTCCCCAGCTATATCCATAGCGACCGGGGCTCATCGTTTATGAGCGACGAACTCCGCCAGTACCTGCTCGCTAGGGGTATTGCCACAAGCAGGACCACCAGTTACAACCCCCGGGGGAACGGACAGGTGGAAAGAGAGAATGCAACTGTTTGGAAGGCTGCCCTACTAGCCTTAAAGTCTAGGGGCCTTCCGACCTCCCGCTGGCAGGAGGTGCTCCCCGATGCGCTCCACTCGATTCGGTCACTTCTCTGCACTGCCACCAATGCCACCCCTCACGAGAAAATGTTTGTCTTCCCAAGGAAGTCCACATCGGGGACATCGTTACCGCCATGGCTGACGTCCCCAGGGCCGGTACTACTGAGAAGACACGTGAGGGCCAATAAAACGGACCCCCTGGTCGAGAGGGTCGACCTCCTCCACGCCAACCCCCAGTACGCTTACATTGCGTACCCGGACGGGCGGGAGGACACAGTCTCCATACGAGACCTCGCACCCTCGGGGACCGCTGTAACCCACTACCCATTACCACCCCCCCCCACGACCCGATATCCAACCCCAGCAGCCGGCTCGCCTTGGACCGTCACCCATGAGGACTACACTCCAGGGCCCCAGCCTACACGGGACGCGACGCCGGAAGCTCCACCACCCCTGCCGTCGCCACGTCGATCACAGCGGCAGACAAGACCTCCGGAGAGACTCCAATACACGAACTTTTAAATACACTTCACCCCGCCGGACTCATTTTTAAACAAGGGGTGAATGTGGTAAACCACTGTCATACCTGTCTGTGTCTGTATGTGTATTCCACTAGGTACAGGTCTGGACATGCCTCGGCTGACTCCTCCCACTATTCCAGGTATATAAGTGACTACCTCCCAGTCCCTTAGTATTCTGGACGGGTCGACCACTCGAGACAAGACCTTCATTCTTTAGTTAATAAAAGCCTGATTGTTACTCGCTCAACTTCAGTCTTTTGAGTAATTGATGGCGCATCAACACTATTAGATATTCTTTACCATTCAAATGAAAAAGGTTCATACCAACCTTTTGCCATGGTGCTGTTGGTAAGTCAGCTACTATCATTGGTTCCTTTGCTTGTTTGTTTTGGTGTTTCTGACATGTCTCACATTTGCCTATCATGTTCTCAATGTCCTTATTTATGCCAGGCCAATAAACAGTGTCTCTTGCTCTCCTTTTGCTTTTTTCAATTCCGAGGTGGCCCTCATGAATCCTTTTGAGCATGTCTTGACGTAGAGCCTGTGGAATGACTATTCTGTTCTGTTTTAGTAATAGTCCACTTGCGACACTCAACTCTGACCTGATGCGATAGTACTTTGGACAGGAACCTTTTGGCCAACCATGATGAATGTTCTCTATTACTGTTTGTAACACTGTGGCCTAGAAATTCATTAAGGCGCTGCCAGCTTTGCGGCCAGTTACCGCCTAAAGAGGGCTTCTGCGGCAAAAATGAGTTTGCGCTGATATTCAGCGCAGCGGTATTGGTGGCGGTAGCCGTTAGCGCTGCGCCGGCACCGATGACGTCATCGGTGTGCGCAGTGCCCCGGTTCCGCCCCGAAACCGGCCCGATCCCCATATTTAGTAGCGGCCGCCTCCTCCGAAGCGGCCGCAAACAGCGACCAGAAAATGGGGCTGTGCTGTAGCCTTAGTGGGGCGCTTTAAAGGGGAAGGTGCGTCCGGCCGCTTTTTCGGCGGCCGCCTGCCCGCACCTCCTTCCCCAGCCTCCTCCACCCCCCCCCCCCCGCGGCATTGCCGGCTGCTTTCCGCGAACCCGGCACTTCTCCGTGGTGCCGGGCTCATTTGCCGGCACTCTCCAGCGGCGATCTCCCCGTTGCAGGCAGCTCCCCCTTAAGAGAAGGAGGAGGCCTGCAGTACCGCAGCCTGCCGCTCCACAGCGGCTGGCGCAGCGGCGCCAAGAGCGCTGAAATTCAGTGTCTGCGCCCCAAGCGGAGGCGGGCACACCCTGGTATAGCGCCCGGTTCCGAATTGGGGCGCAAACACTGAATATCTGATGATCGCTAATGGCTCCCCGCCCAGCGCTAACTTTTGGGTGTGAGCGAGCTGGCCGCCCCAAAGTGAATTTCTAGGCCTGTATCTTTTACTGTTTCTTCTGCTATTTGCTTTGATTTTGTGTCTGACACGGGCAGCGCAGCAGTGACCATACTCACATGAACATCCACGTCTTCTTCAGTAGAGCTCACATGACTCATTGTGGGTGCTCGGGATAGCGCATCTGCTAACACTATGTGTTTGCCTGGTGTGTAGATCAGTTCAAAGTCATATCTTTGCAGCTTCATCATGAGTCGTTGAATCCTTGGAGACATCTCATTCAGATTTTTTTTTATGATGGCAACCAGTGGGCAGTGGTCTGTCTCAACTGTGAAGGTGGGAAGTCCATATATGTAGCCATGGAACTTTTCTAGTCTGACTACCAAGCCTAGACATTCCTTTTCAATCTGGGCGTATCGACACTCAGAATCAGTCATAGACCTGGAGGCATAGGCAACAGGCTTCCAATCTTCACCCTCTGCTTGTAGCAAGACCGCGCCTAGGCCATCTTTTGATGCATCCGTTGACACTTTGATTCTCTTTGTTGGGTCAAAGAAGGTGAGTACAGGTGTGGTTGTCAGCACTGTTTTGAGGTTCATCCACTCTTGTTCATGTCTTTCTGTCCATGCGAACTCATTTGTTTTATGTAGCAGGTCTCGCAGACAGGCTGTCTTGGCTGACAAGTTAGGAATGAACTTTCCAATGAAGTTTATCATCCCCATGATGCGTAGCACTCCTTTTTTGTCAGTGGGTCGGGGCATGTTGAGTATGGCGTTTACTTTTTCCATATCTGGCTCTATTCCTTTACCAGATAGATTATCTCCTAGGAAAGTGACTCCCTGGACGCCAAACTGACAATTGGCTTTGTTGAGCTTCAGTCCATTCCGGCGTATGCTCTGTAGCACTTTAGTCAGTCTCTCATTGTGTTCTTTCAGTGTGGAGCCCCAGATGATGATGTCATCAACATAGACCCGAACTCCTTCCAGACCTTCAATTATGTGTTCCATCGCTCTATGAAAGATTTCAGATGCAGATATTATCCCGAAAGGCATTCTGAGGAAACAATACCTGCCAAATGGTGTGTTGAAGGTACAGTATTTGGTGCTCTCTTCATCCAGTTTTAGTTGCCAAAATCCTTGTGAGGCATCGAGCTTTGTGAAGTATCTGGCACCTGACATTTCACTGGTGATTTCTTCTCGCTTGGGAATCTGGTAGTGTTCACGTTTTATGTTTGCATTTAAGTCCTTTGGATCCATGCATATTCTTAGATCATTGTTCTTTTTCTTTACAGATACCAGGGAGTTAACCCAGTCTGTTGGCTCTTCGACTTTCCTGATGACTCCTAGTGTGGCCATTCTGTCCAGTTCTTTCTTAAGCTGGTCACGCAGGGGTGCTGGAACTCTCCGTGGAGCATGTACCACTGGCTGAGCATCCTCCTTTAGCTGGATCTTGTAAGTGAATGGTAGAACTCCAAATCCTTTGAACACATCCTGGAAATTACTCACTACAGAATCCACTGAGTCATCTGGTCTGCTTATGGTACAGTTTATACGGTAGACTCTCTTGACCCGTTCTAAGCCCTCACAAGCTTTGTCACCTAGTAGTGAATCAAGTCCTTCAGCCACAACAGAAAACATGCGATGATGCACTTTGTCTTTGACTGTCACTTTAAGTCTGCATACACCTAAGCTATCTATTTTCTGTCCATTATAGTTCTTCAGTAGTACTGACTTTTTCTGTATTTTGGGCTTTTCTTTCATATTTTTAATGTCACTCATACTGATGAAGTTTGCTTTTTCCCCAGTGTCTAGTTTCAATGTAACTAATGCTCCATTTACCTGCAGTGACATTATCCATTTGTCCTCTTTAACTGCATTAACTTTATGTTCAGCATTGTCCATTCCTGAGGACTGCACATTTTCTGTATCCTTTTCTATGCTGTCAAATGACACCATTCGTACAAAAAATGTCTCACTTAAATCAGTGTCCTCAATCACATTGACTTGTTGCCCTTTCTTTGTTTTTACTTCTGAAAAGCATTGTTTGGCAAAGTGATTCTTTCCATAACATTTTGTGCACATTTTCCCAAACGCTGGGCATTGTTTTAACTGGTGTTTGTAACCACAGCGTTTACAATTAAAAATTCTTTCCTCCGATTGCTTTTCATTTCTGTTCTGCCCATGTTTCTTTCCTTTGTAGGAGACAGCACCGACAGCAGCACGATCACTTACTACAATCGCATTATTATTAATTTCACTGAAAGTCTTCGCGTGCTTTTGAGCTAGCTCACTGGCTTGGCATATTTTTACAGCATTTTCCAATGTTAGTTCGGTTTCTCTCAACAGATGTTCCCTGACCTTTTTTATCATGAATACCAAACACAATCTGGTCACGAATCATGGATGATTTCATTTCAGAGAAATTACATGTCTGTGCTTTCAGTTTTAGATCGGTCACAAAGCTATCAAAAGTCTCATTTTGCTGCTGTGTCCGTGAACAGAACACGTACCTCTCATAGGTTTCATTCTTTTTGGGAAAACAATGTGTATCAAATTTCTTTAGCACATCTTCCAAATTTTCTCTGTCCTCCTCTTGATTAAATACAAATGCATTAAATACCTCTTATCACCTGTGGGCCTGCAACCGTGAGCAGCAACACTATTTTCCTTGCGTCTGGCTTCGTACCGAACCCGATGGCAGCAATGTAGAGTTCGAATTGTTGTTTGAAAGTCCGCCAAGTGCAGTCGACATTCCCCGTGAGTTTCAAACCCTCCGGTGGCTTCAAATGCTCCATGTCGCATTTCACAATATTCAGCAGATTTTACCAATCCTGGTACCATGTTATGTTCATAAATAACTAGACGTTTATCATTATGAACAGCTAGCTTGAGCTAGTCACTTTATTAAGCCATATGGACTTGTACAGCATCCATCTTGACTACTGCCTTGTGGGTAGCCTAGTGCATCGTGGGTAGTCCACTCTTATATATACAGCTAAACATACAGCAACATACAGCTCCATCTAGTGTACCATTCTAGAATGACAGGTTACTGATCATTACACCCACCATCACAGAAGCCAGTCTTCAGCCAATTCGATTCACTCCACATGATATCAAGAAATGGCAGAGCGCACTGGAGACAGCAAAGGCTATGGGCCCCAACAATATTCCGGCTTTCATGCTGAAGACTTGTGTTCCAGAAATAGCCGCGCATCTAGCCAAGCTGTTCCAGTACAGGTACAACACTGGCATCTACTCAACAATATGGAGAACTGCCCAGGATGTCCTGTCCACAAAAAGCAGGACAAATCCAATCCGGCCAATTACCACCCCATCAGTCGACTCTCAATCATCAGCAAAGTGATGGAAGGTTTTGTCGACAGTACTATCAAGCGGCACATACTCACTAATAATGTGCTTACTGATGCTCAGCTTGAATTCTGCCAGGACCACTCGATTTCAGACCGCATACAGCCTTGGTGCAAACATGGACAAAAGAGCTGAATTCCAGAGGTGAGGTGAGAGTGACTGCACTTGACATCAAGGCAGCATTTGGCTGAGTGTGGCATCAAAGAGCCCTAGTAAAATTGAAATCAAAGGGAATCAGGGGAAAGATTCTCCACTGGCTGGAGTCATACCTAGCACAAAGGAAGAAGATTGTGTTTGTTGGCGGCCAGTCATCTCAGCCCTAGGACATTGCTGCAGAAGTTCCTCAGGGCAGTGTCCTAAGTCCAAACATCTTCAGCTGCTTCATCAATAACTTTCTCTCCATCATAAGGTCAGAAGTGGGGATGTTCGCTGAAGATTGCACAGTGTTCAATTCCAGTCACAACTCCTCAGATAATGAAGCAGTCTATGCCCGCATGCTGTTAGGGGATGGCTGGAAGGAGGGGTAATGTCACACCAAGGTTTTCAGATGCCTCTCGGGAAATGTTGCTGGCAGCTGCCAGGGCCAAGAAGGAAGTGCTTTTCCCACAAAGTGGCAAGAGGGTGCTCAACTGTCTGACCTGGTTGGGGGTGGCAGAGGAAGTTAGTAGCAGGAACATCACCCCGAGGACTTGGATCCAGTGCTGCAAGACATTCAATTACATTACTTGTGGCAAGTAACATTCATGCCACATAAGTGCCAGGCAATGACTATCTCCAACAAGAGAGAGTCTAACAACCGCCCCTTGACATTCAATAGCATTACCATCGCTGAATCTCCCAACATCAATATCCTGGGGGGTCACCATTGACCAGAAACTTAACTGGACCAGCCACATAAATACTGTGGCTACAAGAGCAGGCCAGAGTCTTGGTATTCTGTGGTGAGTATCTCACCTCCTGACTCCGCTAAGCATTTCCACCATCTACAAGGCACAAATTAGGAGTGTGATGGAATACTCTCCACTTGCCTGGATGAGTGCAGCTCCAACAACACTTAAGAAGCTCGACGCCATCCAGGACAAAGCAGCCCACTTGACTGGCACCCCATCCACTACCTTAAACATTCACTCCCTCCACTACCGGCGTACCGTGGCTGCAGTGTGTACTATCTACAAGATGCACTACAGCAACTCGCCAAGGCTTCTTCACCAGCACCTCCCAAACACACGACCGCTTCCACCTAGAAGGACAAGGGCAGCAGGTGCATGGGAACACCATCACCTCCAAGTTCCCCTCCAAATCACACACCATTCTGACTTGGAAATATATCGCCGATCCTTCATAGTGCTGGGCCAAAATCCTGGAATTCCACCCCTAACAGCACTGTGGGAGTACCTTCCCCACGCGGACTGCAGCGGTTCAAGAAGGCAGCTCACCATCACCTTCTCAAGGGCAATTAGGGATGGGCAATAAATGCTGGCCTTGCCAGTGTTGCCCACATCCCATGAATTAATTTTAAAAAAACACCTTAGTCAGGTACTGAGAGGTGCCGCACACATTCTCCACAATAGCGGAGAGGATGTAGGGGTTCAACTCGATCGCTAGTGGAATTGCGTGAATGTCTGCCATCAAGAGAGGCCATCTCCATGGAGCTTCAAGCACGGCTCTCAAATGAGTCCGTGCAGTCTTTGGATGCCAACTTGTCTGCCACCTTAAATAGGATGACAGGTATCTTATCCGTGGCCTTACAACGTGTCACTGATCTTTAGAAATCTGGTCTGCAGCAGAGTGGTAGGAGTGACGTGGCACCAGCCCAGGAGAGGATGATGGCAAAATGGGACATGAAAGTGGAAATTCCACTCAAAGCACACCCAATTCTCAGCTGTTGCTCTCCCTCAGCCAGCACCCGACATACTGCCTCGTCTCCCAGTGGCCGAGTCTGCCCCTGCACAGGCGCAGGTGGAGCAGTCTTTGGCGGGGCCCTCAGGGGTTCCAGTACCCAGAGGGCATTGGCCAAAACCATCTCAGCAGTCAGGGCAGGGATCTGAACAGCCTGCCTGTACCTCTGCTAAAGCCACATGGGATGCACCACGTAGAAGCAGTAGGAATTGTAAGTTGAAGAAATTGGAATTCACTAAGGGTATGCACACGGGTGTTTGACAACATTTTATGCTGTTAAGTTTCCTTTTTTTATAACGCTGATATACCTATCAATTCGTCCAATAAAAAGCGACGAGTTAGGAACGTAACTAAAGGTTTTTATTGACTAAATAACAGAGCCCACCCTCGTGGGTGATCGGGTCCAACAAGGAGGAATACCAGCCAGTCGACTACCTTTATACCTGGGCAGGTAGGTGGAGCCATGGGCGGAGTCGGAGGTGGTCAGCCCAGGTATAACAGCGCGACAAGAGGCAACCTCGTATAGTGATACAACAGTGAGAACAGTGATAACAATACAACAGTGATAACTATAGTGTAACGATAGTGAACGATAAAAGTGGTTTACCACATTCACCCCTTGTTTAGATTTGAGTCCGGCGGGGTGAAGTGTACTACCAGTTCTGGTATGTCAGTCTGTCCGGAGGCCTCGTAAGCCTCTCCGATCGTCGCAGCGGCGGTGCTGCATTATCCGGTGTTAATGCTGGTGTCTGCGTGGTCGGCGAAGGCTCGTGGGGTTCCGGCATGCCGTCTACCTGGGCTGGAATTGGGGGGGTGGTGGGGGGGGTAAAGGTGGTGTCTCCGGAGTGCCCGAGGGTGCGAGGTCTCGTAAGGAGACAGTGTTCTCCCGCCCGTCTGGGTAAGCCACGTAGGCGTACTGGGGGTTGGCGTGCAGGAGGTTCACCCTCTCGACCAGGGGGTCTGTTTTATGGGCCCTCACGTGCTTTCGCAGCAAGACCGGCCCCGGAGAGGTCAGCCAGGTTGGTAGAGTGGTTCCCGTAGTCGACTTCCTGGGGAAAACAAACATTCGTTCATGGGGGGTGGCGTTAACGGCAGTGCAAAGTAGTGACCGCATGGAGTGCAGCGCTGTCGGGAGGACTTCCTGCCAGCGGGAGGTTGGGAGGCCCTTAGACTTTAAGGCTAAGAGGACGGCCTTCCATACCGTCGCGTTCTCTCTTTCCACCTGGCCGTTCCCTCGGGGGTTGTAGCTGGTGGTCCTACATGCTGCAATACCTCTCGCTAGTAGGAACTGACGGAGTTCCTCGCTCATGAAGGAGGAGCCCCGGTCACTATGTATATAGTTCGGGAACCCGAACAAGGCGAAGAGGTCGTTCAGGCACTTGATGACCGTGGTACTGGTCATGTCTGGGCAGGGGAAGGCAAAAGGGAAACGGGAGTACTCATCAACAATGTTGAGGAAGTACACATTGCGGTCAGATGACGGTAGAGGCCCCTTAAAGTCGATGCTCAGGCGCTCGAAGGGGCGGGTGGCCTTGATCAGGCTTGCTCTGTCCGGCCTATAGAAGTGCGGTTTGCACTCGGCGCAGGTCTGGCAGTTCCTGGTCATGGTCCTGACCTCCTCGATGGAGTAGGTCAGGTTGCGGGCCTTAATGAAATGGTAAAGTCTGGTGACCCCGGGGTGGCAGAGGTCGTTGTGGAGGGTCTGAAGTCTATCAATATGCGCGCTGGCGCATGTAATTCGTGAAAGAGCATCAGGGGGTTCGTTCAGCTTACCTGGCCGGTACAAGATATCATAATCGTAGGTGGATAGCTCGATTCTCCACCTCAAGATCTTGTCATTCTTGATTTTGCCCCTCAGCTTGTTATTAAACATGAAAGCAACCGAACGTTGGTCGGTGAGGAGGGTAAATCGTTTGCCTGCCAGGTAATGCCTCCAGCGCCGTACCGCCTCCACAATTGCCTGGGCTTCCTTCTCGACCGACGAGTGTCGGATCTCGGGGCCCTGTAGGGTCCTTGAGAAGAAGGCCACCGGCCTCCCCTCCTGGTTAAGGGTAGCGGCTAGGGCGAAGTCGGATGCATCGCTCTCCACTTGGAAGGGGATGGACTCATCCACTGCGTGCATTGTGGCCTTGGCTATGTCTCCCTTGATGAGGGAGAAGGCCGCGCACGCTTCCTCCGTGAGGGGGAAGGATGTGGACTTCATGAGGGGTCTGGCTTTGTCCGCATAATTGGGCACCCATTGGGCATAGTAGGCGAAGAGCCCCAGGGTTCTCTTAAGTGCCTTAGGGCAGTGGGGGAGGGGTAGCTCCATGAGGGGGCGCATTCTTTCGGGGTCGGGGCCGATGAGTCCATTCTCTACTACACAGCCAAGGATGGCAAGGCGCGAGGTGTTAAACACACATTTCTCCTTATTGTAGGTGAGGTTCAGCCGTTGGGCCGTACGAAGGAATTTCTCCAGATTCACGTCATGGTCCTGCCGGTCGCGGCCGCAGATGGTGACGTTATCTAGATAGGGGAATGTGGCCTGCAGTCCGTTCTGGTCAACCATCCGGTCCATCTCCCTTTGGAAGACCGAGACCCCGTTGGTGACACCGAAGGGGACCCTAAGGAAGTGGTATAGGTGCCCATTCGCCTCGAAGGCGGTGTACTGGCGGTCCTCGGGGTGGATAGGGAGTTGGTGGTAGGCCGACTTAAGGTCGATGGTCGAGAATATGCGGTATTGTGCAATCTGATTGACCATGTCAGATATGCGGGGAAGGGGGTATGCGTCCAGCTGGGTGTATCTGTTTATGGTCTGGCTGTAGTCGATGACCAGGCGATTTTTATCGCCGGTCTTAACGACCACGACCTGGGCACGCCAGGGGCTGTTGCTCCCCTCGATAATGCCCTCTTTCAGGAGGTGCCGCACCTCAGAGCTAATGAAGGCTCTGTCCCCAGCGCTGTACCGCCTGCTCTTGGTAGCGACGGGTTTGCAGTCGGGGGTGAGGTTAGCGAACAGGGAATGTGGCGGCACCTTGAGGGTGGATAGGCTGCAGGTGTTACGCGGTCGGCGGTTTAACATTCGCTGGTTGTCGACTGTGAGTGGGGGGAGGGGTCCACCGTATGCTAGGGTTACACTTTGGAGGTGGGATTGGAAGTCCAGCCCTAGTAGGATGGCAGCGCAGAGCTGGGGGAGGACGAGGAGTTTAAAATTTTTATACTCTGTACCCTTAACCGACAAGGTCACAACACAGTAGCCGCTAATGTCCGTGGCGTGGGACCTCGATGCCATCGAGATTCGGTTGCGCGTTGGCAGGACAGGGAGGGAGTAGTGGCTCACCGTGTCTGGGTGGATGAAGCTCTCCGTGCTTCCGCTGTCGAACAGGCAGGTCGTGGCGTGGCCGTTTACTTTGATGTCCATCATCGACTTGGACAGGTGGTGTGGGCGGGCTTGATCCAGAGTGACGGAGGCTAGTGTGTAGGTAAGCGAGTCGTTGTCGTCTGCGGGCGAGGCGGTCGTCGGGTCCGGAGGCCCGGTGGCAGTCGGGCGTGGTGGGTAAAATGGCGTCTCCCACGAGGTAGGACAAAATGGCGGAGAAGATGGCTGCTCCATGACTCACATGAGGCAGTATTGGGGTCAGTTGCCTTGATCAAAGATGGCCGCCCCATGACTCACGTGTGGGGATGCTGGCCTCAGTTGCCTTGAAAGAAGATGGCCGCCCCCACAGTTCGCATGAGGCACTGCTGGCCTCTGAAGATCCGCTCCTGCAGGCCTTAGAGAAGTGGCCTTTCTTCCTGCAGGTTGAGCAGGTAGAGTTCCTGGCTGGGCAGTGTGACCTCGGGTGCTTCTCCTGGCCACAAAAGAAGCAGCCGGCGGCCCGATCGCGGGTGCCCGATGTCGGAGCCGGTACCGGGGGTGGCGGTCCCGGTTGGGTCCGGGACGCCGACGCTGAGGTAGGTCCCGGGGGCGGCGCTGCGAAGGGTATTGCGGTAGGGGTCGGGCCCGAGTCCCAGGGTCACGAGCAGTACCTGGAAAACGCCTCCTGGTCCTGATGGGCCACCTCTAGGGAGAGAGCGAGGGCTTCAGCTTTGTCCAGGTCGAGGTCTTTAGCTTCAAGCAGTCTTTGCCGTGAGTGGTCGGACCATAGGCCTTTCACAAAGGCATCGCGGATATTATCTTCCGTATTTTCAACAGCCGTCACCGCTTTAAAGTCACAGTTCCTGCCGAGTGCTCTTAGCGCCCGTAAAAATTCAGCTACAGACTCTCCTGGCTGTTGCGGGCGGGATCTTAGGAGGTGCCTGGTGTACATGTAATTTACCGGGCTCCGGTACTGCTGTTTCAGTAGGTTGATAGCGGCCTCGTATGTAGTCATGTCCTGGATGAGTGCGTATACTCTCGGGCTCGCTTGGGCGTTCAGAACTCTTAGTTTGGATCTCTGAGGGACGCCGGATTCTTCCAGGTAGGATTCGAAGCAGCCCAGCCAGTGTTTGAAGTCGAGGGCTGAGTTTGCTGCCTGTGGGTTTAGATCCAGGTATGGTGGTTTGAGGGCTTGCAGCCAAGCCGGCTGGTGTGGCTGGTGTAGCCCGGTGTCTGAAAGCTGCTGTGGCTGTGCTTCTGGGAGGGCTTCTGGCTGGCCAGTAGTAGACATCTTTAAAATGTAGTCAATAAAATTGATATACCTATCAATTCGTCCAATAAAAAGCGACGAGTTAGGAACGTAACTAAAGGTTTTTATTGACTAAATAACAGAGCCCACCCTCGTGGGTGATCGGGCCCAACAAGGAGGAATACCAGCCAGTCGACTACCTTTATACCTGGGCAGGTAGGTGGAGCCATGGGCGGAGTCGGAGGTGGTCAGCCCAGGTATAACAGCGCGACAAGAGGCGACCTCGTATGGTGATACAACAGTGAGAACAGTGATAACAATACAACAGTGATAACTATAGTGTAACGATAGTGAATGATAAAAGTGGTTTACCACAAACGCCACGTGAAATTAATTGATTTGCACCACTTTCATATCTTGCCCATTATTGCTTCCCACGTGTCAACTCGCCCTGTCACTTGTTTCATGATGAATGTCATTACACGACGGGACCCATTGGGCGGATGTGCAATCGGTGGATGAGTGGTTGAAGGACTGTTTAGTGCAAAGGAAAGGTTGTGGTGGGGCGGGGGTGGGGGGGGGGGTGGTTGCTGCAGTTGGTGCTGGAGGTAGTTTTCATTTATATTTTGTTCCAATCAGAATAGTTAACTGAACCTTCAAGCTATTAGGGCATCCTGGGCAGCAATGTACGCGACTGATCTAGCGATGGGTGCCACGTCTTCATATTCTTCCTCCTCCCCCTCCTCTTCAACCAGGAACTGGACCTCTGTTTCTCAGATGACATTATAACAAGGCAGAGTTTGTTTCTCTCTCTAGTTCAGAGAATAAAAGGAAAAGGAAAAGACTTGCATTTATATAGACCATTTCACAACCTTAGGATGTCCCAAAGCGTTTTACAGCCAATGAAGTACTTTTGAAGTGTAGTCACTGTTGTAATGTAGGAAATGCAGCAACAAACAACAATGAAATAAATGACCAGATCATGTGTTATTTAGTGAGGTTGTGTGAGGGATAAATATTGGCCAGGACACGGGCAGAATGCCCCTGCTCTTTGAATAGAGCCAAGGGATCTTTTACATCCACCTGCGAGGGCAGACGGGGCCTCGGTTTAACGTCTCATCTGAAAATGATGCTTCTGTACGTTACTTCAGTTCTATTTTGTGATCTATATTACTTAATCTGTGATATGATAAACTCAGACTTTGAAAGAAGCCCTTGCTACCCAAATATTTATTGTATACCATAGATTCACATTAATATCTTTTCCAATAGAATTTCATGTAGACAGATGTAATTTTGTTATGAAGAACACAGAGCCTGTGAAACTGTGCTCGGCACTTCATTTTCCCATCCCGAATAAAAGGAATTAAAATGACAACTGTGCATGCAAGATGTGAAAAATTCTCCCATTAGGCATGAATACAGAAATATAAAGTGATTTGCACAAAAAGAGATGGCCAGGAGTGAGAGTTTTACAAACTGCTGTAAAATAATTATTTAGACACCCCAGGAATCTTAAGGTTCATAACTATGCTTTGTTAGTTAAGACATCACTGTGAGATACAAAGTTGTGCCAAAATATATATCAGTTTTATTTCAAGTTGTTCATTTGTACCAAATTCCTCAAAGCTTGTAAACTGAAATGAAGTAAAAATACGTTTTTGACTAAAATGTGAATTCAATTAACCTCTCAAAGGTTACCTTGTAAACACCATCTCATTATCTCTCTTCCCACCTTCAAACGCCTCCTAAGAAAACCTTTTCAACTGCTCCTGAGTTTTACCCTTTCTGTAAACTCCTTCATTTCCACTTCTTTCCTTCTAAAGTGTTCTGAGATGTTCCTCGATCAGAGGAGAGTTATAGAAATGCAATTTGTTGTTACTTGGCAACCATTGCAGCTCATCCCAGTGTAGACAAACTGTAAGAGGTCCTTCAATTCAGTAGGGCAACATAAAATACCCTTTATTGGTTGACAGATTTATGAGAACAATGGTAAAACTGAAGTCTCCACTGAACTATAACTGTTGTGTTCACCATTAATTTAAATCCAGTTGCTCTCCCCTGCTATTTGGTAAAAATAAAAATAGTTTCTTTCTTGCTGTAATTGTCTTCCTGTGTCTGTCCCACTTGCTAAGTGTTTATCCTTCTCTCTTTGTTTGTCTCACTTTTTCTCTCATTTTCTCTGTACTGTACCTGTATTTTTGTCTTTTTTTCCTCACTCCTTCTATCGATCTCCTGTGACTCTATTTTACACTGTCTCCTCTCTCTCTTATGTATACTTTCCATTGTGTTTCTATGCAGGTCGTGATTGTCCCTTTTATTATTTACTGAATTTGACATTGTAAAGGTTCTCACTTGCAACAAAATGTATTGGTTGGAGGTGGAGGTCTGGGCTGAGATAAGGGAGGCTATCTGGAAGGTATTGTAACATGCATGACTGCAAGAAAAGTTGGAGATTGCAGCCTAACTTTGGATGGGGGGGAATGGGTACTGAGTCTAGCCTGGGAGCGAACTGAGGATAGATGACAATATTGGACCTGGGAGAGAATGGCAGATCTGGAACCAGTGTTGTACCCAGATCTGATGTTATTCCTATTAATTCATGGTGAACACAGCCATTATCCTGACTGGTACTGTTTTTCCTAGAAACCATTGGAATACACAGGTGAGAGAAACAGTGGGCTTGGCCCTGGGTGGGAGCAAGGCCCTCGACCTGGGAGATGGTTGTAATGATATCAGCAAATAGAGATGGTATTTGCCTGTTCGATTATGATGCCTTAATAGCATGTTTGCAGGTATTGATTACTTATGCCTGACCAGCAGAGGTCATGTGAGAGACAAGCAGTTTGGGTTTAGTTTCAGTTTCAGTTTCGTTCTAGATGCATCACAGCATAATGTCTCCTGTAAAAGCTGTATAAAAGGTTTGAACATACTTTAGATAAAAACTCATTCTCTTTCATAAATGTCTAGTCATTGAACCCACAAAGAAATCAATACAATGGTGAGGTACAATGGTTGCGTGGGGCTCAGGGTCCAGAGTTGGACTGCAAGACAGCACACCAAGTGTTGAAACCAGACACTGGAGCAGGGCACGGGTGAGCACAGTGTGTCTGAAGGCCAAAAGTTGGACTGAGGAGAGAGTGGAAGTGGGTTTGAGAGCCAAAGGTAGAAAGAAGGCAGGGTGCTTGGGGGAACCCTTTGTATTTGGAGATCAGGGGAGCGTTGCCAGTTGAGGGCAAACAAAAAATGTTTTATTTAATTTTCTTTAAACACTTTTGCTAATTCGTTATAAAAATATTGGAGAAAGGAAAAAAAGGCTGTTTGACTAACAGTCAAGGGTCATCCAATCAGGTAATAAAGGTTCTGTTCATTTACCAATTGGCATGGGAAGGTGGTGCGCTGTGAGAATGGACATATTGGGTGACCAATGGCAGTGGCTTGGCAGCAGGGCAGTTGGAGGTGGATGGTCACATGATGAAACCTCTAGGAATACATCCAACCAGCATTCGCACCCATAGGCAATGCTGGATGGTGGTATCGATCAAAAGAGCAAGTTCAGGACAACACACCGCCTCTTGCAAATCAGTTGACTTCGAGTGCTGATCCTGGTGCATCTCTGGTTTAATTTTCAAATAAGCCAATCTTCTACTCCTGAAGTTTGCCTGCTTAAAACTTGGAGTTCTGGTCTTTGGTGGTTTGGAGCTGGGGATAAGTGAAGCCGGGGCTAAAGGAAGTGTGATGCTCCCAAAACAAGTGAATTTGCAAAGCCAGTGCTGGAGCACTCTGGGGAGGAGGAGATGGGCTGAGAAAGGATCAGAGCAGAGGGTTGGCACAGTAAAGACCCTGAAGTGAAGGATTAATGGAAGAGAGAATACGGGAACCAACAAGATGGCCAAAAACAGTCTGATTTTTTTTCCAGTGACCTGATTGGTAGATGGTATCACATGGACCAATCATCGATGTTGAATGTTCACTATACTCCCCCCATCTCACACTTTTACAGCAACACAAGCTGACAGGTGAATGGTAGCATAGCGGTTATGTTACTGGACTAATAATCCAGAGGCCTCGACTAATGATTTGGAGACATGAGTTTAAATCCCACCATGGCAGCTGGGGAATTTAAATTCAGTTAATTAAATAAATAAATTAAATCTGGAATAAAAAAGCTAGTATCAGTAATGGTGACTGTGGAATCTACCAGGTTGTTGTAAAAACCTATCAGGTTCACTAATGTCCTTTAGGAAAGGAAATCTGCCATCCTTACCCGGTCTGGCCTATTTTTGACTCCAGACCCACAGCAACGTGGTTGATTCTTAACTGCCCTCTGAAATGGCTTAGCAAGCCACACAGTTGTATCAAACTGCTAGGAAAAACAATAAGAATAAAACCGGACGGACAACCTGGCCTCAACTTAGGCACTGGATTCGGACACGGCAAAGGCACACCCAGCCCAGATAACCCTGAAACCTCATCCTCACTAACATCTGGGGACTTGTGCCAAAATTGGGAGAGCTGTCCCACAGACTAGTTGAGCAACAGCCCGGCATAGTCATAATCACAGACTCCCCCACCTTCTTGAACCGCTGCAGTCCATGTGGTGAAGGTACTCCCACAGTGCTGTTAGGGAGGGTGTTCCAGGATTTTGACCCAGCGACGATGAAGGAACGGCGATATACTTCCAAGTCAGGATGGTGTGTAACTTGGAAGGAATTTAACAGGTGATGGTGTACCCATGCGCCTGCTGCCCTTGTCCTTCTAGGTGGAAGAGGACACGGGTTTGGGAGGTGCTGTCGAAAAAGTCTTGGCGAGTTGCTGCAGTGCATTTTGTAGATGGTACATGTTAGATCCGTGTGTTAATGGAGACACGGAATGCAGGAGTTGATTTAACAAGTGTTTACTGAACAAAGTCTGGAGGTGAACTAACTACACAAGACGCTACACAGGCTTATATACCCAAGTGGTCACTACTGGTACTGCAGTATACAGGGGCTTCAAAAACATAGTTCCTCTTAAAGGTACATACACTACAATTCCTCCCCTTTTAGATAAATAGTACATAACATTTTAAGTAATCATTAAATAACATTTTTACAAGAACAATAATATACACATTTGCTGAAGTTAATCAATTACAAATTCAGTCTCTCTGGAGGCTTCCTGACTCGGTCCGGATAACGCCTCGGTGGTGTAGTAGGTTCTTTTGGCAAGGTCGATTCGGCTTCAATGCCAGTGTCGGGTTCATCTGGTTCCAGTATCACCGGATCGGAGGTAGATACTATGGGTAGCTCTGCTTCCTCACTAGGCGTATAGAGTTGTGGTGTAGGTTGTCCTTTTTCGGATGACTCTATGATCTGGTCAGCATGGCGCCTTATTACGCTTTCTCCAATGTCCACGGTATACATCAGCGGTCCTAGTCGTGTGCAAATAGTTCCAGGCTGCCATTTCTTGGTACGGTAGTCCCGGGCCAAAACTAGTTGACCTATCTGGAAGGTTCTAGTTGGCCTTTCATTCATGCTTTGAAATTGCCGGTTCTCTACGTCCCTTCTGACGTTTGGCTTGACCAAATCCAGCCGGCATCTTAGGCTTCTATTGAAAAACATCATGGCGGGGGTTTGGTTTGTAACCACATGTGTTGCATTCCTGTACACAAACAAGAAGTTATCTACCTTATGTTGTAGATTTATGTCTTCATTACCCATGGCCTTTATGGCCTTCTTGAAGGTCTGGACAAACCTTTCAGCCAATCCATTGGTGGCGGGATGGTATGGGGCGGATGTGTAGTGCTTAACCCCATTGTTTTTTAAGAACTTCCTGAATTCTTCGGACACAAATTGTGGTCCATTATCAGAACAGATCTGTTCAGGCAGCCCATTCCTGGCGAATATGGTCCTTAATACTGTGATAGTTTTTTCCGTGGTGGTGGAGGACATTTTTATTACCTCCGGCCACTTGGAGTGTGCATCCACCGCGATTAAGAACATTGAGTCCATAAATGGACCAGCAAAGTCAATATGTACCCTTTGCCATGGAGATGAGTGCCACTCCCATGGATGTAGAGGGGCTTGTGGTGGGGCGTTTTGGACCTTCTGGCATCCTAGACAGCTCTTGGTCATTTCTTCGATGTCTCCATCGATACCTGGCCACCACACAAACGCTCTGGCTAAGTTCTTCATTTTCACTCCACCCAGATGACCCTCGTGAAGCTCCTTTAGCACTCTATCCTTGAGTTTGGGTGGAATCACCACTCTGGATCCACACATCAAGGTTCCTCGGCACACTGACAGCTGTTCTCTTCTTTGCGAGAATGCTGGCAACAGTGGTTCGCCATGTGCTGGCCATCCCTTCACCGTTAAATTGTAGACTCGTGAGAGAGTCGGGTCATTTTGCGTTTCCTTTTCAATGGTAGAATTTGTCACCGGTAGACATTCCACTATGGTCGAGTGGAGCATCTCCACTGGGTCCACTGTAGGCGCCTCTTCCACCGTTGGCAACGGTAGCCGCGATAACCCGTCAGCATTCCCATGCTGTTTTGTTCCTTTGTATTCTATGTCATATTGGTGTGCCCCTAGGAAAAGGGACCACCTCTGTAGCCTTTGCGCTGTCATAATGGGAACGCCCTTTTTAGGGTTGAATATGGAGACGAGGGGTTGATGGTCAGTCAACAAGGTAAATTTTTGTCCGTGTAGGTAATGGTTGAATTTCTTCACCCCCCACACCAGGCTGAGTGCCTCCCTGTCGATCTGGGCATAGTTACGCTCAGCTGAGTTCAATGAGCGTGACGCAAAAGCTATCGGCCGCTCCGAGCCATCAGGGAATCTATGCGATAATACCGCTCCCACGCCGTAAGGGGATGCATCGCACGCCAGTCTGATTGGCAGTGATGGGTTGTAATGAGCCAACACTTCCCTGGACGTGATCAAGCCTTTGCATTTATGGAAGGCACGTTTACAGTCTTCGCTCCATTTCCAAACTACTCCCGTTTGTAGCAGTGCGTTAAGAGGGTGCAGAACCGTCGACAAGTTTGGTAAAAATTTATGATAGTAATTTGACCTTAATTGTGAGACATTTTCAGGCGCTGGGGCCTTTACGACCGCTTCAATTTTTTCAGGTGACTTATGCAACCCTTCTTCGTTAATGACATGGCCACAATATGATATTTGTTTCTGGAAAAATTCGCACTTGGGGCGATTTGCTCGTAGGCCCCGTTCTCTCAGCCTCGTGAGCACCTGCTCCAAGTTGGCAAGGTGCTTGTTGTCGTTTTCTCCTGTTACAAGGATGTCGTCTAGGTAGCATTGAGTCCCCGGAATCCCTTGCAGGACTTGCTCCATAGCTCTTTGCCAGATAGCCGGAGCTGATGCCAGTCCCAAAACCAGTCGATTGTATAGTACAGGCCTTTGTGTGTGTTTATCGTGAGATACTTTTTAGAGGCCTCCTCAACCTCCATCTGTAGATATGCCTGTGCTAAGTCAATTTTGGTGAAACGTTTCCCTCCGGATAGTGAGGCGAAAATATCTTCTATCCTCGGAAGAGGATCTGTGTGAAGAACCGGGTTTACAGTCACCTTGAAGTCCCCACAGATGCAAACTTTTCTCTGTTCTTCAGATTTATCATTATTCAACATTTTCTTCATGATGGGTGTTGCCCACTCGCTCCAATCTACCTTGGATAACACGCCTGCTTTTTCCAAATTCTCCAGCTCTGCCTCGACGGCTGGACGAATTGTGTATGGCACCGGCCTTGCCTTAAAAAACTTGGGAATTGCTGCATCTTCCACTTTTATTGAGGCGGTGGCGCTATCGAAAGCAGTAATATTGCCAGTCTTCGGCATCTTGAAAATCTAAAATGGCGCTTCCCGCGCTTTTCCTCCGTCCCCGATGGATCAAAATGGCGCCTCCCGCGCTTTTCTTTCTTCCCCGTCGAGTTAAGATGGCGCCTCCCGCCGCTGCCGCTGCTGCCAATGCTGTTCTCCGCGGTTCCCGTTGCGACCTGCAGCTTTTCGCGGTATTTCTATTTTTTTTTTTATATATCGCTTCAATAGTTTCTCCGTTACTTGGAGAACCATTCCCGTCATGGAGCGGACCCTCTGGGACTTTCCCCTCCCTCTGCTCGGTCCGAACGCCGACCTGCTTTGCAGCACCGGCCGTGTCCTGAGTGCTCCACCCTCTCTCTTTGCTTCTGCTTCCCGACTCGCTGCCCGGCCCCGTTGCAGAGCCACCCGATCGATCTCTAGCCCGCCACAGCCCAGGAAGGATCAGTGCAGTACCTGCCACCAGCCCATTTAGCTGGTGAAACCACAGTTTTGTTTTCTTGCTTCTGGCTTCGACCTTCGTCTGAGGAATCGATCCCCTTGAGGTGCTGCCGAATTGCATGTAAGTTCGTTTCTAACTCGTCGCCACTGTTAGATCCGTGTGTTAATGGAGACACGGAATGCAGGATTTGATTTAACAAGTGTTTACTGAACAAAGTCTGGAGGTGAACTAACTACACAAGACGCTACACAGGCTTATATACCCGAGTGGTCACTACTGGTACTACAGTATACAGGGGCTTCAAAAACATAGTTCCTCTTAAAAGTACATACACTACAGTACACAGTGCAGCCACGGTGCACCAGTGGTGGAGGGAGTGAATGTTTAAGGTGATGGATTGGGTGGAACTAAAGCGGGCTGCTTTGTCTTGGATGGTGTCGAGCTTCTTGAGTGTTGTTGGAGCTGCACTCATCCAGGCAAGTGGAGAGTATTCCATCACACTCCTGACTTGTGCCTTGTAGATGGTGGAAAGGCTTTGGGGAGTCAGGTGGTGAATCACTCGCTGCAGAATACCCAGCCTCTGACCTACCCTTGTAGCCACAGTATTTATGTGGCTGGTCCAGTTAAGTTTCTGGTCAATGGTGACCCCCAGGCTGTTGATGGTGGGGGATTTGACGATGGTAATCCCGCTGAATGTCAAGGGGAGGTGGCTAGACTCTCTCTTATTGGAGATGGTCTTTGCCTGGCACTTCTGTGGCACGAATGTTACTTGCCACCTATCAGCCCAAGCCTGAATGTTGTCCAGGTCCTGCTGCATGCAGGCACAGACTGCCTAATTATCTGAGGAGTTGCGAATGGAACTGAACACTGTGCAATCATCAGCAAACATTGCCATTTCTGACCTTATGATGGAGGGAAGGTCATTGATGAAGCAGCTGAAGATGATTGGGCCTAGGACACTGCCCTGAGGAACTCCTGCAGCGATGTCCTGAGGCTGAGATGATTGGCCTCCAACAAACACAACCACCTTCCTTTGTGCTAGATATGACTCCAGCCAGTGGAAAGTTTTCCCAGATTCCCATTGACTTCAATTTTACTAGGGCTCCTTGATGCTGCACTCGGTCAAATGCTGCCTTGATGTCAAAGGCAGTCACTCACCTCACCTCTAGAATTCAGCTCTTTTGTCCATGTTTGCACCAAGGCTGTATGAGGTCGGGAGCCGAGTGGTCCTGGCGGAATGCAAATTGAGCATTGGTGAGCAGGTTATTGGAAAGTAAGTGCCACTTGATAACACTGTCGACGACACCTTCCATCACTTTGCTGATGATTGAGAGTAGACTGATGGGCCTAGAAATTCAGTTGCTTGCGCCACCAGTTTGCACCCAAAGAGGCCACTCAGAGGCTTTTGCGCCACTGGCCACAACCACCGCGATATTTAGCGGGGCGCTAATGGTGGCGTTAGCCTGTAGCGCTGCGCCGCCACCGATGACGTCATCGGTGTGCGCAGCGCCCCGCTACCACCCCGAACGCCATATTAGGTCGCGCCCGCCTCTTCCGCGCCGGCCGCAAATAGCGACCGGTACACAGGGGCCAACCTGTGGCGGTAGTGGGGCGAGTTAAGGTGGAGGTGCGGCCGGCCGCTTTTTTGGCGGCCGCCTGCCCACACCTCCGTCCCCGGCCTCCTACACCCCCCCCCCCCGCGGCATTGCCGGCTGTTTCCCGAGAGTCCGGCACTTCTCCTTGGTGCCGGGCTCATTTGCCGGCACTCGCGAGCGGGGATCGCGCTGTTGCAGCCACCTCCCCCTTAACAGTGGGAGGAAGGCCTGCAGTACCGCTGCGTGCCGTGCCGCAGCGGGTGGCGCTGCGGCACTTTGCGCGCCGATATTCAGTTTCAGCGCCCCAAGTGGGGCGCGGGAAGCCTCGTTTAGCGGCCGGCTTCCATTTGGGGCGCAGAAACTGAATATCCCGATGGCGCAAGTGGCTCCGCGCGCAGCGGTAATTCCGGCACCCAGGCGAGCTTGGCGCCCCAAACTGAATTTTTAGCCCATGGAGTGGTAATTGGCTGGATTGGATTTGTCTGTTTTTTTGTAGACTGGACATACCTGGGCAATTTTCCACTTTGTCGGGTAGATGCCAGTGTTGTAGCTGTACTAGAACAGCTTGGCTAGAGGTACGGTTAGCTCTGGAGCACAAGTCTTCAGCATGACAGCTGGGATGTTGTTGGGGCCCACAGCCTTTGCTGTATCCAGTGCTTCGCCTCCACAATGGCTGTGCGGTGGTCACTGATACCAATACTGTCATAGACAGATGCATCTGCGACAGGTAGATTGGTGAGGACGAGGTCAAGTAGGTTTTTTTCTCATGCTGGTTCTCTCACCATCTGCCGCAGGCCCAGTCTGGCAGCTATTTTCTTCAGGACTCATCCAACTCGGTCAGTATTGGTGCTACCGAGCCACTCTTGGTGATGGACATTGAGGTCCCCCACCCAGAGTACATTCTGTGCCCTTGCTACCCTCAGTGCTTCTTCCAAGTGGCGTTCAACATGGAGGAGTACTGATTCATCAGCTGAGGGAGGGTGGTAGGTAGTCATCAGCAGGAGGTTTCCTTGCCCATGTTTGACCTGATGCCATGAGACTTCATGGGATCTAGAGTCAATGTTGATGACTCCCAAGGTCACTCCCTCCCGACTGTATACTACTGTGCTGCCATCTCTGGTGGGCCTGTCCTGCCAGTGGGACAGGACATACCCAGGGTTGGTGATGGAGGAGTCTAGGACGTTGGCTAAAAAGTATGCTTCTGTGAGTATGACAATGCAGGCTGTTGCTTGACTAGTCTGTGAGACAGCTCTCCCAATTTTGGTACAAGCTCCCATATGTTAGTGAGGAGGACTTTCCAGGACCGACTGAGTTAGGTTTGTTTTTGTCCTGTTCGAATCCGGTGTCTAGGTCGATGCCGTGTGGTCTGTCCAGTTTTATTCTTCGTATTGTTTTTCTGTAGCAGTTTGTTACAACTGAGTGGCTTGCTAGACCATTTCAGAGAATCACAGAAACCCCACAGTGCAGATAGAGGCCATTTCGGCCCATCGAGCCTGCACCGACACATATCCCACCCAATTCCCTGCAACCCCTACACATATCCCACCCTATCACCGTAACCCCACGTATTTAATCCCCCTAACACTAAGGGTCAATTTATCATAGCCAATCAACCTAACCCGCACATCTTTGGACAGAGAGCAGTTAAGAGTCAACCACATTGCTGTGGGTCTGGAGTCACATATAGGCCAGACCGGGTAAGGACGACAGATTTCCTTCCCTTAAGGACATTAGTGAACCTGATGGGTTTTTATGGCAATCTGATAGTTTCACAGTCACCATTACTGATACTAGCTTTTTATTCCAGGTTTATTTAATTAACCAAATTTAAATTCCCCAGCTGCCATGGTGGGATTTGAACTCATGTCTCACGGCTCATTAGTCCAGGCCTCTGGATTACTAGTCCAGTGACATTACCACTATGCTACTGTAATCTGTGGAGTCCTGTAACTGTTATGTAGGCAAAATCTATTTTTATTTCAAATGTTGAAGTGGGTTCAATATCAGCTCTAACAGAATGGAGTTAAAAAATGAACACGATTTGACAGTAACTCATGTTCTGGTTGATCAGTTGAGCTATGAATACAAAATAGATCTGTGACATCATGAAATTTTTGCATTTGGAGCTTTGAAAAATTCCCGTGACAAATGTTATTTCTGCACAAAGCATATTAGAGACAGATGTCCTTTTTTACTACTTATTGTTTATTTCCATTTAGACAGTTCCCTATCCTGTAAACATGGTTTTCTAATGAGAATGCATTCTAAACACTCATTTTCTTTTGCTAATTGTTTTAGTGTATTCATTTTCATTCAGGCAATCATAATATGACTGAAGGCAAGAGCAAAACATCTGTCATATTAGAGACTGAATTATCATTGTTGAAAATTGATTTTTTATTATTCTTTGTACTTAAATATATTTTACCTTCCTATGTCAGGATATTTAATAGCTTGTCATCTGCAATGCCATTCACCTCACAAATGAATGTTCAAAATTAGACATTAATTGCTCAAAAAAGGGAGAAGTTGCTTGTTCATAGAGTCCGTAAATTAGCTAAAGCAATTCTGTGACTTTGTTCATGCAGCTTTTAATTATGAAGTATATTCCATCTGGAGTTTTGCACAATGTGTTTACTGAATATCCAATTTTACAAGTCACTCAGCTGATTGATTATATTTTCCCTTTGTCAGAGAATTTCACTGACAAAGGAAATAAGAAATACTTTTATGAAAGCAAAATACTG
The DNA here is from genome assembly GCF_052327205.1 of Somniosus microcephalus. Taxonomy (NCBI): domain Eukaryota; kingdom Metazoa; phylum Chordata; class Chondrichthyes; order Squaliformes; family Somniosidae; genus Somniosus; species Somniosus microcephalus. The sequence continues at coordinate 65,706,897 of NC_140997.1, read as the reverse complement.
CAGATGCTGGAAATCTGAAACAAAAACAGAAAATGCTGGAAACACTCAGCAGGTCAGGCAGCATCTGTGGAGAGAGAAACAGAGTTAACGTTTCAGGTCGATGACTCTTCGTCAGAGGTGGAGAAAGTTAGAGATGTAACAGATTTTTAAGCAAGTGTAGGGGCAGGGAAAGGCGGGAGGGGAGGAAAGAACAAAAGGGAAGGTCTGTGTTAGGATGGAAAGCAGGAGAGATTAAAAAACAAAAGGGATGATGATGCAAGGCAAAAGGAGATGGTAATGGGACAAGTTAAGAAACAAAGGATGAGTCTAGATGAGGTGTAAATGGGAATGGCGGAATCATCAACAGCCTTGGTCCAAACATGGACAAAAGAGCTGAACTCAAGAGGTGAGGTGAGAGTGACTGCCCTTGACATCAAGGCAGCATTTGACTGAGTGTGTCATCAAGGAGCCCTAGTAAAACTGAAGTCAATGGGAATCAAGAGGAAAACTCTCCATTGGTTGGAATCATACCTAGCACAAAGGAAGTTGGCTGTGGTTGTTGGAGGTCATTCATCTCAATCACATGACATCACTGCAGGAGTTCCTCAGGGCAGTGTCCTAGGCCCAACCATCTTCAGCTGTTTCATCAATGACCTTCCCTCCATCATAAGGTCAGAAGTGGGGATGTTCGCTGATGATTGCACACTGTTCAGCACCATTCGAGACTCGTCAGATACTGACGCAGTCCGTGTCCATATGCAGCAAGACCTGGACAACATTCAGACTTGGGCTGACAAGTGGCAAGTAACATTCGCACCACACAAGTGCCAGGCAATGACCATCTCCAACAAGCGAGACTCTAACCATCTCCCCTTGACATTCAATGGCATTACCATCGCTGAATCCCCCACTATCAACATCCTGGGGGTTACCATTGATCAGAAACTGAACTGGACCAGCCATATAAATACTGTGGCTACAAGAGCAGGCCAGAGGCTGGGAATTCTGCGGCGAGTGTCTCACCTCCTGACTCCCCAAAGCCTTTCCACCATCTACAAGGCACAAGTCAGGAGTGTGATGGAGTACTCTCCACTTGCCTGGATGAGTGCAGCTCAAACAACACTCAAGAAGCTCGACACCATTCAGGATAAAGCAGCCTGCTTGATTGGCACTCCATCCACCACCTTCAACATTCACTCCCTCCACCACCGGCGCACTGTGGCTGCAGTGTGTACCATCTACAAGATGCACTGCAGCAACTTGCCAAAGCTCCTTCAACAGCACCTTCCAAACCCGCGACCTCTACCACTTAGAAGGACAAGGGCAGCAGACGCATGAGAACATCACCACCTACAAGTTCCCCTCCAAGCCACACACCATCCTGACTTGGACCTGTATCGCCGTTCCTTCACTGTCGCTGGGCCAAAATCCTGGAACTCCCTTCCTAACAGCATTGTGGATGTACCTACACCATATGGACTGCAGCGGTTCCAGAAGGTGGCTCACCACCATCTTCTCAAGGGCAATTAGGGATGGGCACTAAATGCAGGCCTAGCCAGCGATGCCCACATCCCATCAATGAATAAAAAAAAAAGCTGCCATGTGAAAAAAAAAATAGGGGCAGAGGTTCTGATCTGAAATTGTTGAACTCGATGTTGAGTCCAAAAGCTGTAAAGTACCTAATCGAAAGATGAGGAGCTGTTCCTCGAGCTTATGTTGAGCTTCTTTGGAACAGTGCAAGAGGCCGAGGACGGAGGGGTCAGAGTGGGAGTGGAGCGGAGAATTAAAGTGACAGGTGAGTGGAAGCTCGGGGTCACACTTATGGACTGAATGGAGATGTTCCGCAAAGCGGTCACCCAACCTGCATTTAGTCTCCCCAAAGTAGAGGAGACTGCATCATGAGCAGCGAATACAGTATACTAAATTGTAAGAAGTACAAGTAAATTGCTGTTTCACCTGGAAGGGGTGTTTGGGGCCCTGGACAGTGGGAAGGGAGGAGGTAAAAGGGCAGGTGTTGCATCTCCTGCACCTGCAAATTCAGCCAGGTGGAGGAGGGTGGTGGTGGATGGCGACTGGTTGGGCCTCTGTTCAAGGAAGAAGCGAAGCGCCCTCAGGCCATCCTGATGGGGGATGGAGGTGTAGAGGGATTGGACGTCCATAGTGAAAAGGAGGTGGGAAGAGACTGGACAAGGGGGAAAAAAATAGAGCCGAGATAGGAAGAAATCAGTTCCGTGGGGCAAGAACAGGTTGAAATGATGGGTCTACCAGGGTAGTCCTGTTTGTGGATCTTGGGAAGGAGGTAGAAGCAGGCTGTGGGGGGTTGGGGAACTATGAGGTTGGTGGCCGTGGAGAGAAGATCTCTAGAGGAGATGAGGTCAGTAACAGTCTTGGAAACAATGGCTTGATGTTTGGTAGTGGGGTCATGGTCCAGGGGGAGGTAGGAGGAGGCATCAGAGAGTTGGCGTTCAGCCTCTGCAAGGTCTAGGTCAGTTTGCCTAACAACAACAGCACCACCCTTGTCAGCAGGTTTAACGACAATGTTGGGGTTGGATCTGAGAGAATGGAGTGCTGCAAGTTCAGAGGGAGGTAGGTTGGAATGAGGGAGGGGAGCAGAGAAATGGAGATGACCGATGTCACGTTGGCAGAAGTACTTTTTCTTTTCATTCAACTTAAATTTTCCCAATTTACATCTGTTGTTTTGAAATGTTTTGTTTATCTACCATGCTGGTTTCCTGTTGTGTGTTTATTGATGTACAACAGTTTGGTAGCATGTACATACAAATCGGAGCCTCTATTCAGACTGTAGGTAACTCTTCTGGTGATTTACAGTCATGTAGAAAACACCAGGCTAGACATTAAGGCAACTTTGGGCAGTATGTCACTGTGTTAACGATGAATATTCCATCTCCTTTACAACCACTTTAGTGGATATAATTTAGGCTCCATTGATGGTCTAGCTCGCTCAGACCAACATCCCCAGCATCGAAGCTTTAACCACGCTCGATCAGCTCCGATGGACAGGTCACGTCGTCCGCATGCCCGATATGAGACTCCCAAAACAAGCGCTCTACTCGGAGCTCCGACACGGCAAGAGAGCCCCAGGTGGGCAGAGGCAACGCTTCAAGGACACCCTCAAAGCCTCCGTGAAAAAGTGCAACATCCCCACTGACATCTGAGAATCCCTGTCCCAAGACCGCACAAAGTGGAGGAGAAGCATCCGGGAAGGCGCCGAACACCTCGAGTCTCTTCATCGGGAGCAAGCGGAAGCCAAGCGCTAGCAGCGCACGTCAACCCAAGCAACCCACCCGCCCGCCCCTTCAACCACCGTCTGCCCCACCTGTGACAGAGACTGTAGGTCCCGCATTGGACTCATCAGCCCCCTGAAAACTCATTTTTAATGTGGAAGCAAGTCATCCTCGGTTCCGGGGGACTGCTTAAGAAGCCTAAGAAGGAAGCAGGTTCATCCAGTAAATAATGAAGACATACAGACCAGGACCCAGCTTCAATTCCCAGTCTCTGCTGAGTTAGCTCAACTCGACCAATTGGTGGAATAGGTACCATCATTAGCCTCAGTCCCTCTGGGGTAAGGAATGGAAAACCGGCCAAGATTCTTTCTCCTGATCACTGTTGGAAGTGCATATTTCTGGATGCTGGATGAAGATAGAATTGGAATTGGCTGTGACGATTTTTGCAATCAACTGGCCTGTTGACTTTCACTGTTTGGGCTCCAACATGGCCACATGGGCAAGGAATCAGTTTCTGGGACCTATGGACCCAGCATAGAGTCCATGGGAGTTAAACTGGGCCGCATAAGGCCCCTAAATGGTGGGTAGGAAGTGCGCGCGCACTTGGACCAGTTACCTGATTCTGCCTCCTCCCACAGCACTGTCTTCATTGTGATGAGGTCTGAAGCCCAATATCCGGGGCTCCTCAGACCTCACCATTTGTGTGTGGGGGAATAACGCTGCGGCGGGGGCGGGGTGCGGGTGACCAAACATGGGCATCCCGAATTTAACTTCTCATGCTTTCAGAAGGGATGGGGAGAAAATGAAAAAATATTTTTTCTAATGGACAATGTGGGTGCACTGTAAAAATGAAAAGGTTACTTCTGCCTCATAGCATTAAAGGATACTAATGGCTCCTGACTTTGCATTAACTTTGTTAGATATACAGGGGTTGTTTGAATGCTAACAACCGGAGCCTGTAAACATTGTGAAATGGGCTGATCTGACTGTGCTCAATTTGGCAACATCTGTGTAAAAGCTTTAAATAACTAGGTAATTACAAATATCAACTCCATTTTAAATTCATGCCAATCTATAGAGCTGCATCATGTGTTTGTTTTGGTTCAGATGAGCAGTGTATGTATTTCCTACAATTCTCAGTAGTGCATTGTGACATTCAGAAAATACTGTGATGGATTTGAAGCCCTGTACACAATGTTCCCAATAAGCTTGCTATGAGATAAGACTTCAAAGAAGATGCATAATGACAGAGTGTTACCATTCACTGTTCTTGCAACTTGAAAAGCAGCATTCAATGAAATCATTAACAAAATAGTTGAAATAGCTGGCACATTTTCAATTTAAAGAAGGTTAGACCATTAGGGTCCATTCATTTCATTTCTACCTCTTTCTTCTTGGATGATAATGGAATAATGCTTGGTGTTAATATTGTTGTCAGAAACCAAACCAGCTTTATTCTTGGCAGATCTTCCTTTATTTCAGTTTTTTCCCCATCCTAAGAGGTGGTGGATAATGTTGCACCTCCACTCTATTATTCCCTCACAGCGAAGACTAGTCAAACTCAGCCCCGCTCTACACACTATCTGACAGAAGCTATTAACAGAGATCAGATTCCAACTTGGCACTGTTACTGCTGTTAACAAAAGATCCACTGAAGTTAACAAATATTATGAGACTATGGCCCAGAAGTGCGGATGTGACCATTTTTAGGCACGCAAGGGGTTGGGCGGGGGGGGGGGGGCATGGTGAGGGAGTGGGGGTGGTGAGGGGATGGGGATGGTGAGGGGTGGGGGTGTTGAGGGGGTGGGGGTGGTGAGGGGTGTATCGATTTGTATGTGGATTCAATGACGACACATTCATGAAAGAGAATGTCTTTTAATCTAAAGTATGTTCAACTCATTTAACAGCATTACAGGAGACACCATGTTAGAGATCCATCTAAAACGAAACTAAAACTAAACTGCTTGTCTCTCACATGCCCTCTGCTGGTCAGGCATAAATAATCAATCAGGCAAATATGCTGGTAAGGCATAAATAATCAAACAGGCAAATACCATCACTATTTGCTGATATCATTACATCTCCCTTTCTTAAAACAAAAGTATTTTACTTTTATCTAACAACATGTTTTCTTTGTATTACTCTGCATTTTAACTGTAACACTTAATGAACTTACATTATCATTATCATTATCAAGGTTTTTTAACCTTGTTTTGTGTGTTCACATGAAATATGTAAATGCACTAAAACTTGAAGAGAGAATAAGATAACATTACTTCCTTCTATAACAAGAGTCCTTAAATTTGCTCAATGAGTCTCTCAGGAGGCTTCACGCGTCTTGAGGATTTTATGATTGATTGTCCTTGAATCTGAGTTGTTGCCTCAGATGATGATTTCTCAGCTGTGTGATCAGGTTGTTCAACAGTATCAGTCTTTTGACTTGCTGTGTGATCAGGTTGTTCAACAGTATCAGTCTTTTGACCTGCTGTGGCTGGTCCCATGAGAAGATCCCGACGATTTCTTCGCAGAACAGCACCCTCATCTGTCTGAATGGTGTATGATCTTGGTTGGACTTCACTCAGGACAGTTCCCTTCTGAGTCCATATGTTTGTTTTGTCTTTGAACCTTACTTGGTCACCAGTGTGGAGTTCAGGTAGGTTTTGTGTTCCTCTGTCATAGTAGTACTTTTGCTTTTCTTTCTGTTGTTCTTTGAACTTCCTCACTTTCTCCCCCTCTTTTGTTTTCAGGAGGTTCTCCGGAATGGGTAGGTTTGACCTTAGCAGACGTCCCATAAGGAGTTGGGCTGGTGACATACCACACTCGAGCGGCATTGTGCGGTATACAAGCATGCTCTGGTAGAAGTCAGTTCCACCGTCTCTTGCCTTGTACATCAGTCTTTTCACTGTCTGGACCGATTTTTCCACTAGTCCATTGGACTGTGGAAAGTGAGGACTTGACGTTGTGTGGACAAAGTCCCACTCTTTGGCAAAGTGTCGGAAACTTGCATTGTAAAACTGGGGTCCGTTGTCTGTGAAGACCTCGCTTGCCACGCCATGTCTGGAGAATATGGCTTTCATACATGTTATCACAGCATCTGCAGTGGTGGTGTACAGTCTACAAACCTCTGGATACAGGGAGTAATAGTCTGTGACTACAAGGTAGTCCTTCCCTTGACATACGAATAGGTCAGCGCCTACCTTCTGGTAAGGTCTGTCTGACGCTGGGTGTGGCTTTAGTGGTTCTACCGGATTGCTTGCTCGATATTTCAGGCATATTGTGCAGTTTGACACCTCATTTGTCACATCTTGGTTGATTCGTGGCCAGTACATCACCTCTCGTGCTCTTTTCTTACACTTTTCGATTCCCAGATGTCCTCCATGGATCCTTTTTAGCATCTCTTTTCTCAGACTCTTTGGGATAACTATTTTACTTCCTTTGTAGATGATGTCTTCGACCACTGATAGTTCCGCCCTGCAGTTCCAATACTCTGCCATGTCAGGTGAGCAGTCTTGCTTCATGTTGGGCCATCCATCCAAGATGCTTTTCCTCAGTCATCTCATTGTTTCATCTTTGTTTGTCTCATTCTTTATGAGCTCCATTTTTGCATCTGCTATGGGCAGTGCACTTGTGATCATGTCCACGTAGGCGTTCATTTTTTCATCCATTTTGGTGTTTGCGGGCTCTCTTGGGTCTACAGCTCTGGACAACGTGTCTGCTGTATACATCAGCTTACCCGGTGTGTACGCAACATTCAGTGTATAGCATTGCAGCCTGATCATCATTCTTTGTATTCTAAGCGGACAGCTATTTAGTGGCTTTTGGAACAATGCAATCAAGGGCTTATGGTCAGTCTCTACACTGATTGCTTGTCCTGCCAAAAACTGGTGAAATCTTTCACAGGCGTATGTGATGCTGAGCAGCTCCTTTTCTATTTGAGCATATCGCGTCTCCGCGTCTGTCATTGAGCGCGATGCATATGCAATAGGTTGCCAGTAGTCATATTTTTGCAGAAGAACAGCACCGAGCCCACTCTGTGATGCATCTGATGATATCTTGATAGGTCTCGCTGGGTCATAAAACCTCAGAACTGGTTCCTCTGTGAGCAGTTTCTTTAGATCGCTCTATGACTTCTCATGATTCCATTCCCATTCTATGTTCTTTTCAGTTAGTCTTCTCAGTGGCGCCATCTTTTCTGAGAGGTTGGATATGAATTTACCCATGTAGTTGATCATTCCATTAAACCTCTGCACGTCCTTTTTGCATTGTGGCTTTGGCATATTCTCAATGGCGGACACCTTTCTGGGATCTGGTCTGATGCCCTCACTGCTAAGGATATCTCCCACGAATGTCAGTTCTGTCACCCCGAGCTGGCATTTCTCTCTATTCAGCTTCAGGTTTGTTTTCCTTGTTGCTTCCAGCACTTTTTTCAGTCTCTCGTCATGCTCAGTTCTCGTGGCTCCCCATACTATGATGTCATCCATTGATGTATCAACTCCCTCCAGGTGCTCATAGATCATATGGATAGTTTTGTGATACACTTCAGGAGCTGAGGCAATGCCAAATGGTAACCTTAGGAATCTGTATCTGCCAAATGGACTGTTGAACGTGCACAGTCTTGAACTTGCCTCGTCCAGTTTCATCTGCCAAAATCCTGATGATGCATCTAACTTGCTGAAATACTTTGCATTTGCAAACTGTGACATGAGTTCCTCACGTGTAGGAAGCTTGAAGTGCTCTCTCTTTATTGCTCTGTTTAGATCTCTTGGATCCAGGCAAATTCTGAGCTTTCCATTCTTTTTGTCCACAATGACAAGGGAACTCACCCACTCAGTTGGCTCATCTATCTTCTGAATCACGTTCAGGCTTTCCATCCTGTCCAACTCTGCCTTCAGTTGCTTTTGAAGAGCAAATGGAACTTTTCTGCATGGATGTATGACCGTTGGCATACTTTTATCTACTCTGATCGTGTGTTCTCCTGGAAGGCAGCCTAGACCCTTAAATAGGTCGTTGTACTCTTTCATGAGTTCATCATAGACTGTCTGTCCTTCGCTTTCCACAATGAGGACTCTCTTTACCAGGTTCAGTCTCTCACAGGCTATTAAACCTAGTATGGCCTGCACATCCTTTGGCACCACGATTAATGCTAGTGTGTGCTCTCTGTCCTTGTGTGTCACTTTGACAATGCTTCTTCCTTTCACTGGTATATCAGTACCTGAGTATCCTGTCACTTTCACTTTTATTCCATGTATCTTTGGTCTGGGTCTAATTTTCTTAAAATCAGTCTCTGATATCACATTAACTTGTGCTCCAGTATCCAATTTAAATGGAATGTGTATGTCATTCACTTTTAGTGTCAACATCCAGTCTCTTTTTTCTTTTTTGTTTTCAGACACCATGTCCACATAGAACTCCTCTATCTCGCTTTCATCTACTGCATGGACCTTGCTTTGTTGCGCTTGGTTCTTACAGCAACGGGCATAATGGTTGTTTTTGTTGCAACTATTGCATGTTTTACCATATGCTGGACACTTTTTTGGTGGATGCTGTGTACCGCATCGACTACATGACTTTCGATTGCCCCTTTCATTTTTGTTCGCTGGCCACGCCTCTTTTTTCACATTGGCGCTCTTTTTGTTAAACGGTTTGTGTCCGTTCTTACTCACTGCATCCACGTTGCAGCTACTGTCACTGAACAGCTCCTTTGCCTGCGACTTCACAGTCTCTGTAGCCCTACACAGTGCTATGGCTTTTCCCAGGTCTAGATCTTGCTCTCTTAGCAGTCTTTCCCTTAGACCATTATCTGGAATACCACACACCAGTCTGTCTTTTATCAGCGAGTCTGTCAGTCCCCCAAATTCACACGTTTTGCTTCGGTTTCTCAGTTCAGTCTCATACTGATCAATAGTCTCTCCCGTTTTCTGTACACATGTGAAAAATCTGTGCCTCTCAAACGTCACGTTACGTTTAGGTATGCAGTAGGCCTCAAACTGTTCCATTATTTTATCCAGCTTCATTTTGTCTCCATCAGCAGCGAATGTGAAGTTATTATACACCTCCAGCGCTTCATCACCCATGACATGTAAGAACACTGATGCTTTCATTTTATCACTTTTCTCATCAGCTCGGATTGCCACTAAATACAACTCCAAACGTTGTTTGAATCTCCTCCAATTTTCAGCCACATTACCTGTCAACTGAAGCTTCTCCGGTGGGTGTAATCCTACCATTTTTCACTTCGTTAGCTATTCTCCAATGGTAAGTAACGATGTTCTCTTTTGGCTTGCTAATATGTGGAGAGCTGATTTAACTTCAGATTTTTCCTCTTCATCTCTTTCAATCACTTCTGACACCATGTCTTGATTTGTATGTGGGTTCAATGATGACACATTCATGAAAGAGAATGTCTTTTAATCTAAAATATGTTCAACTCATTTAACAGCATTACAGGAGACACTATGTTAGAGATCCATCTAAAATGAAACTAAAACTAAACTGCTTGTCTCTCACATGCCCTCTGCTGGTCAGGCATAAATAATCAATCAGACAAATATGCTGGTAAGGCATAAATAATCAAACAGGCAAATACCATCACTATTTGCTGATATCATTACAAGGGGATGGGGATGGTGAGGGCCGGGGGTGGTGAGGGGGTGGGGGTGGTGAGGCGGTGGGTGGGGGGGGTGGGGGTGGTGAGGGGCGGGGGTGGTGAGGGGGTAGGGTGGTGAGGGGGTGAGGGTGGTGAGGGGCGGGCATGGTGAGGGGGTGGGTGGGGGGGTGGGGGTGGTGAGGGGCGGGGGTGGTGAGGGGTTGGGGTGGTGAGGGGGGCGTGGTGAGAGGGTGGGGTGGTGAGGGGGTGGGGGTGGTGAGGAGGTGGGGGTGGTGAGGGGCGGGGGTGGTGAGGAGGTGGGGTGGTGAGGGGCTGAGGGGGTGAGGGTGGTGAGGGGGTGAGGGTGGTGAGGGGGGGGCTTGGTGAGGGGATGGGGTGGTGAGGGGATGGGGATGGTGAGGGGCGGGGTGGTGAGGGGGTGGGGGTGGTGAGGCGGTGGGTGGGGGGGTGGGGGTGGTGAGGGGCGGGGGTGGTGAGGGGGTGGGGGTGGTGAGGGGGTGGGGGTGGTGAGGGGGGCGTGGTGAGGGGGTGGGTGGGGGGATGGGGGTGGTGAGGGGGGCGTGCTGAGGGGGTGGGTGGGTGGGTGGGAGTGGTGAGGGGCGGGGGTGGTGAGGGGGTGGGGTGGTGAGGGTGGGCGTGGTGAGGGGGTGGTGAGGGGGTGGGGGTGGTGAGGGGGTGGGGGTGGGGGTTGTGAGGGGCGGGGAGGTTGGCAGGTTCCCTGCACTTGAATGGTGAGGTCTGAGGCGCTCTTAATATTGTGCCTTGTACCTCATTAGCATCAAGCCGGTGTGGCGGGAGGAGTCCTCCAGCGAAGAGCAGTTTTTTATTTATTCATTCACGGATGTGGACATCGCTGGCAAGGCCAGTATTTATTGCCCATCCCTAAATGCCCTTGAGAAGGTGGTGGTGAGCTGACTTCTTGAACTGTTGCAGTCTGTGTGGTGAAATTACTCCCACAGTTCTGTTAGGTAGGGAGTTCCAGGATTTTGACCCAGTGACGATGAAGGATCGGCGATATACTTCCAAGTCAGGATGGTGTGTGACTTGGAGGGGAACTTGGAGGTGGTGGTGTTCCCATGCGCCAGCTGCCCTTGTCCTTCTAGGTGGTGGAGGTCGCGGGTTTGGGAAGTTCTTGCCGAAGAAGCCTTGGTGAGTTGTTGCAGTGCATCTTGTAGATGGTACACACTGCAGTCACGGTGCACTGGTGGTGGAGGGAGTGAATGTTTAAGGTGGTGGATGGGGTGCCGATCAAGCGGGCTGCTTTGCCCTGGATGGTGTCGAGCTTCTTGAGTGTTGTTGGAGCTGCACTCATCCAGGCAAGTGGAGAGTATTCCATCACACTCCTGACTTGTGCCTTGTAGGTGGTGGAAAGGCTTTGGGGAGTCAGGAGGTGAGACACTCGCCACAGAATACCCAGCCTCTGACCTGCTCTTGTAGCCACAGTATTTATGTGGCTGATCCAGTTAAGTTTCTGGACCAAGGTTAGGTTGCTGCTAACATCGCAGCAGCCCTCAGGTAAGTAAAGTGGGTGGTGGGGGGAGGGGGCTGGTGGGGGAAGGGGGCTGGTGGGGAATGGGGACCGGGGCAGGGTAGGGAATGGGGACCAGGGTGGGGTAGGGAATGGGGACCGGGGCGGGGTAGGGGTGTGTGTGGGGAGATAAAGCCTCGGAGATAGATCGGTGGCAGACAGGGGACAGTGCGTGTTTGTTTAATTCGAGGTCAGGAGAAACACCTTTCAGTGCTTGTTTTGTTTCATTTGGGTCGATTTAAACTCCCCAGGCGGAAATGGTGCGTGGGAGGGGTTAAAATCAGTCGAATCAACTTACTGGCCCGAGGTCTCGCCATTCCTGTTCATCGCCATTTTATCTTCGCCAAATTTCAAGTCAGCCGAAGCTCCACCCGGTGCAGAGGGGAGCGGGCAAGTCGGAGGACCGCCTCGTGGCACTGCTCCTGGGCCTGGCCAAGGTGGCCATCAACTGGTCCAGGCAGCAGGTGGTCGAGAGGGTCATTCGGCCCGACTGCCTGCCTCTTTTCTGTGTCTCTGTTCGCGCCCAGGTGGCCCTGGAGATGGAGCACATGGTGTCCACCAGCACGCTCGAGGCCTTCCACGACCGGTGGGCACCGCAGGGACTGGAGTACTTCATCACTCCCGGGAACAAGATTTTAAATTAATTTGTTGAGGTTCCCTTTAATTTGTTTTAAGTTACAGTCCTTATTGTTTTTGCCCCTTTTAAAAGGGGGCATATGGTTGACTTTTAATAGGCACCAGCCTATGATAAAGAAAGAGTCACCCATCGGCCAACCCATTAGGGAAACCGGGTAGGATTGGCTGGAGATTGAGCAGACTGCAGGATTTAAAGTGGCCATGAGCTGCAGACACTACTGATCTTGTTGGATTCTGAGTGATGTGCTACTTTACTAATTGCTGATTTCTAATTCTTCGACTTTAATTTTAACGGGCTTCACCCTCATGAAGCAATAAAACCTTAGTATTGGTGGTGCTCTCGCTGCACTGTTCTGGGTGAAGGAGGACAAGGAGCCGGAGTCGGAGCCCTCAACATGTAGCGGCTGGCCTCTCTGAAGGTAGCAGGTGAGGGGGGTCTACTTGCAGAAGGCCTTGCCCATCCAATAGGTTCTTCCAGCCCAAAGGTCAACTTTCTCATGCTGTCTGAGGAGCAGTACCAGAGGAGGCTGTGCTTGTTCAGGTGGGTAATTGCTATCCTCTGTAAGCTCATAGGGGAAAGATGCAAGATGGGCTAAGAGAATGTGGACATCTTGAGTGAGAAGTGAGTGGCTTGAGTGTGAATGGGGGAAGGTGTCATGAGAGGAGGTGCAGGTTCTGCAGCTGTGTTCAGGTGAGAAGTGCATGTCGTTAGTGGAAGCAATGAAGTCGGCAAGCAGGAGGTGAGTGTGTGTTAGGAGTGAGCATCAGCGGTGGTACAGTGTGCACTGTACCATGATCGATGGTGAGGCAAGTAATGCAGGGTGGCGATTGGTTTGAATGATAGAGGAGGGTGGAGAGGATCTGTGAACGGTGCTTTGCAGGAGATGGATAATGAAAGAGATGCATCTCACCTTTCCTGATCTAGTTATTTTTGAAATATTCGTTCCTGGGATGTGGGCATCACTGGCAAGGCCAGCATTTATTGCCCATCCCTAATTGCCCTTGAGAAGGTGGTGGTGAGCCGCCTTTTAGAACCGCTGCAGTCCGTGTGGTGAAGGTACTCCCACAGTGCTGTAGGGGAGGGAGTTCCAGGATTTTCACCCAGCGACGATGAAGGATCGGCAATATACTTCCAGGTCCGGATGGTGTGTGACTTGGAGGGGAACTTGGAGGCGGTGGTGTTCCCATGCGCCTGCTGCCCTTGTCTTTCTAGGTGGTGGAGGTCGCGGGTTTGGAAAGTGCTGCCGAAGAAGCCTTGGCGAGTTGTTGCAGTGCATCTTGTAGATGGTACACACTGCAGCCACGGTACGCCGGTGGTGGAGGGAGTGAATGTTTAAGGTGGTGGATGGGGTGCCAATCAAGCGGGCTGCTTTGTCCTGGATGGTGTCAAGCGTCTTGAGCGCTGTTGGAGCTGCACTCATCCAGGCAAGTGGAGAGTATTCCATCACATGCCTGACTTGTGCCTTGTAGATGGTGGAAAGGCTTTGGAGTCAGGAGGTGAGACACTCGCCGCAGAATACCCAGCCTCTGTCCTGCTTCTGTAGCCACAGTATTTATGTGGCTGGTCCAGTTAAGTTTCTGGTCAATGGTGACCCCCAGGATATTGATGTTGGTGGATTCGGCAATGGTAATGCCGTTGAATGTCAAGGGACGGTGGTTAGATGTTCTCTTGTTGGAGATAGTCATTGCCTGGCACTTGTGTGGCGCGAATGTTACTTGCCACAATTAATATAATTGAATGTCTTGCAGCGCGGGATCCAGGTCCTCGGGGTGATGCTCCTGCTACTATTTCCTCTGCCACCCCCAACCAGGTCAGACAGTTGAGCACCCTCTTGCCACTTTGTGGGAACAGCACTTCCTTCTTGACCCTGACAGCTGCCAGCAACCTTTCCAGACAGACGTCTGAAAACCTCGGGGTGACATTACCCCTCATTCCAGCCATCCCCTAACAGCAGCACAGTAAAAACAGAAGTGGAAAGTGTTGCGTATGTACCTTTAAGAGAATAACTGGTCTCAGACTGCAGTACCAGCAGTGACCACCCCTGTATAAAAGCCGCTAGAGAGCCTCTGTTGTTTAGATTCGTTATGGACTTCCACCAGTAAACATCTGTTTGTTTTCACTCCTGCTAGTCCGTGTCTAAATCATTCACGGACTTAACACTGGCGACGAGTAAAGAAACGAACTTACCTGTAACTCAGCAGCAGCTCCGATGACGTCGTTGAAGGTCGGAGCCAGAAGAAAAAAAATAGAGGCCATTGAAACTCGAGAAACGGGCGTCGACCGTCAATCATCGGGTTCAAGGCTTTGCAGGAGCGACTTTCCAGAGCCAGGCTGGGTTCCTCGGTCCGTGGTTTCCCAGCTAATCGGGCTGGTGGCAGGTAGTGCTCTGATCCTTCCTGGGCTGCGGCGGGCTGAAGCTCGATCGGGTGGCCTTTCAACGGGGCCGGGCAGCGAGTCGGGAAGCAAAGAGAGAGAGGGTGGAGCACACAGGGCACGGCCGGTGTTTCGAAGTCGGGCAGCGTTCGGACCTCAGAAGAGGGAGGGAAGTGTCCCAGAGGGTCCGCTCCACGACGGGAAAATAATAAAAGAAAAAGAATACGTGCAAGTAACCGTGGAAAGCAGCGCTAACAACAGCGGGGAAGAAGACAAAGCGCGGGAGGCGCCATTTTGTTAAATCGGAGAAGAAGGCAAAGCGCGGGAGGTGCCATTTTAGATTTGCAAGATGCCGAAGACTGGCTGTATCACTGTTTTTAATAATACATTAGAGGACTAGACCATGTATGTGGAAAGAGCAGAGGTATATTTCGAGGCAAACGATATAGCGGAGGGGAAAAAGGCATCGATATTGTTAAACTTAATGGGCGCTAGAACGTACGGCCTATTGTGGGATCTGATTACTCCAGCCAAACCGAAGGCGAAGAGTTTTGACGAAATTGTTGCTGTTCTACAGGAGCACTTAAACCCTGCACTGCTGTTGATAGCAGAAAGATTTAAATTCCACAGGAGAACTCAGCACAAAGATGAGAGCAATGCTGAGTATCTTACGGAACTGCGCAAGCTATCAAAGCACTGCCCGTTCGGAGCAGGACTGGTAGATACCCTACGGGACAAATTTGTGTGTGGACTCCTGAGTGAAGGAACACAGAAGAAGTTACTCGCAGAAAAAGAGCTGACGCTAGATCAGGCTTTCAGCGTGGCAGTATCGTATGAAGCAGCAGCCAGGGAAGCTGCAGAAATTCAACAAAAACCACAGGAATACAGCACCCACGAAATGACACGGGGATTTGCAAAATGTTATCGCTGCGGCAGAACTAACCATGACCAGAAGGACTGCTGGTCCAAAGACAAAATATGCAGACAATGCGGGAAGATTGGACACATTACACGAGTTTGTAGGTCTGGGAAGAAGACCAGCGACAACAAAAAGGCTACTAAGGAACCGTACAAGAAAGTACAAAAGATGACAGATAGTAGTTCCAAAGACCAGATGAGCGATAGTGAATCCGTAAACAGGAGACTAAGCTGTCTCAAACTTCACAATGTAATCGCAAAAGAGGATCACCGAACCATTTGGGTCACTCTCACGATAGCAGGGTCCCAAGTTAAAATGGAATTGGATACAGGATCAGCGCTAACCGTCATGAATCGACGAGACTACGAGCGGCTATTTTCACACATACCCTTGAGAGAGACATCCATCGTCTTGACGACGTATACGGGGCAAAAAGTATACCCCAGAGGAAAAATAAGGGTGCCTGTCGAATACAATGGCAAGAAAATACGGAAATTGTATCTCTACATACTGCCAAATGGTGGATCACCGTTATTGGGATGGGAATGGATCAGGAAGATAAACTTGGATTGGCATTCCATTCATGCAATGATGGTGGACGGTAAAAAAGATGACGACGTCACTCCTGGACGATTGTCAACAATCTTAGCTAACGCCAAAGACGTATTTCAACAAGAACTGGGCACGCTTAAAGGCGTAACCGCCTCGTTAAAAATAGAAGAGAATGCAGTTCCCAAGTTTTTCAAAGCGAGACCGGTACCATATGCAATTCGTCCAGCCGTCGAGGTAGAGCTGGAGAATCTGGAGAAGGCGGGTGTGTTGTCTAAGGTCGACTGGAGCGAGTGGGCGACACCCATCGTTCCTGTCATGAAGAAAACGTTAAGCAATAAGTCCAGAGAGCCAAGGAAGATTCGCATCTGTGGGGATTTCAAGGTGACGGTGAACCCTGTCCTTCACACAGTACAATATCCTCTTCCAAGGATAGAAGACATCTTCGCCTCACTGTCTGGAGGGAAGCGTTTTACAAAAATTGACCTAGCACAAGCATATTTGCAGATAGAGGTTGAAGAGTCCTCTAGGAAGTATCTCACGATAAACACTCACAAAGGTCTTTACCAGTATCATCGATTGGTATTCGGAGTAGCATCGGCTCCGGCGATATGGCAAAGAGCGATGGAACAAGTCCTGCAAGGGATTCCGGGGACTCGGTGTTACTTGGACGACATCCTTGTCACAGGTGAAGATGACAGTGAACACCTTAACAACCTAGAACAGGTGCTCACTAGACTACGGGAACATGGGTTGCGAGCCAACCGCCCCAAGTGCGAATTTTTTAAGAAACAGATATCGTATTGTGGCCACGTGATTGATGAAGAGGGGTTACATAAGTCCCCTGACAAAATTGAAACGGTTGTTAAGGCCCCAGCGCCTGAAAATGTGTCGCACCTGAGGTCATTCCTCGGGTTGGTGAATTACTATCATAAGTTTTTGCCGAATTTGTCGACAATTCTGCACCCACTGAACACCCTGCTACGAATGGGGGTAGCATGGAAATGGAGCGATGATTGTAAACGTGCTTTTCAGAAGAGTAAGGACTTAATCACTTCGAAGGAAGTATTGGCTCACTACAACCCAGCACTGCCAATCAGGCTGGCGTGTGATGCGTCTCCCTACGGCATTGGGGCGGTACTGTCACATAAATTCCTTGATGGTTTGGAGAGGCCGATAGCTTTTGCGTCACGCTCGTTAACTTCTGCCGAGCGTAACTACGCCCAGATTGACAGAGAGGCCCTCAGCCTAGTTTGGGGGGTGAAGAAGTTCAATCACTATCTGCACGGTCAAAAATTTACTCTACTAACCGATCATCAACCTCTTGTCTCCATTTTCAACCCTC
The DNA here is from genome assembly GCF_052327205.1 of Somniosus microcephalus. NCBI lineage: Eukaryota > Metazoa > Chordata > Chondrichthyes > Squaliformes > Somniosidae > Somniosus > Somniosus microcephalus. The sequence goes on along the minus strand of NC_140997.1, from coordinate 65,689,715 downwards.
AGAAGGGCGTACCGATAATGACAGCACAACGGCTGCAGAGATGGTCCCTTTTCCTAGGGGCACACCAATATGACATCAAGTACAAAGGAACTAAACAGCATGGAAATGCTGATGGATTGTCACGTCTACCGTTGCCGACGGTGGAAGAAGAAGACCTTGCAGTGGATCCAATGGAGTTATTCCACTCGACCATAGTCGAATGTCTCCCTGTGACGAATGCAAACATAGAAAAGCAAACACGGAATGACCCGACACTATCACGGGTCTATGATTTAACGGTGAAGGGATGGCCAGCACATGGCGAACCACTGCTGCCAGCATTCTCGCCGAGAAGAGAACAGCTGTCAGTGTGCAGAGGAACCTTGATGTGTGGATCCAGAGTAGTAATTCTACCTAAGTTGACGGATAGAGTGCTAAATGAGCTTCATGAGGGTCATCTGGGTGGGGTAAAAATGAAGAGCTTAGCCAGAGCGTTTGTATGGTGGCCGGGATTCGCTAGAGAAATCGAAGAGATCACCAAGAGCTGTGCAGGATGCCAGAAGGTCCAAAACGCCCCACCACAAGCTCCTCTGCATCCATGGGAGTGGCCCTCATCTCCATGGCAAAGGGTGCACATTGATTTTGCTGGTCCCTTCATGGACTCGATGTTTTTAATTGCGGTGGATGCACATTCAAAGTGGCCAGAGGTAATAAAAATGTCCTCAACCACCACGGAAAAAACTATCACAGTTTAACAAACAATATTCGCCAGGAATGGGCTGCCTGAACAGATTTGCTCTGACAATGGACCACAGTTTGTGTCTGAAGAATTCCGGAGGTTCTTAAAGAACAATGGTGTTAAGCATTACACATCTGCCCCATATCATCTAGCCACTAATGGATTGGCCGAGAGGTTTGTCCAAACATTCAAGAAGGCTATCAAGGCAATGTGTAATGAAGATATACCCCTACAACACAAGGTGGACAACTTCTTGTTTGCCTACCGGAATGCGACACGTGCGGTTACCAACCAAACTCCAGCCATGATGTTCTTCAATCGAAGACTACGATGCCGCTTGGATTTGGTTAAGCCAAACGTCCGAAGAGATGTGGAGAACAGGCAGTTTCAGAATATGAATGAAAGGCCGACCAGGAGTTTTAAGATAGGTCAACCAGTTTTGGCCCGGGACTACCGCACTGAGAAATGGCAGCCAGGAACGATTTGTACACGACAAGGACCTCTCATGTATACCGTGGACGTTGGGGAGAGTATTGTAAGACGCCATGCTGACCAGATTCTAGAGTCACTGGAAAACGTCAACTCCACACCACGATCTGATACACCTGGTAATGAAATCGACGTTCCAATTGCAGCTACCGCAGAACCGGTAATATTGGAAGCAGATGAACCAAACAACGACATTGATTCCGACTCAACATTGCCAGAAGAACCTGTTACCCCAAAGAGGCGTTATCCAGACAGAATCAGGAAGCCTCCTCAAAGACTGAACTTATAATTGCTTAAACTTAACCACTGTATCTAGTAACCGTAATTGTGATTGTAATTCGTTATCATTTAGTTGTTAAATGAATGTTATGTACTGTTTATCTAAAAGGGGAGGAATTGTTGTGTATGTACCTTTAAGAGAATAACTGGTCTCAGACTGCAGTACCGGCAGTGACCACCCCTGTATAAAAGGCGCTAGAGAGCCTCTGTTGTTTAGATTCGTTATGGACTTCCACCAGTAAACATCTGTTTGTTTTCACTCCTGCTAGTCCGTGTCTAAATCATTCATGGACTTAACAGAAAGCAGTCTTAAAATTGAGTGAATGCAACCTCCCTTTAAGAAGTGCATTCATCCTTAAAATAGTGGTCCAGGACCTCGTGGTCTATGTGGTCGGGCAGCCTACTGCCAACATGATTAGCCAGCCAGCCTGCCAATCTTATTGGCCCAGATTTTACGGTGGGTAATGATAGCGAACTGTCAGCGTTTGCCGCTATTACCCCTCTGAAACTGACCGCAACTTCATGATGTAGCGCATTCACATCTAAATGCGGAAATCCTGAAGTTGCAGTCAGTCATTCACTGCTCTGACACTGGTTACGCTGTGGACCTCCCCCCGCCCCCAATCCCAAGATTTGTATGCAGCACTCTCTGGATCAAAGGTTTTCTCCAAGCTTGATCTGTCACATGCTTACGCTCAGCAGAATGTTGACAAAGAGAGTCAACAGTATCTCACTATCAACACACAAGGAACTGTACTTGTAGTGTATGTACATTTAAGAGAGAACTACTTTTACAGCTCCTGTATACTGTAGTACCGGCAGTGGCCACGCCTGCATATAAGCCTTGAGCATGCCTCTGTACCCCAGTCTTGAGACTACCCTACTCCAGTAAATACCTGTTGATTGTTAAGTTACAGCATCCGTGTGGTTATTGAAAAACATCATACCCTCAGAATCATGGATTTAACAGTGGCGATGAGTGTCGATTCGAATCTACCTGCAACTCTGCATTTCCCTTCGAGGATTCGCTCCGGGAGGACGGTGGAAGAAAGTCGAGGCCAGAAGCACGGGCGTCGACCATGAGCAACTGCCCAGTCGTCTGGCAGAGAGTGAACATCGCAGGGGAGGCTGTGGAGAGCCGGGCTTGGTTCCCTAGCCACGACGATCAGCAATAGACTGACGACAGGTACAGCGCAGACCCTTCCCGGACAGCGGTGGCTGGAGCCGACCGACGGCGGAGAAAAAGCCGAGCAGCGTCGACGGGGTAAGACAGAGGGTGAAGTGCACAGGGCGCAGCCGGGGGTTGAAAACCGAGCAGCGTCGAGGAACAACAAAATGGAGAGAGAGAGGGTAAAGCAGCAGCTGGGTTCAGGACCGAGCGGCGGACACGGGAAAGGCGCACAGAAAAAAAGAAAAAACACGCAGAGCACAGCCAGGGCTCAAGGGCTGAACAGTGTCTGTGGGGAGAAGAAGGGAGAGCGCAGGAGATGCCATTGAGCCGCGGAGAAGAAGGAAGAGTGCGGGAGACGCCATTTTTAGAAGCCGCAGCGGAGAAGAAGGGCGAGCGTGGGAAGAAAGGAAAGTGCGGGAGACGCCATTTTGTGCCAGCGGCGAAGAAGGGAAGGTGCGGGAGACGCCATTTTTGACAGTTAAATCACACCCAGGGATGCCGAAGAGTGGCAGTATCTCTACGTTCGACAATGAAGTCGAAGATTGGGCGACATATGTGGAATGTATTGAGGTGTACTGCAGGGCGAATGAAGTGTCAGATGCTAGGAAAGCACTGGTTTTGTTAAATTCCATGGGTGCAAAAACTTATGGGTTACTGTGAAACCTAATAACCCCAGAGAAGCCTGTAAACAAGAATTTCGAAAGCATAGTAGAAATCCTACAGGACCACTTAAACCCCACACCGCTGCTGATAGCAGAACGATTTAAGTTCCATAAAAGGAACCAACACAAAGACGAAAGCAATGCTGAGTACTTAACGGAACTGCGCAAGCTATCGAAACACTGCCAGTTTGGAGCGGGACTAGCAGATACGTTAAGGGACAAGTTTGTGTGTGGGCTGCAAAGTGAAGGAACCCTGAAACGGCTTCTATCAGAAAAGGATCTTACGCTGGACAAGGCTTTCAGTATGGCAGTATCACATGAAGCAGCCGCAAGGGGCGCTGCAGAGATACAATGGAGACCTCAAGAATATGGCACCAATGAAATGTCCTATGGAACAGGGAAGTGCTATCGCTGCGGCAGAACAACACACGACCAGAAGGATTGTTGGTTCAAGGACCAAGTGTGCAGACAGTGTGGAAAAGCAGGACACATAGCAAGAGTCTGCAGGTCTGGGAAGAAAACCAACAGTAAGAAATCTCCACAGGAGAAGTACAAAAAGGTACACAAGGTGATGGAAAGTAGTTCAGACGAACAGAAAAGTGACACAGACTCCGGATGCAAGGAGCTGGGTTGTCTGAAACTACATAAGGTAACCAAAATGGAGGATCACCAGACTATCTGGGTTACACTCAAGATAGACGGAGTCCAAGTGAAAATGGAATTGGACACAGGATCAGCCCTAACAGTCATAAACCAAAGGGACGACAAGTGGCTATTTTCACATATACCCTTGAAAGCTACAGAGGTTGTCTTGAAGACGTACATGGGGCAAAAAGTCTACCCCAAAGGTAAAATAAGGGTGAAAGCGATATATAAAGGCCAGGAAATACCTAAAATGGACATATATGTATTGCCAGATGGAGGACCACCACTACTAGGACGTGAATGGATCCGGAAGATACAATTAGATTGGCATTCCATACAGGCACTGAAGGTTGAGGCCAAAAAGGATGACGACGTCACACCTGGACGACTGTCAAAAATGCTAACTGACGCAAAAGAAGTGTTCCAGGAGGGACTCGGAACACTAAAAGGCATAACAGCAACGATTAAAATAGAGGAAAATGTAAGCCCAAAGTTTCTTAAGGCCAGACCAGTGCCTTATGCGATCAGACCAGCTGTCGAAGCATAGCTGGAAGGGTTGGAACGTTCAGGGGTACTGTCCAAAGTAGACTGGAGCGAGTGGGCTACACCCATCGTTCCTGTAATGAAGAAGTCGTTGAGTAATACGCCTGGGGAACCAAAGAAGGTCCGCATCTGTGGGGATTTTAAGGTGACAGTGAACCCAGTCCTTCACACGGTACAATATCTGCTTCCACAAATTGAGGATATTTTCGCCTCGCTATCTGGAGGTAAACGCTTCACCAAAATTGATCTAGCCCAGGTGTACTTGCAAATGGAGGTAGAAGAAGCCTCGAAACAATACCTTACGATTAACACTCATAAAGGTCTCTATCAATACAACCGGCTGGTGTTCGGAGTAGCATCAGCTCCGGCTATTTGGCAAAGGGCGATGGATCAAGTCCTGCAAGGAATTCCAGGGACCCAGTGTTATTTGGACGACATCCTGGTCACGGGCGAAAATGACAGTGATCACCTCGCCAACTTGGAGAAGGTGCTCACCAGATTAAAGGAATATGGGCTCCGAGCTAATCGCCACAAGTGCGAGTTTTTTCAGAAGCAGATCTTGTATTGTGGCCACGTCATCGATGAAGAGGGGTTACATAAGTCCATTGAAAAGATTGAGGCAGTAGTCAAGGCTCCAGCAACGGAAAATGTGTCACAACTGAGGTCGTTCCTCGGGCTGGTAAACTACTACCATAAGTTCTTACCAAATTTGTCCACGGTATTACACCCACTGAACACCCTACTGCAAACAGGGGTACCATGGAAGTGGAATGACGAACGTAGACGAGCTTTCCAGAAGTGTAAAGAATTGATCACATCAAAAGAGGTGTTGGCCCATTTCAACCCAGCACTACCAATTTGTTTGGCATGTGATGCATCACCCTATGGTTTTGGAGCCGTGCTGTCGCCCAAATTCCCAGACGGGTTGGAGAGGCCAGTAGCCTTTGCGTCTCGGTCACTAACCTCAGCCGAGCGCAACTACGCCCAGATTGACAGGGAGGCCCTCAGCCTAGTATGGGGAGTAAAAGAATTCAACCACTATCTGCATGGGCAGAAGTTCACCTTGCTGACTGACCACCAACCACTTGTCTCCATCTTTAATCCTAAGAAGGGCGTTCCAGTGATGACTGCACAACGGTTACAAAGATGGTCCCTGTTTCTAGGGGCGAATCAATATGAAATAGAATATAAAGGCACGAAACAGCATGGAAATGCTGATGGGCTATCGCGCCTGCCACTGCCTACTGTGGAGGAAGCACCAGCAGTGGACCCTATCGAGATATTTTATTTGTCAATAATTGAACGATTGCCAGGAACGAACGCGGATATAGAGAAGGAGACCCGCAATGATCCGACGCTGTCCTGGGTATATGATTTGACGGTGAGGGGATGGCCAACACATGGCGACTCACTGTTGCCAGCATTCTCATCCAGAAGAGAACAGCTGTCAGTATGCCAGGGGACAGTGATGTGTGGATCCAGAGTGGTGATTCCACCCAAGTTAAGGGAGAGAGTGCTAAATGAGCTTCATGAAGGTCATCTGGGGGGAGTGAAAATGAAAAGCCTTGCTAGGGCTTATGTGTGGTGGCCGGGAATCGATCAACAAATCGAAGACCTAACCAAGAGCTGCTCAGGATGCCAGAAGGTCCAAAATGCACCACCACATGCCCCTCTACACCCATGGGAGTGGCCCTCCTCTCCATGGCAACGGGTGCATATTGATTTTGCTGGTCCATTCATTGACTCAATGTTCTTAATAGCAGTGGATGCTCATTCGAAATGGCCTGAGGTGATAAAAATGTCCTCAACCACTACAGAGAAAACGATTGCAGTCCTACGGACCATATTTGGCAGGAACGGCTTGCCAGAGCAGATTTGCTCTGATAATGGACCACAGTTTGTGTCCGAAGAGTTTCGAAAATTTATGAGAAGGAATGGGGTAAGGCATTATACATCCGCCCCGTATCATCCAGCCACAAATGGATTGGCTGAGAGGTTCGTACAAACCTTTAAAAAGGCGATAAAGGCCATGTGCGACGATGAAATTCCACTACAGTATAAGGTGGACAATTTCTTATTAGCCTACCGAAATGCGACACATGCAGTTACCAACCAGACCCCGGCCATGATGTTCTTTAACCGAAGGTTGAGATCTCGTCTGGACTTGCTCAGGCCAAATGTGTGAAGAAATGTTGAAGATAAACAATTCCTGTACGTCAATGAGAAGCCGACAAGGAGCTTCAACGTAGGACAACCAGTCTTGGCCCGTGACTACCGAACAGAGAAATGGCAACACGGAATGATATGCACAAGGCAGGGGCCATTAATGTACACAGTGGATGTCGGGGAGAACATTGTGAGACGCCACGTCGATCAGATCTTAGCATCACAGGAACGAGTCAACTCCATGTCTCGCGTCCCTGGGGATGAACCCGACATACCGGTAGCATCTACCTCAGACACCGTAGCAGTGGAAACGGATGAAATAACCAACGAAAAGGGGCCAGAATCGCCTCCGCACCAAGAACAAGAACCTCAGGAAAGGCGCTATCCCGAAAGGATCAGGAAGCCGCCCCAAAGACTGAATCTATAAATGGACTATTGTTGTTTAATGTACATGGTAAAGTGTTAATTGTTGTTTGAATATTATGGGCACTACTAATCTTAAAGGGGAGGAATTGTAGTGTATGTACCTTTGAGAGAACTACTTTTACAGCTCCTGTATACTGTAGTACCGGCAGTGACCACACCTGTATATAAGCCTTGAGCATGCCTCTGTACCCCAGTCTTGAGACTACCCTACTCCAGTAAATACCTGTTGATTGTTAAGTTACAGCATCCGTGTGGTTATTGAAAAACATCATACCCTCAGAATCACGGATCTAACAGTACTCATACACTAAGCTGCCGTATGGTGTAAAGTCCTCCCCCAAAATCTTCCAGGCTACGATGGATAAGATTTTGCAAGGAATTCCAAATTGCTTGTGCAATCAAGACGATGTGCTGATTGCAACAAGCAGTAAGGAAGAAAATCTAGAAGTGGTAGATTTTGTGCTTCAAAGGTTGAATTCCCACAATGTCAAATTGAAGAGGAGCAAATGTGCTTTTGTGCAGCCCGAGGTTGTGTACCTTGGTCTGAAAGTTGCTGCAAATGGTTTGCAACCAGTGAAGGAAAAGGTTGATGCTGTCATCAATGCTTCAAAGCCACAGAACGTGTCTGAGTTAAGATCTTTCCTTGGAATGGTCCAGTACTACGTACGTTTCTTACCTGAGTTAGCGACCATGTTAGCTCCATTGCACGAGCTCCTCAAGACGGATGTCCCGTGGAAGTGGACAAAAGTGCAACAGGAAGCTTACCACGCTTGTAAGAGAAGTCCCTCTAGTGATGCTTTACTTGTGCACTACAACACAGAGCGTGAGTTAAGTTAGTGTGTCATGCTCCTAGCTATGGTGTGGGAGTTGTCATAAGCCATGGATGATGGCCAAGAGAAACCAATCACGTTCGCATAGCAAACCCTCACAGAGCTAAAGAAACTACGTGCAAATTGAAAAGGAAGCACTTGCCATAGTGTTTGGAATGAAGAAATTCCAACAGTTCCTGATTGCCAGAAAGTTTACCCTGATAACTGATCATAAACCGCTCTGAGCAATATTGGGGCCCAAATCTGCCATCCCTGCAATGGGCTCATCAAGAATGCAACATTGGGCAGTGTTGTTGTCACAATATGACTACACAATTGAATATCGCACTTCAAAGCAAAATGCAATCGCAGATGCCTTGTCCAGGTAGCCAGATGAAGTGTCATGTGTTGGGAGTGAAGGGAAGATTTTCACGCTAGGTGCAGTTGACAAAGACTTTCCTGTGAATGCAACTGAGATTGCAGATGAGACTCAAAAGGATTCAGTACTGTGAAGAGTGTATGTAAACACCTGAAATGGATGGACTGATCAGTGTCTGGACACAGAGTTGAAACCATTCCATAACCATCGTAGTGAATTGTTTTGTGAGCAAGGTTGTATCACAGAGTGGTGGTACCTACTTCTTTGAGTTCGGAACCAAAACAAAACAGCCCGAAAATTGGTTTAACACCAAAACCTTTTGTAAGGAGATCAGGAAGCCTCTGCAAACCTGTTATTAAACTGGATTTGTAGTTCATTTGTAGTTAAAAGAAAAAAAGCCAGGAGTTTTTGTTATGTGGTACATGTAATGCTGGGAAAGGTGGGGCCATAGTTTTGTTGTGTTTGAGAGGGGAATACATATGTTTTTTAAGGGGAAAAGCAGTGTAATGTATTGTCACATGGTTTAGTATGAGCATGCTCGGAGCGATCATAATATGATCGAATTCTTCATTAAGATGGAGAATGAAGTAGTTGACTCAGAGACTAGGGTCCTCAATTTAAATGAAGGAAACTACGATGGTCTGAGGAGCGAGCTGGGTAGGATTGATTGGGGAATGGCACTCAAAGGGTTGATGGTGGATAGGCAATGGCAAACATTCAAAGACCGAATGGATGAACTACAGAATTTGTTCATCCCAGTTTGGCATAAAAATAAAACAAAAAAGGTGACCCAACCGTGGCTAACAAGGGAAATTAGGGATAGCATAAGGTCCAAGGAGAGGGCATATAAATTGGCCAGAAAAAGCAATAATCCTGAGGATTGGGAGCAGTTTAGGATTCAACAAAGGAGGACAAAGGGATTAATTAAGAAAGGGAAAATAGAATATGAGAGTAAGCTTGCAGAGAACATAAAAACTGACTGTAAAAGCTTTTATACATATGTGAAGAGAAAAAGATTGGTGAAGTCAAGCGTAGGTCCCTTGCAGTCAGAATCGGGGGAATTTATAATGGGGAACAAAGAAATGGCAGATCAACTAAATACATATTTTGGTTCTGTCTTCACAAAGGAGGACACAAATAACCTCCCAGAGATGCCGGGGAACATAGGGTCTGATGAAAGGGTGGAACTGAAAGAAATCAGTATTTGTAGGGAAATGGTGTTAGGAAAATTGATGGGACTGAAGGCCGATAAATCCCCAGGGCCTGATAATCTACATCCCAGGGTACTTAAGGAAGTGGCCCTAGAAATAGTAGATGCATTGCTGGTCATCTTCCAGAACTCGGTAGACTCTGGAACGGTACCCATGGATTGGCGGGTAGCTAATGTTACCCCACTATTCAAAAAAGGTGGTAGAGAAAAGGCGGGGAATTATAGACCGGTAAACTTGACATCGGGATTGGGGAAAATGCTAGAGTCCATTATAAAAGATGTAATAGCAGAGCACTTGGAAAGCAGTGACTGGATCGGACAAAGTCAACATGGATTTACAAAAGGTAAATCATGCTTGACTAATTTACTGGAATTTTTTGAGGATGTAACTGGTAAAATAGATAAGGGAGAACCAGTGGATGTGGTGTATTTGGACTTTCAGAAGGCTTTCGATAAGGTCCCGCATAAGAGATTAGCGTGTAAAATTAAGGCACATGGGATTGGGGGCAAGGTATTGACTTGGATAGAGAACTGGTTGGCAGACAGAAAGCAAAGAGTTGGAATAAACGGGTCATTTTCTGAGTGGCAGGCAGTGACTAGTGGGGTACCGCAAGGATCGGTCCTAGGACCCCAGCTGTTCACAATATATATTAATGATCTGGACGAGGGAATTGGATATAATATCTCCAAATTTGCAGACGACACAAAGCTGGGTGGGAGGGTATGCTGTGAGGAGGATGTTGTGAAACTCCAGCACGATTTGGACAGGTTGGGTGATTGGGCAGAAACATGGCAAATGCACTATAATGTGGATAAATGTGAGGTTATCCACTTTGGTGGCAAAAACAGGAAGGCAGATTATTATTTGAATGGCAATAGATTGGGAGAAGGGGAAGTGCAAAGAGACCTGGGTGTTCTTGTACACCAGTCGCTGAAGGTAAGCATGCAGGTGCAGCAGGCGGTTAAGAAGGCAAATGGTATGTTGGCCTTCGTAGCAAGAGGGTTCAAGTACAAGAACAAGGATGTCTTGCTGCAGTTGTACAGAGCCTTGGTGAGACCACACCTTGAGTATTGTGTGCAGTTTTGGTCACCTTACCTGAGGAAGGACGTTCTTGCCATGGAAGGAGTGCAGTGAAGATTCACCAGGCTGATACCTGGGATGGCAGGAATGACGTATGAGGAGAGATTGTGTCGATTGGACTTATACTCACTGGAGTTTAGAAGATTGAGAGGGGATCTCATCGAAACCTATAAAATTCTGTGAAGTAAGATATTAAAAATTGGATTTAATAAGGTAAAACAAACCAGGATTCATCTGTAACACCAATATACAAAATGGAGGGAATAGGTTAATTCGTGCTCTGAGTTGAAAAATAGAAGTCTGTAAAAGTTGTATAAACCCAGATAAGGTTTAAACAGGACTACGGGTTAACTGCTGAGAGATTAAAACTGTCAAAACAACCCCTTAGAAAGAGGGAGAGATATATGGGTTCGGCCACGCGAGTCGACACCTTTGCACTTAAGGGTTTGTTAAGTGTGACGCTCAACAGGGTTCTATTCTTTTAACTAACTAAAGTGTTTTTGCTCTGTAGAAATAATTCAAGAGAGAGAGACAGAAAGTCTGCGGATTGCCCGCTTTGGAAAGATCTACTATCTTAGAGAAATACTTAAAAAGACCAAGCCATCTGACAACAGCAAATGGGCGATCGTAAAGTAATAAAGTTGAGGCCCGGGTCATGAGAAAGTAACAAGACCAACTGATAACGAAATGTGAGATTTGTAAGCGACTGGAAGAATGGAATGTCATGGTTTTATAATTACAATTTAACTATAATTCTGTATATGTTAATAAGCTTATCCCCGCCTTTAGGGCAGGGCCTTAATTTTTGTATAACTGTGTGAACCTCAAGAGATTCGGTGGAGTCGGAGCCTTGTGTTGGGACGCAAGAGCCACAGCTCCCCAGGCCTGAATAAACCGTTTTTACTTCAATTATTGGTTCTGTCTTTCTTATAACAAGCCAGTGTTGTCGACTTTGTATATCACTTAGTCCACACTTTGGGGGCTTACATCAATTGGCGACGAGGATGGGATGTGCGTTCTGAACCAGACTCTCGGACAGCGTTAACCTAAGACGGGTGAGTATGTTTTAATTACCACCTGTAAAATTAGAGGTTAATCGCTGGCGAGACGTTGAGTCAGAATCGACGTATAAAAGAACTATAAGAAGAAAGACACCCTTAATTGAAGGCGGTTAAAAAGATAGGGATAAGGTGTTCCCTAAGCCGTATAGCGGCAAACCGACAGGGGCGGAAAGACCCCTACCCCGGGAGGCGGGAAATCCTCATTTAGCCGTGTGGCGGCAAACCGATAGGGGCGGAAAGACCCTTACCCCGGGAGGCGGGAAATCCTCATTTAGCCGTGTGGCGGCAAACCGACAGGGGCGGAAAGACCCCTACCCCGGGAGGCGGGAAATCCTCATTTAGCCGTGTGGCGGCAAACCGACAGGGGCGGAAAGACCCCTACCCCGGGAGGCGGGAAATCCTCATTTAGCCGTGTGGCGGCAAACCGACAGGGGCGGAAAGACCCCTACCCCGGGAGGCGGGAAATCCTCATTTAGCCGTGTGGCGGCAAACCGACAGGGGCGGAAAGACCCCTACCCCGGGAGGCGGGAAATCCTTTCAGCCGTGAGATGGCGAAATCTCAACAATTGAATGAATGGGTGCACCGTGGTGAGTGAATGAAATAAAACCCCTACAGTCACAAAGATGTTAAAACTCAAAACCTCGGGACTAAAGGGTTGGTGTGTTTAACGAAACGAAGTGACTAACAGAAAGCAAGAAACTAACTAAGGTAACGCTATAGGGGTGAGCAACGTAGTGTATAAACCTAATTCACCAATACCGTGAATTACGCATTAAACATAGCAGTTAGTTATGACTAAGAGGGTGGAAGAAGAATCCTCAAGGGACCTGGATTCTATAACCCGACTCCTGGAAAATAAAAAGAAACAGTGCAGAGAGCCAAAGGCTTGGTGGGGAGGAGCTAAAGATAAAGAGGCAACAGATAATGTAAGGAATTGAAACAGAAGGGAGAGATAAAGAAGGAAAAAGATCTAATTTGCAGGCGAACCAATTTGAAACCCCAGCAAAAAAAAAACAAACAAACAGGGATTTGGAAACTAGGGAAAGCTGTTGAGTCACAGATTTAAAAAGGAAGGAAAAGATAAACCTAAAGCTTTACCAACATGGAAGTTATTAGCATCTGTACCAAGACAAGTAAAACAAGAGGAATGAAAGGAGCCTTAGACATATGCTGGAATTACAGCTTGTATAAAAATGTGTGAGTGTGGATGTTTTCCTGATTAGGAATGTTTAAGAGGATACAATATTCCTTTGTCTGAAAATCTGTCCGTTAAGAAAAAGAACTGTCTGCTGTGTGTTGTAGCTCCACCCACTTCTCTGTGTTAAAGTAAAAGCATTTAACCCCTTTGTCTTGTCGGGGATTTTGGAAGTTTAAGAATGTGCAAATAAGATTGTGCCCTCAGAATGAAAAAAACCTATTACAATTTAAGTTAAGCTGAAGTGTAAAAACTGAGAAGAGCAACAAAAAGTTTGTTTAATGAAAGATTAAGTTTCAGTCCAAGATCTAACCTTGGAGTTATGAGGTAAATTAACCTATTAAAACCAGACTTTCATTGTGGCCACAGTGAAATTCTGGTTGATGTAAATTGGTGTAGTCCGAATTGAATAAGATAACTCCACTCCGCAAGAATATCTGATAGCGGCAGGTCCCTTTACAATATTTAATTGACTATGGTACTGGAAGCCTTATAGAAGGCGGGACTAGAGTTAAACCTTAGAAAGGTATAGGTAGGGAAGGATGAAGTAGTCGACCTAGGATACATAGTGACACAAGGGAAGAGACAAATGCCCAAAAACAGATGGGAGGGGCATTAGGACTGGCTGCGTGCTTTGATTGCTCGCAAGCTTCTAGGGATGGCAGCAGGAAGGGACCGCGCCAGAGAGGGGAGGGGGATCCGAGGATGTTTGTTGATGCATTGGTAGGGGGCCGACAGTGCAAAATGTTAATAGACACAGGAGCCACAATCTCATTGACAGACTTACCCTTGCCCCGAACGAAACTTTCAGTTAGTATAGCAGGAATCGGTGGACGAAGAATCAGGGCTTATAAGAGCGAAACAGTCTTACTAGAAATTGGATGTATAATAATACCTACACAGTTGTGGGTATGCGAGAACACCGAAGGAACAATCCTAGGGATAGATATACTGCGAGAAGTAGGAGCTTTAGTCGACCCTAAAGCGAATGAAGTGTACTGGCCCCCAGGTTATAAGTCAAACAAACAGGCAGGCCCGGGAAACAAAGTAGAAATGGCCCAGCCTATACAGGATTTGATCAAAGGGGGGTAGCCAAAGGAAAAAGTGTAAACCTATATAGATAGTCGGAATGCCTTTGGGGTGGTGTCTGATTACATGATAGCGGGAGTAGGCAGGGATATATGACACCAGGAGAAGACCCGTAAGACACAAGAATATAATCAAGGAATTAGTAGGAACCTCTCTCCTACCCAAAGAGTCCGTAATAATAAATTAAAGCACACAAGAGGATGGGCAGCTAAACGATCAACTGAGAGAGGGAATCTGACCAATGAAGCCCAAATGTTCATGTTGAGTCAAAGTGTGAAACCACAACTGTCTCTCAGTCAGGGATGTTTTTTGGGCTGCGTGAAGTGACGCAATAATGTTTAGCTCCACCTTCAAAAGCCTGCGAAGGAGTTAACCCTTTCCACTGACAGCTGTTTGAGTTCACCAAGCAACAACTTCAGTATTACTGAACAGAATTTAAAGATATTGGACATTATTAAATGTAAATTTCTTAATGTTGAGTTAATATTTCCACACAGTGATAGAAGGAAAATTAGGATTTGATAAATGGAAGTTATCTTATATACTAATTGCGGCACCGTCTCAAACGGCCGGGAGACTGCTTGGGAAGCTGTCCTGTTACCCAAAGATAAATCTGGACAGATAGTTAGAGACATGAGGCCAAAGACCAACAGATTATACGGGATCGAGAACAGGATACACGGGACGACCAGAAGGAGGTCTTAGCAATAGACAGCAAAGTGATAGCAGAAATAATACCAGCCAAACCAGGGCTAGCACCCAGATGGTCAGGACCTTATGAAGTATTAATGAATAATGACACATGTGTTCATGTAGATGGGTCTGGAACGGGTAAAGGAAGGTGGAAACACTGGACTCAGTTAAAAATATATAAGAAAGACAATGAGTAAACCAGAGATGGTGCCCTTTTGACAGAGTGAGGAGTGTACTAGAAGATATAAAGAATGGGAAGGGGAGTTACTACATATATCAATGATAGGGCTGTGTATGATGATAATAGGCTGTGTATGATGATAATATTATATGCCATAGTTTGCATTTTCAGGTATGTCTGGGGACAGAGCCACAGAACAAGAAATGAACCAGATGTACAGCATTTTGAACTGATAAAATGGATAAGAGCAGAATAATTCTAACTGGCTGGTGACGACCAGCCCCTTTTTGTAATTACAGGAATACTGGACGTCCGGAATGAGATGGAGCGTCCTCGCCTTGATTCTAGGGATAAATATAAGTATTGCCATTATCGAGGGGGATTAGTAATAAGGAGAACACAGGATGAGGTGTATTTTAGTGTAGCACAGAGAGTTACTAAGCTTGCCATTAATAGGAGTACTTTTGAGATACAAAACAAACCTGGAACTCCCTGTGGGTAAAACAATTAGAGGATCCACAGGAAAAATCTATCTTACAAAGATGTAAGAAACGGGGAGTATTGGAAACGACCGGAGCAGGGTATGCAGCCGGGTTAGCAACAGTTAATAGCTTGGACATAGAAGGAGTAAACGAAGGAGTAGAAGAATTACAAGCAAAAATAGAGAAGTTACTAAAACAAGCTACTGGAAATAGCCGGCAATTGACACTGGCAGGGAAACCAAACAATAATGCAATTGTCGGGGGTGGAAGAGATAGTAGCCCCCCATGCAGAAACAATCAATACAATTATTGATAGACTTAATAATGCTTCTCGCCAAAACAATAAGGAACTAATATGTGCCACGTAGGGCTCATGGCTATTGTCGAATGCTCAGCATAACATGAGGCAAATAAATAATGGACAGATCCCTGATTGGGTTACTAATAAGGATCTGGAACCTTGGATTGACACAAATAAAAGCCTATGCAAGGGGTGTAAAATGGGACAAGTATACCGGGCAGGCGATCGTCTGACCCCATGGACTAAGATGATTGGCTTTGTACTGGCCATCCCACAATTCCCAGAAGGGGGACAACCCCAATACGATGTGATTAATATAGGAGAAGTACAAAGGGAAAGTGGGTTAAATATCATGATGTCCCTACCAAGGCGCTTTGGGAAAGGGATGAAGATAATAAACAGAAGAATGAAACCTAAAGGGGGGTGGTAGTGGACGGGTGCCACCACAAGGGAAGGACATGGGTGTGCACACACCCCCCCACCAAGGGAGACACATCAGAGTACGGATTTACGAAAATTACCAGTTGCACCCTCGAGGTTCACCCAAGGGGATACACCGGACCTGGGTAGCATCAAGGAACAATGGGACCTGTTGTGTCACCGCAATTGAATAGAAATATGAATATCAAGATATGGCTTATACCATTCCCCAACCAAACCATTGTATTGGTCTAAAGGTACCTATACAGATAGGAAAACCTGGTCATTTGATAATATGAGACTTACTAAAAAGGGTTGAAACTTATGTCATACCAGAGCCCAAGGCAATTCCTAAGTTAGAGGAAGCTTGGCAGAAGTTACGGCAGGAAACAAAGGAAATTTTAAAGTACTATCATAAAATAGAAGAAGGCTTAATGAAACAACAAAAAGACATTAGTACAACATTAGAGGAAACTCACCCACTTCCTCATATTTTGATAATTGGGGACCAGGATGGTCGGGGACTGTGGGCGCCTCAGTGATACAAGGCATAATGATATTCCTCTTGATTGTTATTCTGATATATTGTGTATTTTTATTTCTCCAGTGCCTTTGTGCCAGAATGAGTAAGGCCAAAATTGGTGCGGTGAAAGAAGTAGAGCCTGAGGAGGGGCAGGTAGCGATGTTAAGAATGGACAACTCCCCCGCCTCTCCAAAGCAAATGGTGTAAGACGCGATGGGAAGCCCTGAAATTATATGGGATTAATTGGGCATGGTAAATAAAGACCGGGCCGGCCAACCATAAGATGGAGGTGGCAGAAGGAGGGTGGCAGAAGGAGGGTGGTGAATGAGGATTGGTGTGTGATGACAGTCTCGAATTGGCACGTCACACACCCCACGTGGGAATGAGGGACAGGCTTGAGCAGAAAAGCCTCAACCATTAGTGTAGGGTCTAAGGGGCCCCGGGAATGGTTACACCGGACGGAGTGCATAAAGGAAAGCCCACCCTAAAGGAAAGACCACCATAAAGGAAAGACCACCATACCACAGAGGGGGAAGTCGGCCTCCAAATTGATAAGATATATAAACATGTATAACCTAAACTGGTAGAAGGCCAGGGAGTGCACGCTCTGGCAGACACCAGGAAGTGGAAATACATGTTGACCTGTTTGGAGCAATTGTCCAAAGGTCAAAAGGGGGGACTGAAGTAAGATATTAAAAATTGGATTTAATAAGGTAAAACAACCAGGATTCATCTGTAACACCAATATACAAAATGGAGGGAATAGGTTAATTCGTGCTCTGAGTTGAACAATAGAAGTCTGTAAAAGTTGTATAAACCCAGATAAGGTTTAAACAGGACTACGGGTTAACTGCTGAGAGATTAAAACTGTCAAAACAACCCCTTAGAAAGAGGGAGAGATATATGGGTTCGGCCACGCGAGTCGACACCTTTGCACTTAAGTTTTGTTAAGTGTGAAGCTCAACAGGGTTCTATTCTTTTAACTAACTAAAGTGTTTTTGCTCTGTAGAAATAATTCAAGAGAGAGAGACAGAAAGTCTGCGGATTGCCCGCTTTGGAAAGATCTACTATCTTAGAGAAATACTTAAAAAGACCAAGCCATCTGACAACAGCAAATGGGCGATCGTAAAGTAATAAAGTTGAGGCCCGGGTCATGAGAAAGTAACAAGACCAACTGATAACGAAATGTGAGATTTGTAAGCGACTGGAAGAATGGAATGTCACGGTTTTATAATTACAATTTAACTATAATTCTGTATATGTTAATAAGCTTATCCCCACCTTTAGGGCAGGGCCTTAATTTTTGTATAACTGTGTGAACCTCAAGAGATTCGGTGGAGTCGGAGCCTTGTGTTGGGACGCAAGAGCCACAGCTCCCCAGGCCTGAATAAACCGTTTCTCCTTCAATTATTGGTTCTGTCTTTCTTATAACAAGCCAGTGTTGTCGACTTTGTATATCACTTAGTCCACACTTTGGGGGCTTACATCATTCTGTCAGGCCTGGACAGACTAGATGCAGGAAGGATGTTTCTGATGGCCGGGGAGTCCAGAACCAGGGGTCATAGTCTAAGGATAAGGGGTAAGCCATTTAGGACTGAAATGAGGAGGAATTTCTTCACCCAGAGAGTGGTGAACCTGTGGAATTCTCTACCACAGAGGGCGGTGCAGGCCAGTTCATTAAGTATATTCAAGAAAGAGTTGGATATATTTCTTAAGGCTAAAGGGATCAAGGGATATGGGGAGAAGGCAGGGACCGGGTACTGAATTTGGATGATCAGCCATGATCTCATTGAATGGCGGAGCAGGCTCGAAGGGCCGAATGGCCTACTCCTGCTCCTATCTTCTATGTTTCTATGCTCAGTTCGCTCTGGCCTAGTAAACAAGCACATGGACTAGCAACTTGTGTCTCTGTCCTTCATTTGTTCGATCCACATGTATTAGTGTTAAGTATTGATTATTTCTAAGTGATTCTGGCATCATCAGAACAAAGTCAGAATGAATTATTTAATTGAAATAAAGACTTTTAGAAAACACCAGTTTTAATTAGGTGATGTGGTGCTTGTGCGTTTTGATTGCAGTCTGGCAGCCCTTGCATGATTTTGTGCCAAATACAATTGGTGTTCAACGATTTTCCAGGCCATTATTATGTTGATATCTTGGTCACTGGAGTCTTCTGCAGTACTATTTCCAACATTTACCTCATTGGTCCCTGAATTTTTAACTCTGTATCCTTCAGGTCTAGCAATCTTTCACACACATATGTGAATCGTCTCTCCATAGCCCATAAACTAGGAAGTAGTTGCCATGTGACCTGTACAGTATTGTGTTTGTCGTCCAAGTGCTTTCTTAAGGCTCTACTGCTTATTATGTTCCTGTACTTCAGTGCTCAAATATGCATAATGCAACAACAGATGGAAAGTGTCCAAGAGTATGACAGGAGATGAGAGTAGAAGCTGGAAACGTTGTGGCTGAAATTTTTCACAGCTCATTAAATATATACGATTGGAAACAGATAACATTATCCCAATTGAAAACAAATTGGCAGCTTGATCCTGGAAGCTGTAAACTTGTTAGCCTGGCATCTTTAATAGAAACAATATTAAAAAATCAATTATAAGGAAAACATTGAAGCAATTTAAGAGCACTAGACCAAAATAAAAGTAATAATTTGGGTTTCTGACAGGTAGAACAATTTTGTGTGGTGGATTTAAAGTAATTGGTAATCAACTTTAATACTGGGTAAGTTAAGTGCCTTGACTTTCTAAAGGTGTTTAAGGCTAGATTTTATAACTTCCCCAGCTGGGAATGATTATCGTGAATTTGGCCATGGAGATCTACTGGCTCTGAAGAATTTTGGCTCATTAAATAAATGAACAGACAGTTCTGTGGTGCCTATTGATCATGACACAAAATTTGGAAAATCTACCCTTTGTGTTACCTCCGAAGAGACTCGTAGATAAAGTCAAAGCTAATGTCACAAAGGAAGACTTCGTAAAATGAATAACTAATTGGCCAAATAACAAAAGAGGATTGAGAGCAGGATTTGAAGTTCTAATCAGACAGCTGGAACAAGCTGGGATGAGTCCCGCTGTTTGCTGTTTATTAATGATCCTATTGATGGTATTAAAAGTCGAATGTCTAAATTTGCAGTTGATGTCAAACAAGATGTTCCGAGGAAACCGATAAAATTCAAACGGCTCTACAGAGAATTAGAAATTAAGCAGTTGAATGTCATGAAGGATTAAACTCTTAGATTGCCTGTAGGTACTGAGACTCCGAGCTCCCTCAACTGGCCATTATTTACAACATTTTCAGCTCACAGTGAAGCTGAAACAAACACTAATATTACAGTGATAAAGCTATTCAAATACCAGGGGTTGTTTTATTATGATAATATTAACCCTAATAGAAAATAAACATTTTAAACATAAATTAATTCAAAATAAAATAGTAAACACTTAACTTCAGACTTACTGCCTGACTTATTTTTTTCCCATTCTCTCTTCTTATGGTTCTTTTCAATTCTATGCCTCTCCTATTTTGATTTTAAGTGTTATTCCTTGTTAAAAAAAAAAACACCTTTTTAAACACTTTGGGCTCGATTTTGTCAATGGGGAACTTTTGGAGGCGGGACTCCCACTTTTTGGGTTGTAGTCCCACCTCCATCGACTTGTGGCCAACCCACGCTATTTTCCCTTGATTGACCTTGTTAAGCCCGCCCAGCGGGCTCAGCAGGCCAATTAAGGGACACCTGGTTACTGGTGACGTCAGCGATTGACATTTCATCTGTCAAGAGCTTTTGACAGATGAAAAATCAGCGTTTGACAACTCTGTAAAGCTGTCAAACACTGACAATCTGTCTTCTAACTTGAGTCCTTCTACTCAGACTCAGTTAGAGTGTTCTCCAGACCAGAAAGCAGAGGCTGCAGCTTTTGACAGTTCAGCAGCCATTCTGCTTTCTGTGCCGGTGAGCTGAGGGACTCCCGAGAACTGAAGGAAGGAAGCCTGCAGGAGAAAGTAAAGGTAAGTAAAACTTAATAAAACACTTTACACTTACCTTACACACTTACCTCTGCACACATGCACCCATCACTCACCTGCACAACGGACACCTTGACCCCTCCAACCCCTGCAGACTGACAGTCCGCCTCGCTAACTTGGCGTGGTTCGGAGCCGTCGGACAGCCCACACTTCAGGGCTAAAAATAGGGATTAGGCAAAAAACTGCCTGTTAATTACCTGTTAACAGGCAGTTAATTGGCACTAATCCCCTTCCCGCCTCGGGGAGGCGGCTCCCAGCACAGGTCGGGTACCCGCCTCCTGGGACATTGGCACGGAGGCGGGTTGGGGGCGGGATGGGTTCCTGCCCCCCGATTCTGCAATTTTCCCACCACTCCTGTCTCCAAACCCACCTCCTCAGGGCTTGGAAAATCAAGCCCTTTGTTTCACTGTTTTCCTCTCCGTGCTGAGTTCCACAATCCTGGGTGGGAGTCAAATCCAAAAGTAAGATCAAAAGAAAAACTGAATGCTGGAAATCTGAAGTAAGAACTGCTGAAGGCCCCAACCTAAAACATTAACCTGCCATTTATATTTTCAGATGGTGACAGACCTGCCTTTTCTGTTTTTAATCACCAAAACATTGGGCGTTGATCAGCTGGAAACCATCTCCAGAATGTAGTGTTCCTGCCAATCAAGAGATAATAGTCTAAAAATGGATGTGATCACGTCATGGACACAATCATAGAATGATACAGCACAGAAAGAGGCCATTCGGGCCCTCGTGCCTGTGCCGGCTCTTTGAAAGAGCTCTCCAATTAGTCCCACTTTCCTGTTCTTTCACCATAGCCCTGCAAATGTTTACCCTTCAAGTATTTATCCAATTCCCTTTTGAAAGTTACTATTTAATCTGCATCCACCACCCATTCAGGCAGTGCATTCCAGATCATAACTACTTGCTGTGTATTTTTTTTTCCTCAAGTCCCCTCTGATTCTTTTGCCATTACCTTAAATGTGTGTCCTCTGGTTACTGACCCTTCTGCCACTGGAATCAGTTTCTCCTTAGTTACTCTATCAAAACCCTTCATGATTTTGAACACCTCTATCAAATCTCCCCTTAACCTTCTCTGCACTAAGGAGAACAACCCCAGGTTCTCTGGTCTCTTCATGTAACTGAAGTCTTTCATCCCTGGTACCATTCTGGTAAATCTCCTCTGCACCTTCTCTCAGGCCTTGACATTCTTCCTAAAGTGTGATGCCCAGAATTGGCCACAATGCTCCAGCTGGGGCCTGACCAGTGTTTTATAAAGGTTCATCATAACTTCCTTACTTTTGTACTCTATGGGCTGGATTTTGTCAGTGTGGGCGGGCTGGGGCGTGTCAGGTGGAAATCGTGTCAGGACCCCGACTCCTAAGTGATGTGTTGAAAAAGTGGGATTTTCCCCTAATTGGGCAATTGATTTCCAGCGTGTGGGAACCACTGGCCCAATGAGTCTTTTCATACAGAAAGTTGCCTCCGATGACGTCATCACTGCTGTTGTATTTAAGGCCTGCAAGCAGCCTTGATTCTTCTGGAGACTGGAAACGTTTGGACATTGTATGAAGGACTTCATTTACTGACCATGTCCACCAGCAAGCAAAAGTGCGCACCTCGCTTTGATGAGCCCTCCCTCCAAGCTGGGGTGCAGGGAGCAAGATCTAATAAGGAGGTGCTCTTCCCTTCCTCAGGGAGAAAAAACCCACCACAACAGACTAAAGCTGTGTGGCTGCAAGTGGCCCAGGAGGTCAATGCAATCTCTATGTGCCGCAGAACCTGGCAGCAGTGCAGGAAGAGGTTTCATGACCTTCTCCGCACAGGAAAAGTGAGTATGACTTTCTCAGCACCCTCAATCTCATCCCCATCGCCTCTCCTCACCAGCACTCTGCTTTGCCAACCTCTTCCTCCACCTCCCACTTGATGCTGACATCCCTGCACCCTTACCCATTCCCTCTCTCTCTATGGTCAAATTCACTTAACTATTCGACCATGCAGCCCTCACACTCCCTATCACTCTGATGCAATGACAACAACTTACAACACACAGGGAGGGCCATTTGTCTCCTTCTAAGCATCTATGCTATGGATTCTCTACACTCACTCCTTCATTCTCACTCAAACTCCACTTGTGTCCCTCATTGCAGGAAAAGAGAGCCCATAATAAGAGGGAAAGAGCGAGGGCAGGAGGAGGGCCACTCTCAGTAGCCCAGCTCACCCCCATGGAGGAGGCAGCCCTGGAAATTGCCGGGATAATGGCGGATTCCCAAGTGGGGCACGGACAGGTGGGCACATCACAGCAAGCTGGTGACAGAATAGTTTGGCATCTCTCTCATTGACATTGCATGAGTGACTGATAATGATTCTGATGTTCTAACAGATTGACTGATGATCATCTGCACAATTCAATGTGCATGTAACCTTTACCTCAAATCTCTAACTCATTCCTTTACTCCCCCACAGGACCATCGAGAGCCCCCGTCCCCACTGTCCAGGAGGAAGAGCCTGAGCTTCCAGACTCCTCATAGGAAGCTGCAAACTCTGAGGGCACTCCGTCAGCAGAATTAAGTGCACCCTGCACCAGCGCAGACACTTGCACCTCCGTGGGACCTTCGGGACATAGAGTAGAGTTGTCACCTGGTGCATCACAGCTCACAAGTGAGCATCAGCAGATGGTGGAGACAGGGACAGCAGTGGAGAGTCCTCGTTGTAGTGGAGAGGATGCTCCCAGCTCAGCTCCGCTGCATGTCGACCCTGTGCCTTCGGGTCCATCCAGAAGGAGAGTGGTGCTGGAACTCCAGGAACAGGTGCAGGAGTCTCTGGCAGGTTTTGTCTCCAGGGTCGCTGCAAGTGTGGAGTGAATGGAGGAGTCCATTGCCTACATGAGCAGAGCCTTTGTGGAGGTGTTGGCGCATGAACGTATCACCACGGAAAGGATGGCAACCTTCTTGGAAAGGATGGCTACCTCCATGGTAAGGCTGGCTACCATAGAGAAGAGGATGGCTACGTCCATGGAGGAGATTAGTCGCCGGGGTATGGACAACATGGTAATTGTTCAGAATAGACTGACATCTCTTGAGGAGCGATGGTCAGCTATTGAATAGGACTTCCAGTGCAGAAATGGGTCCTCATGGCCACCCTGCAGTGCAGCAAGGTGCTGTCCAGCCACTTGCTAACTCTGAAGTGGGGCTGACCCATGAGAGGGATGTTGGTGGCATACAACAAGGAAGTGGGGGCTCATCTCCAAGCACTCCCACGACCATGCCACCACAGCGCCCTCGGTCGGAGCCCCAGCAGAGTCCCCACCCAACTGAGATCGGCGTCTCAACCCCTGCACAGCCGCAGGAGCAGCAGACTGTTGCCGAGCCCTCACAGGTTCGCAACCCCAGAGGACACCCATCAAAGGTGTCGAGACAGGAGCAGCAAGAAAGTGAGCAAGGGGCCTCCACATCTGCTGAAGCCACAGGGGAAGCACCACGTAGGAGCACACGTAAGAGGAAGATAATGCACAAGTAGTCACTTGGGTAGTCACTTGGGTGTAATGTTGTGTTTAATTTTGAAAAGCCATCAGTTGCTTATTGTCATAAAAAATTCTGATGGCAAACTGTTGCAGTTGTGGCGTGTGTCATTTCGCTAATGGGAGTTCCACATTGAGGGCTTAGGTTGACTTTCAATTGTCAGTATGGTGGTCAGAGTGATAGGAATCCGCAGGTTCTTGGCCATTGTCGATGATCTGATAAGAAGGTGCGAGGCAAAATTATTTGATTGTGCAGGCTAAGCAAATCTGGCCAAGATGAGTGTGTCCCTTGCATCCCGGGCAGCAATGTGGTCGCACGCTGGCGCCTTCTTGCCTGTGCAGCTTCAGGTGGGTGAGCAGCAGCTTGGCACTCCTGTTGTTGCTGCTGCTGTTGGTGGTGCTGTTGTTCATGGTTCTGCTGCTGCCACGGCTGGTCTTTGTCCGAATCTGATGTCCAGGAGGAAAGGAAATAAATGGTTCCCATGCTTCTGGTATATGCCTCAGTTGAGGAAGCGCTCAGTCAAGGTGGCGAGAGGGGTTTCCCAAGAGGTCACACTGGAGATGGGTGTCAGGCTCCAAACTTCCACAACAATGGGTATGCCTGCTAAAAGTTCCCCCAGACCTGAGACAACAAAGTTCTGCCACCTGCAAATGATGATTGCTGAAAATTCCTTTTTAATGGCGGAGCTGCAGCTATTAGTAAGCAGTCCACTTGTGAGACCGCCAGGATTCACTGGCGTGTTCCAGAGGAGACGTGCAGGACGTGGGAAAAGTGGTAAAATCAGAAAGGCCTCGCAAAATGGGATTATAGAGGCACTTAACTGGTTGTTAAGGGTCTTAAGGGCCTATCCCGCCTCTTGGAGGCGGGATGGAAACGGGGTCAGAAAACACCCATTTTGGAAAATTGCTCGGAGGCAGGATGGAGGCAGGATCGGGCCCACCCACCATTTTTTTTCAATTTTACCACCTCACATGCCTCCAATCCCGCCTTCTCGGGCCTGGTAACATCAAGCCCTATGCCTTTATTTATAAAGCCAAGGATCCTGTATGCCCTTTTAACAGCCTTCTCAACTTGTCCTGTCACCTACAGAGACTTGTGTTCGTACACCCCCAGGACTCTCTGTTCCTGTATTCCAGATCGGTGGCATAGTGGTTAGCACTGTTGCCTCACAGCGCCAGGGACCCAGGTTCAAATCCGGCCTCGGGCGACTGTCTGTGTGGAGTTTGCACATTCTCCCCATGTTTGCGTGGGTTTCCTCCGGTGTTCCGGTTTCCTCCCACAGTCCAAAGATGTGCGGGTTAGGTTGATTGGCTATGATAAATTGACCCTTAGTGTTAGGGGGATTAAGTACGTGGGGTTACGGGGATAGGGTGGGATATGTGTTGGTGTAGGGGTTACGGGGATCGGGTGGGATATGTGTCGGTGCAGGCTCGATGGGCCGAAATAGCCTCTATCTGCACTGTGGGGTTTCTGTGATTCTGTGATAACAACTCGCTGCACCAAACAAGGTTTCCTCACGCTGCCTCTGGTTCTTCTGCCACTGGAAACCGTTTCTCCTTATTTACTCGATCAAAACCCTTCATGATTTTGAATACCGCTATCAAATTTCCCCTTAACCGCCTCTGCTCTAAACTAGGCTGATCTTTGATGTGATGCTGTTCATATCAAATAGAATAGTCCTATCACTCGGTGTTGTCTTGGTGATGGTCAGGCAGTTTAATGTGCTCTGAAGTCATTTGCTTTCAATGCAGCACAACTTCATGTTGAAAAATGTAAGGTAACGCATACTGATGATAAAATAGAAATTATGAATTCAAATTTAAAATTTATTTAAATGAAACTGATCATAAAGGATCTAGGTGTAATAGCTGACCAATTATTCAACACATCATTCCAGTATATAGCAGCAGTTGCAAAGGGAAATAAAATGTTACTCTGCACAGGGAGATGGAGAGAATATAATTCCAAGACTGTGATTTTTGACTCTTAAAGACCACATGTGAAGTAGCCCAGCCGTGTTCATGCTACATATGAAGATATATATACACTGTGTAAATCATTCAGAGATTACTGATCTACGAAGGGAAGCTAAAGAAGCTGAATTCTATTCCCTCTCGAAAAAGGAAGAGTGGGTAGAAATGATCCAAATGTTAAAGAAAATTGTAATATTTGAGAGATTTTTGTGTAAAACCAGGATAGGAGAGCCAGGGGTGAGACTCTAAACTAAAGAAACCACAAGCTAAACTTAATTTACAGAATAAATTCTTCACGTTTAAAGGCATCGGCTTGTGGCGTGAACTGCCACCAATGAGATCAATATGGAGTCAGTCGAACCATTTAAGTGAAAAACAGCTCAATTCTTGATTCGGAGTAGTGTGCTTTGGGGTTGGGATAGGGAAAAGATTAATAATTGATTGACTGACTGGATTCTCAAATTTACTTTTTCTAGTTTCTATCTTTTATGTTCCTTTTCTTGCCATTCATTTTTTGGGGGAATGGGAAATCAATTTCTCTCTAGATCTTCCGCCTTTAGTCCAGAATACAAGGCAGTTTACAGTGATGCAACTTTACTGTAGCCGGCTTATCTCGTTCTGTGATGATGGCATTTTTGCATTAATTCCGACACACTAATCGCATTAAATACAAGAATAGAATTTCCCACAGTGGTGTGCAGATGGAGAATTATGTTTAAGATGACTTCAAAATGCTTTTATTGTGGAAAAGGTGTCTTTGCATGATTAAAGTACACCCAACAAGCATTTTTTTTATAAAGAACATTATTTATTAAGTCTAAACTCTTGTCTTGCTACGGATACAAGTCTTGCGTTTCAAGTTCATGGCGCCACTTAATGTGAAAAAATATCTCTCACAGCAGAAGTGGAGCCACTTTCAGTTGAACTTCTCTCTGCCATGATTTAAACCAACAGAAAGTATGAAAAGCAGATAATAATTTACTGACTAGTCCCCCTGCGGCCTCACTTGAGCTCAGGAACAGCTTCTAAAATGAATGGGGATGGTGTGGGGCGGGGGGGGCAGCGGTGGGGGGCACGCGCTATAGAACTTTGTAACAATGCTATATTTAAGCCATATTCTACTCATGGGGGGAAAAATTCAGTTGTTTGCGCCTCCCGTTAGCGCCTTAAGAGGGCACTAATGGGGCGCAAAGCAACTAGCACCCGGGCGCGGCGATGTTTGCGCCACTCACGAAATTAACTAGATATTTTGCGGCGGCGCTAAACACTACTGCCACGATCTCCTGTGCCGGCAGCTCATGACATCAGTCGAGTGCACAACGCCCCGGTAGCGCCCTGGACTGGATATTGAGTGGCGCCCCCTGCCTTACCGCCTGCCGCTAGCAACGACAGGTTGAGGGGAGCGTTTTGCAGTCAGAAAGGGACTGGGGGAGCGCTATTTAAAGGCGACTGCTTCCTGCCTTTTTTTGTTGGTGACATTTTTGCACCACGCATTCTGAGAGAGAGAGAGAGAGACTTCTGGAGAGATTCAACGCTGTGTGAAGGAGTTTTGGGTACTGAGCAGCACTCTGCAGGTTCATTTTAATTTGCCCTTCCTTGCTTCACCAGCGCTCTGAGGTAGCACCTCGCTCCTCGGCCTTTGCGCCTTAAGACAGGTGTGAAGCGCCTGATTTAGCGCTTCAATCACCTCCAGGAGCAATAAAAGCCAAGTTTGCCGTCAGAGGCGATAATTAGCACCAGGTGCTAAACTTTGCGCATGGCCGATAATGGCGCCCCAAATGGGGCGATACTGAATTTTTACCCCATAGTGTCCAAATCTTAGACCAATAATTAGATAACATTATTGAGGCCAAAATTCCTATGGTGGGGCAGGTGAGGCCTCATTTATGTTGCTTTTGGAAATCCAGCTTGGTGGGGGCAGTGAATGGCAAGTCTTTCACCTGCTCCTTTTATGTACTGTAGAGAAAGAAGAAAGACTTTACAGCATCTTTCATGACCTCAGGACGTTCCAAAGTGCTTTACAGCTAATGAAGTACTTTTGAAGTATAGTCATTGTTGTAATGTAGGAAAGATGGCATCCAATTTGCACACAGCAAGCTCCCACAAACAGCACTGTGATAATGACCAGATAATCTGTTTTTAGTGATATTGGTTGAGGGATAAATATTGGCCAGGACAGGCATGACCGGGGACCATTCCTGAACTACCCTGGGAAGTCTGGCCTAGCAGGCCATTCTTAAGCCCAGTGGATCCCACACCTACTGACAGCAGGTTCTGGATCAGGCCCAGTGGATCCCACATCTACAGAGAGCAGGTTCTGGATCAGGCCCAGTGGATCCCACATCTACAGAGAGCAGGTTCTGGATCAGGCCCAGTGGATCCCACATCTACTGACAGCAGGTTCTGGATCAGGCCCAGTGGATCCCACGCCTACTGATAGCAGGTTCTGGATCAGGCCCAGTGGATCCCATGCCTACTGACAGCAGGTTCTGGATCAGGCCCAGTGGATCCCACATCTACGGAGAGCAGGTTCTGGATCAGGCCCAGTGGACACCATGCCTACTGACAGCAGGTTCTGGATCAGGCCCAGTGGGTCCCACATCTATTGCGAGCAGGTTCTGGTTCAGGCCCATGGATCCCACATATACTGCGAGCAGGTTCTGGTTCAGGCCCAGTGGATCCCACGTCTACTGACAGCAGGTTCTGGATCAGGCCCAGTGGATCCCACGTCTACTGACAGCAGGTTCTGGATCAGGCCCAGTGGATCCCACGTCTACTGACAGCAGGCTCTGGAACAGGCCCATTGGATCCCATGTCTACTGAGAGCAGGCTCTGGATCAGGCCCAGTGGATCCCATGTCTACTTAGAGCAGGCTCTGGATCAGGCCCAATGGATCCCACGTCTACTGAGAGTAGGCTCTGGATCAAGCCCAGTGGATCCCATGTCTACTGAGAGCAGGCTCTGGATGAGGCCCAGTGGATCCCACACCTACTGACAGCAGGTTTTGGATCAGGCCCAGTGGATCCCACACCTACTGAGAGCAGGTTCTGGATCAGGCCCAGTGGATCCCATGCCTACTGACAGCAGGTTCTGGATCAGGCCCAGTGGATCCCACATCTAGTGCGAGCAGGTTCTGGTTCAGGCCCATGGATCCCACATATACTGCGAGCAGGTTCTGGTTCAGGCCCAGTGGATCCCACGTCTACTGACAGCAGGTTCTGGATCAGGCCCAGTGGATCCCACATCTACTGCGAGCAGGTTCTGGTTCAGGCCCAGTGGATCACATATCTACTGAGAGCAGGTTCTGGATCAGGCCAAGTGGATCCCACGTCTACTGACAGCAGATTCTGGATCAGGCCCAGTGGATCCCACGTCTACTGACAGCAGGTTCTGGATCAGGCCCAGTGGATCCCACATCTACTGCGAGCAGGTTCTGGTTCAGGCCTAGTGGATCCCACATCTACTGAGAGCAGGTTCTGGATCAGGCCCAGTGGATCCCACATCTATTGACAGCAGGTTCTGGATCAGGCCCAGTGGATCACACGTCTACTGACAGCAGGCTCTGGATCAGGCCCATTGGATCCCATGTCTACTGAGAGCAGGCTCTGGATCAGGCCCAGTGCATCCCATGTCTACTTAGAGCAGGCTCTGGATCAGGCCCAATGGATCCCACGTCTACTGAGAGTAGGCTCTGGATCAGGCCCAGTGGATCCCATGTCTACTGAGAGCAGGCTCTGGATGAGGCCCAGTGGATCCCACACCTACCGACAGCAGGTTTTGGATCAGGCCCAGTGGATCCCACACCTACTGAGAGCAGGTTCTGGATCAGGCCCAGTGGATCCCAGGCCTACTGAGAGCAGGTTCTGGATCAGGCCTTTCGAAGGCCCAAAGAATGTTTCCCTTCTGGGATTGATTACTCTAGAATGAAGGTCCTGATTTTTCTTTGGGGAAAAATAGAGTCATTTTACTCCTACCTCTGACTCAGTAAGGGCCTCTGGGTTCCCACACTGCAGTGGCAGGGTAACACTCTGATTTTTCTGCCAAGCACTCATGGCAGGTGTCTATGTATTCCCCTTGTACAGATGTGAGCCACCTTCCCCAAATATTGAAATGACCTAGTCCCTAGGATTTGGGACTAGGTCAAAGTTCTTCTCGGTCAGTGGTCTTAAGGCCAGTCCTTCTGCACATCCAGTGGCGGAGGAGGAACCCTGGAATTTGGACATATAAGGCTCGATATTGCCAGGCCCGAGGAGGCGGGATTAGAGGAGTGTGAGGTGGTAAAATCGCAAAAAATGGCGGGCGGGACCGATCCCGCCTCCATCCCGCCTCCAAGCAATTTTCCCAAATGCGTGTTTTCTGAACCCGTTTCCATCCCGCCTCAAAGAGGCAAGATAGGCCCTTAAGGCCCTTAACAACCACTTAATTGCCTATATAATCCCATTTTGAGAGGCCTTTCTGATTTTACCACTTTTCCCACATCCTGCACATCTCCTCTGGAACTCGCCAGTGAATCCTGGCGGCCTCACAAGTGGACTGCTTACTAACAGCTGCAGCTCCACCATTAAAAAGGAGTTTTCAGCAATCATCATTTGCAGGTGGCAGAACTTTGTTGTCTCAGGTCTGGAGGAACTTTTAGCAGGCATACCCATTGTTGTGGAAGTTTGGAGCCTGACACCCATCTCCAGTGTGACCTCCTGGGAAACCCCCCTCGCCACCTTGACTGAGCGCTTCCTCAACTGAAGCATATACCACAAGCATGGGAACCATTTAATTCCTTTCCTCCTGGACATCAGATTCGGACGAAGACCAACCGCGGCAGCAGCAGAACCATGAACAACAGCACCAACAGCAGCAGCAACAACAGGAGTGCCAAGCTGCTGCTCACCCATCTGAAGCTGCACAGGCCAGAAGGCGCCAGCACGCGACCACATTGCTGCCCGGGGTGCAAGGGACGCACTCATCTTGGCCAGATTTGCTTAACCTGCATAATCAAACACTTTTGCCTCGCAACTTCTTATCAGACCATCGACAATTTGGCCAAGAACCTGTGGATTCCTATCACTCTGACCACCATACTGACAATTGCAAGTTGACCTAAGCCCTCAATGTGGAAGTCGCATTAGTGAAATGACACACGCCACAACTGCAAGAGTTTGCCATCAGAATTTTTTATGACTATAAGCAACTGATGGCTTTTCAAAATTAAACTCATTATACCCAAGTGACTACCCTTGTAACTACTTGTGCATTATCTTCCTCTTATGCGTGCTCCTACGTGGTACTTCCCCTGTGGCTTCAGCAGACGTGGAGGCCCCTTGCTCACTTTCTTGCTGCTCCTGTCTCGACACCTTTGGCAGGCGTCCTCTAGGGTTGCGAACCTGTGAGGGCTCGGCAACAGTCTGCTGCTCCTGCGGCTGCGAAGGGGTTGAGACGCCGATCTCAGTTGGGTGGGGACGCTGGTGGGGCTCTGACGAGGGCTCTGCAGTGGCATGGTCATGTGAGCGCTTGGAGAGGAGCCCCACTTCCTTGTTGTATGCCACCAACATCCCTCTCATGGGTCAGCCCCACCTCAGAGCTAGCAAGTGGCTGGACAGCACCTTGCTGCACTGCAGGGGGGCCATGAGGACCTGTTTCTGCACTGGAAGTCCTACTCCAGAGGACTTGCATGAAGGTCTGGTTTGTTTGCTCAATAGCTGACCATCGCTCCTCAAGAGATGTCAGTCTATTCTGAACAATTACCATGTTTTCCTTACCCTGGCGACTAAGCTCCTCCATGGATGTAGCCATCCTCTCCTCTACCGTAGCCATCCTCTCCTCTACCGTAGCCATCCTCTCCTCTACCGTAGCCATCCTCTCCTCTACCGTTACCATGGAGGTAGCCATCCTTTCCAAAAAGGTTGCCATCCTTTCCGTGGTGATGCGTTCATGCACCAACGCCTCCACAAAGGCTCTGCTCATGTTAGTGATGGACTCCTCCATTCACTCCACACTCGCAGAGACCCTGGAGACAAAACCTGCCAGAGACTCCTGCACCTGTTCCTGGAGTTCCAGCACCACTCTCCTTCTGGATGGACCCGGAGGCACAGGTTCGACATGCAGTGGAGCCGAGCTGGGAGCATCCTCTCCACTGCGACGAGGACTCTCCACTGCTGTCCCTGTCTCGGCCATCTGCTGATGCTCACTTGTGGGCTGTGATACACCAGGTGACAACTCTACTCTATGTCCCGAAGGTCCCACCGAGGTGTGAGTGTCTGCGCTGGTGCAGGGTGCGCTTAATTCTGCTGATGGAGCGCCTCAGAGGCTGCAGCGTCCTTTGAGGAGTCTGGGAGCTCAGGCTCTTCCTCCTGGACAGTGAGGACGGGGTCTCTCGATGGTCTTGTGGGGGAGTAAAGGAAAGAGTTAGAGATGTGAGGTAAAGGTTGCATGCACATTGAATTGTGCAGATGATCATCAGTCAATCTGTTAGAGCATCAGAATCAGAATCAGTCACTCATGCAATGTCAATGAGAGAGATGCCAAACTATTCTGTCACCAGCTTGCTGTGATGCGCCCGCCTGTCTGTCCCCCACTTGGGAATCCTCCTCGATCCCGGCAATTTCCAGGGCCGCCTCCTCCGATGTGGTGAGCTGGGCTACTGAGGGTGGCCCTCCTCCTGTCCTCGCTCTTTCCCTCTTATTGTGGGCTCTCTTTTCCTGCAATGAGGGACACAAGTGGAGTTTGAGTGAGAATGAAGAAGTGAGTGTAGAGAATCCATAGAATAGATGCTTAGAAGGAGACAAAGGGCCCTCCCTGTGTGTTGTAAGTTGTTGTCATTGCGTCACCATGATAGGGAGTGTGAGGGCTGCATGGTCAAATAGATAAGTGAATGTGACCATAGAGAGAGAGGGAATGGGTAAGGGTGCAGTGATGTTAGTGTCAAGTGGGATGTGGAGGAAGAGATTGGCAATGCAGAGTGCTGGTGAGGAGAGGCAATGGGGATGAGATTGAGGGTGATGTGAAAGTCATACTCACTTTTCCTGTGTGGAGAAGGTCATGAAACCTCTTCCTGCACTGCAGCCAGGTTCTGCGACACATAGAGATGGCATTGACCTCCTGGGCCACTTGCAGCCACAAAGCTTTCGTCTGTTGTGGTGGGTTTTTTCTCCCTGAGGAAGGGAAGAGCACCTCCTTATTCGATCTTTCTCCCTGCACCAGAGCTTGGAGGGAGGGCTCATCAAAGCACGGTGCACACCTTTGCTTGCCGGTGGACATGGTCGGTAAATGAAATCCTTCATACAATGTCCAAAGCGTTTCCAGTCTCCAGAAGAATCAAGGCTGCTTGCAGGCCTTAAATCCAGCAGCACTGATGACGTCATTGGAGGCGACTTTCAGGATGGAAAGACTAATTGTGCCAGAGGTTCCCACACGCTGGAAATCAAGTACCCAATTAGGGGAAAATCACACTTTTTCCGCACTTCACATCGGAGTCGGGGTCCTGACACGAAAACCACCTGACACGCCCCAGCCCGGCCCCAATGGCAAAATCGAGCCCATTGAGTTTAAGTGAGTTGCAGACAACTTTTGGGATGTTCATGCATTCCATTTATATCACAGTACAGGGTGTTTTTGCAACGTTGGTTACCAGTGACCTTTCTGCACTGCCTCCAGGTTCAAACTGCCTTTGCACAAGTGTAACTATGTTTCTGTCAGTTGACCATGGGGAAAACTGAGTCAAATAAATATTTTTAAAAGTCAGCACAATATTGCCAAATGCAAATAAGATGCAGGATGCTTAATTGTCTAGAGCCGATTTAACAGATTGCAACATTTTAAAATGAGACAGCAGTCAGGAGGGAGAGCTGGTGATATAAATCTTCTCCTTAGAGAATGAACAGAAGCAGCAATTTATCATCCTAATTGAAATAAACAGCTGACTGCATTCCTTTTGTCATAAAACACAGCTGATCATATTTTAGTATCGTAAAAGATACTGAATCTTATAATCCTAATTAGATGTTCCACCCGCATCACAATCCTTCCAAAATGTTGTGCTTAAAGCATCAAAATATTACTTTATGTGGTAACAGATGCCGGTATTTGAATTCTGTATTTAAATTCATTGTGGCAGCCAGTTGCTTGTAGTTCAGCAATGGGGAAATGACCATTCAAAACAAAGGAAAGTCCAGAGCCATAACCACCTAGATTATAATTAACATCTGAGTTTAAAAAAAAGACAAACTTTATTAAAGACCCAAATCCTTTTGGGATAAGAGTAGTTTTATGAGTGGTCCAATGACTCAGCATGGAGCTGCACCATACAAAGCAAGAAGGCCCCCAGTTTGATTCCCAGTCCGTGTTGAATTAACTAATTTCAGTTGGGGTCAAACGTTAACTCTGTTTCTCTCTCCACGGATGCTGCCCTAGCCTGCTGAGTTTTTCCAGTGTTTTCTGTTGTTATCACAGGATGATATCATTGGTTCTGTGCACCTGGGCTAAAGAGGTGAAACAGGTTCCTCTGTTGTTATCTGACTTGTGTTGGAAATTGCCTGCATTTGGCTGTTGGGTAAGGACAGATTTAGTGTGATGTCCCCATGGGTCTCTGAGCTTGCCCAGGGTTGAGTCTCCCACTGCCATTTGCTGTTCAGGTTTGCATATGAAGGACAGGCACTAGGGTGAGATATTGGAGAATGACCGGCAGCTGTGGAACTGCTGCCCAGCAGAAATAACCACGTTCAAGAGAGGAGGGGAGAAAATGCTTAAAAAAAACCCTTTAGTGTCTTTCACAAAGAAAACTTTGAAGTTAGTGTAGTGTATGTACTTTGCAGAAGGAACTATATTCTGCAGTCCCTGTATACTGCAGTACCAGTAGTGACCACCCCTGTATATAAGCCTGTGTAGTAACTTTGCATAGTAGTTCCAGTTTTGTCTCCACTCAGTAAACACCTGTTGTAACCTACTCCTGCAGTCCGTGTCTCAATTACACACGGACATAATACTGGCGACGAGCAGATCCGAACTTACCTACAGTTCTGCACCACCTCATGGGGATCCATCCCTGAAGCAAAGTTGTTGGAGGTCGAGGCCAGAAAGAAGAAAGAAAAAAAAACAAACAGAAGAAATGGGCGTCGACCGTGGACAACCGCCTCTGATTCA
Source organism: Somniosus microcephalus (assembly GCF_052327205.1). Taxonomy (NCBI): domain Eukaryota; kingdom Metazoa; phylum Chordata; class Chondrichthyes; order Squaliformes; family Somniosidae; genus Somniosus; species Somniosus microcephalus. The sequence continues at coordinate 65,654,539 of NC_140997.1, read as the reverse complement.
TCGGAGTTGAAGATTTGCAGGAGAGGCTGTCAAGAGCGGGGCTTGGTTATCCTGTCTATGGTGTTCCAGCTAATCGGGCTGGTGGCAGGTAGTACACTGATCCTTCCTGGGCTGCGGCGGTCTAGAGCTCGATCGGGTGGCTTTTCAACGGGGCCGAGCAGCGTTGTCGGGAAGAGGAGAGAGAGAGAGAGGGTGGAGCACACAGGGCGCGGCCGGTGCTACGAAGCCGGGCAGCGTACAGACCCGAGAAGAGGGAGGAAAGTGTCCCGGAGGGTTTGCTCTGACGACGGGAAAATAAAAGAAATTAGAAGCGCAGAAAGCCGCGAGGAGCTGCAGTTTGCCACGGGGACCGCGGAGAGCGGCGTTAGCAGCAGCGTGGGGGGGGGAAGTGCGCGAAGACCATAGGGCGTCGCCATCAAGGCATAAAAATGCCAGTAACAGCGCTAGCAGCAGCGGAGAAGACAGAAAGCGCGGGAGGCGCCATCTTAATCCAGCGTGGAAGAAGGCAAAGTGCGGGAGGCGCCATTTTGTTCAATCAGGGAAGAAGGCAAAGCGCGGGAGGCGCCATCTTAGATTTCCAAGATGCCGAAGACTGGCAATATCACTGCCTTCGATAATGCAATAGAAGACTGGACCACGTATGTGGAAAGAGTCGAAGTATATTGCAAGGCAAATGAAGTAGCCGATGAGAAAAAGGCATCGGTACTACTAAACTTAATGGGCGCAAGAACGTATGGCCTATTGCAGAACCTGATCACTCCAGCCAAACTGATGGCGAAGAGTTTTAACGAAATTGTTGATATCCTACAGGAACACCTAAATCCTACACCGCTGCTGATAGCAGAAAGATTTAAATTCCACAAGAGAAATCAGCATAAAGAGGAGAGCAATGCTGATTACCTTACGGAATGACGCAAGCTATCAAAGCACTGCCAGTTCGGAGCAGGACTGGCAGATACCCTACGGGACAAATTTGTCTGTGGACTCCTGAGTGAAGGAACCCAGAAGAGGTTACTCTCAGAGAAAGAGCTGACGCTAGATAAGGCTTTCAGCGTGGCAGTATCGTATGAAGCAGCAGCAAGGGGAGCTGCGGAAATACAGCAAAAGCCACAAGAATACGGCACCCATGAAATGACACGGGGATTTGAAAAATGTTATCGCTGCGGCAGAACAACCCATGACCAGAAGGACTGCTGGTCCAAGGACAAAATATGCAGGCAATGTGGAAAGATGGGACACATTGCACGAGTTTGCAGGTCTGGAAAGAAGACTAACGACAACAAAAAGGCTACTAAGGAACAGTACAGGACAGTACAAAAGATGACGGACAGTAGTTCCGAAGACCAGAAAAGCGATAGTGAATCCGGGAACAAGAGACTAAGCTGTCTCAAACTTCACAACGTAATCGCAAAAGAGGATCACCGAACCATTTGGGTCACCCTTACGATAGCAGGGTCCCAAGTCAAAATGGAATTGGATACAGGATCAGCTCTGACCATCATGAATCGACGAGACTACGAGCGGCTATTCTCACACATACCCTTGAAAGAGACATCCATTGTCTTGAAGACGTATACGGGGCAGAAAGTATACCCCAGAGGAAAAATAAGGGTGCCTGTCGAATACAACGGCAAGGAAATACAGAAATTGTATCTGTACATACTGCAAGATGGTGGACCACCGTTATTGGGACATGCATGGATCAGAAAGATAAGTTTAGACTGGCACTCCATTCAGGCACTGACTGTGGCTGGTAAAAAGGATGACGACGTCACACCTGGACGATTGGCAAAAATCTTAGCTAACGCCAAAGAGGTATTTCATCAAGAACTGGGAACTCTTAAAGGCATAACCGCCTTGATAAAAATAGAAGAGAATGCAATTCCCAAGTTTTTCAAAGCAAGACCGGTACCGTATGCAATTCGCCCAGCCGTCGAGGCAGAGCTGGAGAATCTGGAGAATGCAGGCTTGTTATCTAAGGTAGACTGGAGCGAGTGGGCGACACCCATCGTTCCTGTCATGAAGAAAACGTTAAATAATAAGCCTGAGGAGCCAAGGAAGGTCCGCATCTGTGGGGACTTCAAGGTGACGGTGAACCCAGTCCTTCACACAGTGCAGTATCCTCTCCCGAGGATAGAAGATATTTTCACCTCACTATCTGGAGGGAAGCGTTTTACAAAAATTGACCTAGCACAAACATATTTGCAGATGGAGGTTGAAGAATCCTCTAGGAAGTATCTCACGATAAACACTCACAAAGGTCTTTACCAGTATAATCGACTGGTATTCGGAGTAGCATCAGCTCCGGCGATATGGCAAAGAGCGATGGAACAAGTCCTGCAAGGGATTCCGGGGACTCAGTGTTACTTGGCCGACATCCTAGTGACAGGTGAAGATGACAGTGAACACCTTGCCAACCTAGAGCAGGTGCTCACTAGACTAAGAGAACATGGGCTACGAGCCAATCGCTCCAAGTGCGAGTTTTTTAAGAAACAGATATCGTATTGTGGCCACGTGATTGATGAAGAGGGGTTACATAAGTCCCCTGACAAAATTGAAGCGGTAGTTAAGGCTCCAGCGCCTGAAAATGTGTCGCAACTGAGGTCATTCCTCGGATTGGTGACTTACTACCATAAGTTTTTGCCGAATTTGTCGACAATTCTGTACCCACTGAACACCCTACTACAAACTGGAGTAGCATGGAAATGGAGCGATGAATGTAAGCGGGCCTTTCAGAAGAGTAAAGACCTAATCACTTCAAGAGAAGTATTGGCTCACTACAACCCATCACTACCGATAAGACTGGCGTGTGATGCGTCTCCCTACGGCATTGGAGCGGTGCTGTCACTTAAATTCCTTGATGGTTCAGAGAGGCCGATAGCTTTTGCGTCACGCTCGTTAACTTCAGCCGAGCGTAACTACGCCCAGATTGACAGAGAGGCCCTCAGCCTGATGTGGGGGGTGAAGAAGTTCAATCACTACCTGCACGGTCAGAAATTTACTCTACTAACTGATCATCAACCTCTTGTCTCCATTTTCAACCCTCAGAAGGGCATCCCGATAATGACAGCACAACGGCTACAGAGGTGGTCCCTTTTCCTAGGGGCACACCAATATGACATCGAGTACAAAGGAACTAAACAGCATGGGAATGCTGATGGATTGTCGCGCCTACCATTGCCGATGGTGGAAGAAACACCTGCAGTGGATCCTGTGGAGATATTCCACTCAACCATAGTCGAATGTCTCCCTGTGACGAATGCAAACATAGAAAAGGAAACATGGAATGACCCGACACTATCACGGGTCTATGATTTAACGGTGAAGGAATGGCCAGCACATGGCGAACCACTGTTGCCAGCATTCTCGCTGAGAAGAGAACAGCTGTCAGTGTGCAGAGGAGCCTTGATGTGTGGATCCAGAGTAGTAATTCCACCCAAATTGAAGGATAGAGTGCTAAATGAGCTTCATGAGGGTCATCTGGGAGGGGTAAAAATGAAAAACTTAGCCAGAGCGTTTGTGTGGTGGCAGGGAATCGATAAAGAAATCGAAGAGATGACCAAGAGCTGTACAGGATGCCAGAAGGTCCAAAACGCCCCACCACAAGCCCCTCTACATCCATGGGAGTTGTAGTGTATGTACCCGTCTACCCTTAAGGAAATTATTGTATGTAACCGTTCACATTTAAGGGAACTACTTTAAGTGTGGCACTACTTGTTTGGCTTCTGTATACTGTAATACCGACAGTGACCACACCAGTATATAAGTGTTGTGACAGGATAACTGGGGCAGATTCGCCCGGACCTTCGAATAGTAAAGACCTGTTTGTTGTTATTTCTGAAGTCTGTGTATTTATTAACTGCACAACCCACAGACTTTACAGTGGCGACGAGTCCGATCGTACCCTGCGGCAAGATTACCAAAGCAAGAAGAGCGTCGAAGAGAGGCAACCGCCCTCGTCGTGCTGCTGGAAGAAAACACGAGGCTGCAGCAGGAGAAAGGTGGAAGACTTTAGCAACAAAAGCTTCCGTCTGCAACAGGCACTGACTACCCTTCTACCACGGTACAGAGTGAGCCGATCAGCAGGAAACAAGGCGGCCGAAGAGACTGTGAGTAGGGGAAGGTGTAGAGAATATCCGGAGGATAAGGGCAGAGCACTCGACCTCGGTCGAGGGGGAGCTGAGCCGGTCAAAAGTCGGGTCCAACGGCGTCGGGTGACAGCTGGACCGCGATCGGCGGGAAAAATCCGGGCAGCGACCGCAGCCACGAAGCGCTGAGCCTGCGAGTAGGCGCGGGAAGAGAAACCCAGCCGCAGCCGGGGAGGGAAACACCGGTCTGCGAGAGGGCTGGGGAGGCGAACGGGAACCGTGCGGGTGAGAGCCGGGGGCGGAGAGAGAGACTGCGAGGAGCCAGTCCAGCGGCTGAGCTGTTCTCCACCAACGGGGTACCCAGAGCCGGCAAAACCGAACGTGCGGGAGTGGGAGAGAGACACAGCCGAAAACGGGGTGAGAGACTGCGCGAGAGCCAGTCCAGCGGCTGAACTGTCCTCCGTTAACGGGGTGTACCCAGCGCCGGTAGAGCCGTGCGGGCGGGAGGAGAAGACAGAGCCGAGTAGGGGGAGCTGTGTGAGAGCCAGCCCAGAGGCTGAACCTGTCCGCTGCGGGGAAAGCGTACCCCTTCCACCAGGAAGAAATGCGGGAAGCCGCCATTAGGCGGAGGAGCCGACAGAAGCGGGAAACCGCCATTGAAGTGGGCGGGGAGAGAATGGAAGAGCGGGAAACCGCCAAATTCGCGGGAAAAGCCGCCATCTTAGAAAAAAAAATACATAAGAATTTAAAGAAATATTTGTGTTGTACCCAAAGAAAGGAAGATGCCTAAGCGTGGGGACAGCAACGATTTTAACTCCGAAATAGAAGACTGGCCCACGTACGTGGAACGTATTGAGATACATTGTAAGGCTAACAAAATAGCTAAGGAGGAAAAAGCTGTAACCTTACTTAACATGATGGGTGCGAAAACATTCGGGTTGTTGAAACATCTTCTCTCTCCAGCTAAACCGGCGGATCAGACTTTCGAGGATATAGTAGCGGTGCTGAAGGATCACTTGAACCCCACACCGTTGAAGCTGGCTGAACGATTCAGATTCTATGCGAGAATGCAGAAGAAAGACGAAAGCAACGCGGAATACTTGGTCGAACTGCGGAGGCTAGCGAAACACTGCCAGTTCGGAGGGAATCTGACAGAGGCACTGCGAGACAAGTTCGTATGTGGATTGTCCAAAGAAGGGACGCAAAAGCGACTACTGGAAGAGAACAACCTCACACTTGACAGGGCTGTCCTTATAGCCGTATCATACGAAGCCGCAGCAAAAGGAACGGCGGTAATGCAGCGGAAGGCGGTGGCACTAGGGGTGGACCACATCACCTCGAGGACTACGAAATGCTATCGTTGTGGGAAGACAACACACGACCAGAAGCGTTGCTGGGGTAAAAACCAAGAATGCCGGAAATGTGGCAAGATCGGGCACATAGCTAAAGTGTGCCGGTCAGGAACGACGTACAACAATGACGAGTCCTCACAAAAATGGTACAGAAAGGTACAAGAGGCGACTAGGAAGAGTCTGAAGGAACAGAAGTCGGACTCACACTCCAAACACAAAGGACTGGACAGTCTGAGAATCCACAACGTGAGCAATGAAGCCGACCGACAAACTATTTGGATAACGTTACAGATTGAGAAGGTCCAAGTAAAAATAGAAGTAGACACCGGATCGGCGTTGACTGTCATGAATAAGCATGACTATAAAAAGTTTTTCAAGCATATTCCACTATGGAATACGGATCTAGTGCTGCAGACATACACGGGGCACAAAGTATTCCCCATCGGAAAACTAGAGGTTAAGGTGAGATACCAGGATAAAGTTCACCACCGGTTAGATCTGTATGTGTTGCCTGAGGGAGGTCCACCACTTCTGGGATGAGAGTGGATCCGAAAAATAAAGATGGACTGGCATGCACTAAACACCATGACGGTGGAGTCCGAAAAAGAGGATGTCAAACCTGAACGGTTGTCCAGAATATTAGACGAAGCTAAAGAGGTATTCCAGCAAGGACTGGGAAAGCTGCGAGGTATTAAAGCAAAGGTCAAGATTGCAGAACATGCAAGGCCAAAGTTTTTTAAGGCCAGATCGGTACCGTACGCAATACGACCAGCAGTAGAGGCAGAACTAGAAGAACTTGAACGATCAGGGGTTCTGTCAAAAGCAGACTGGAGTGAGTGGGCCACGCCCATTGTTCCCGTCATGAAATCCTCACCAAGTAATAAGCCAGGGGGACCGGGGAAGGTCCGTATCTGCGGAGATTTCAAGATCACAGTGAATCCGATACTTCACACGGTACAATACCCGCTTCCGCGGATTGAAGATATTTTTGCTTCATTGGCTGGAGGGAAGCACTTCACGAAGATAGACTTGGCTCAGGCATATTTACAGATGGAGGTTGAGGAAGAGTCACGCCAATACCTCACCATCAACACTCACAGAGGCTTGTATCGCTATAATAGACTGGTCTTTGGAGTAGCTTCGGCGCCAGCAATTTGGCTGAGGGCCATGGAACAGGTGTTACAAGGAATTCCAAGCACGCAGTGCTACTTAGATGATATTCTAATCACGGGAAAAGATGAGGAAGAACACCTCACGAATTTGAAACTGGTACTCACCAGGTTGAAGGAGTATGGCCTTCGGGTTAATCGCAAGAAGTGTGAGTTCTTCCAAAAACGGATCTCATACTGCGGTCATGTCATTGACCGAGAGGGACTACATAAGTCACTGGAAAAGATAGAAGCGGTCGTGAAGGCCCCCGCTCCAGGAAACGTGTCACAGCTAAGGTCATTCTTGGGGTTGATTAATTATTATCACAAGTTTCTGCCAAATTTATCTACGGTGCTGCATCCGCTAAATGAGCTGTTGCGGAAAGAAACACCATGGAGGTGGAGTGAAGAATGCAAAAAGGCTTTTCGCAGGAGCAAGGAGTTGATTACCTCTGAAGAAGTGTTGGCTCATTTCAACCCAGCATTACCCCTTCGGCTAGCTTGTGATGCTTCCCCGTACGGAATTGGGGCAGTACTTTCGCACAGACTACCAAATGGCTCGGAAAGGCCGGTGGCATTCGCGTCCCGATCATTGACACCAGCGGAACGAAATTACGCCCAGATAGATAGGGAGGCCCTCAGTCTTGTGTGGGGCATGAAGAAATTCAACCATTACCTGCAGTGTAAGAGGTTCACATTGCTGACGGACCACCAGCCGTTGGTGTCCATATTCAACCCAAACAAGGCCGTTTCTACCATGACGGCACAAAGGTTACAAAGATGGTCAGTTTTACTTGGGGCACACCAGTATGATATTGAATACAAACGGTCCAAACAGCATGGAAACGCTGATGGGCTATCACGCTTGCCATTGCCGATGGTAGAAGAAGCGAGGACAGTGGACCCAGTAGAGTTGTTCCACTCATCAATAGTGGAGTGTCTGTCGATAACAAACTCAATGATTGAGAATGAGACAAGGAATGACCCGACTCTTTCACGAGTCTATGATTTAACGGTGGAGGGATGGCCAGCACAGTGCGAACCAACACTGCAAGCATTCTCACAGAGGAAAGAACAACTGTCAGTGTGTCGAGGAACCCTGATGTGTGGGTCTAGAGTGGTGATTCCACCCAAACTCCAAAAGAGGGTACTCAAGGAGCTGCACGAAGGACACCTGGGTGGCGTAAAGATGAAGAATCTAGCAAGGGCGTTTGTGTGGTGGCCAGGCATCGATGGGGACATAGAGGAGATCACGAAGAATTGCCTAGGATGTCAGAGGCTTCAGAATGCGCCACCACAGGCTCCTCTGCACCCATGGGAGTGGCCCTCATCTCCCTGGCAAAGAGTACACATCGACTTTGCTGGTCCATTTATGGACTCGATGTTCCTAATAGCAGTAGATGCCCACTCCAAGTGGCCAGAAGTAATTAAGATGACCACCACCACGACGGAAAAAACCATCACGGTGTTAAGGACTATGTTTGCTCGGAATGGCCTGCCAGAACAGATCTGTTCTGACAATGGACCGCAATTTGTATCTGAGGAATTTAAGAAATTCTTAAAGAGCAATGGAGTTAAACATTACACGTCAGCCCCATACCATCCCGCCTCCAATGGATTGGCTGAAAGGTTTGTCCAGACCTTCAAGAAGGCCGTAAAGGCCATGAGTAATGAAGACATAAGTTTACAGCATAAGGTGGATAGTTTTTTGTTGGCATACCGAAATGCAACCCATGCGGTCACAAATCAAACTCCCGCGATGATGTTTTGTAATAGACGCCTACGATGTCGGCTGGATTTACTCAAACCAAACGTCAGAAGGGACGTAGAGAACCGGCAATTCCAGGGCATGAACGAAAGGGCCACTAGATCCTTCCAGACCGGTCAACGAGTTTTGGCCCGGGACTATCGTACTGAGAAATGGCAGCCTGGAACGATTGGAAAAAGGCTAGGCCCGTTGATGTACACTGTGGACATTGGAGACAATATAATAAGGCGCCATGTTGACCAGATCATAGGGTCCGCCACAAATGGGCCCCCGACTTCACCACCTTACCCGGATAAGGTTGAGACTGAGTTACCCAGAACACCTACGTCCGATCTGGTAGTTCTGGAGTCAGAGGAACCTGACACTGTGCTTCGAGCCGATTCAACTTTACCAGAAACACCTACTAGCCCGCTTGGAATGACGACACCACTGCGGCGTTACCCGGACAGAATCCGGAAACCTCCCGAAAGACTGAATCTATGAACTGTCTTAAATAAATCTGTATATATATATGTGATAATGTATGTCCACTATGGACTCAGTATGTTGAAAGCTAAAAAGGGAGGATTGTAGTGTATGTACCCGTCTACCCTTAAGGAAATTATTGTATGTAACCGTTCACATTTAAGGGAACTACTTTAAGTGTGGCACTACTTGTTTGGCTTCTGTATACTGTAATACCGACAGTGACCACACCAGTATATAAGTGTTGTGACAGGATAACTGGGGCAGATTCGCCCGGACCTTCGAATAGTAAAGACCTGTTTGTTGTTATTTCTGAAGTCTGTGTATTTATTAACTGCACAACCCACAGACTTTACAGGAGTGGCCCTCATCTCCATGGCAAAGGGTACACATTGATTTTGCTGGTCCATTTATGGACTCGATGTTTCTAATTGCGGTGGATGCACATTCAAAGTGGCCAGAGGTAATAAAAATGTCCTCAACCACCACAGAAAAAACTATCACAGTCTTACGAACCATATTCACCAGAAATGGGCTGCCTGAACCGATTTGCTCTGACAATGGACCACAGTTTGTGTCTGAAGAGTTCCGGAGGTTCTTAAAGAACAATGGTGTTAAGCATTACACATCCGCCCCATATCATCCAGCCACCAATGGATTGGCTGAGAGGTTCGTTCAAACATTCAAGAAGGCTATCAAGGCAATGTGTAATGAAGACATACCCCTACAACACAAGGTGGATAACTTCTTGTTTGCCTACCGGAATGCGACACATGCGGTTACCAACCAAACTCCAGCCATGATGTTCTTCAATCGAAGACTACGATGCCGCTTGGATTTGGTTAAGCCAAACATCAGAAGAGATGTGGAGAACAGGCAGTTTCAGAATATGAATGAAAGGCCGACCAGGAGTTTTAAGATAGGTCAACCAGTTTTGGCCCGGGACTACCGCACAGAGAAATGGCAGCCAGGAACGATCTGCACACGGCAAGGACCTCTAATGTATACCATGGACGTTGTAGAGAGCATTGTAAGACGCCATGCTGACCAGATTCTAGAGTCACTGGAAAACGTCAATTCCACACCACGATCCGATACACGTGGTGATGAAACCGAAGTACCAATTGCATCTACCTCAGAATCAGTGATATTGGAAGCAGACGAACCA